>NC_066582.1:242568372-242899872 GCF_024323335.1 Lathyrus oleraceus | reverse complement strand
AAGTAATGCCATTCAGTTTAAAGAATGCAGGGGCAACGTACCAGCGTGCTATGGTGGTTTTGTTCCATGATATGATCCATCATGAAATAGAGGTATATGTGGATGACATGATAGCCAGATCTCATACTGAAAAAGAACATCTCGATCATTTATACAAACTGTTTGAGAGGTTGAAGAAATACAAGTTGAGATTGAACCCGAACAAATGCACCTTTGGAGTAAGATCCGATAAACTCTTGGGCTTTATTGTCAGTGGTAAAGGAATTGAGGTTGACCCGGCTAAGGTGAGAGCTATTCAAGAAATGCCAGTTCCCCGTACAGATAAAGAAGTCAGAGGTTTCTTGGGACGCTTGAATTACATTGCCCGATTTATCTCCCATTTGACTGCTACCTGCAAACCCATCTTCAAATTACTGAGGAAAAATCAAGAGATGATATGGAATGATGAATGTCAAGAAGCTTTTGACAAAATCAAGAAGTACCTCCAAGAACCTCCAATTCTGATGCCACTAGTTGAAGGAAGACCTCTAATCATGTATTTGACCGTGTTAGAAAATTCAATGGGGTGTGTGTTGGGGCAACATGACGAGTCTGGTCGAAAAGAGCATGCCATACTACCTTAGCAAAAAGTTTACCGACTGTGAAACAATATACTCATTGCTCGAGAAAACTTGCTGTGCTTTGGCTTGGGCTGCTCGCCGACTAAGACAGTATATGTTGAATCATACCACTTTATTGATTTCTAAGATGGATCCTATCAAATATATATTTGAGAAACCTGCCCTCTCCGGAAGAATAGCAAGGTGGCAGATGATTTTAACAGAGTATGATATCCAATACACTACTCAGAAAGCAATCAAAGGAAGTGTGTTAGCCGATCATTTGGCTCATCAAGCAGTTGATGATTACCAATCTATGAATTTTGAGTTCCCAGATGAGGATGTCATGCTTGTTACTGATTATGAAGAACCTGGACCAGATGGAGGACCCGAACAGGGATCCCGATGGACTATGGTTTTTGATGGATCTTCTAATGCATTGGGCAATGGTGTTGGTGTTGTAATCATTTCCCCCAAGGGTTGCCATACGTCTTTCACTGCTAGACTATGTTTTAACTGTACCAATAATATGGCCGAGTATGAAGCATGTATTTTGGGACTCAGAGCTGCTATATACCTGAGAATCAAGTTTTTGAGTGTGTACGGAGACTCAGCATTAGTAATCAGTCAGATCAAAGGATAATGGGACACTAAACATCCGAATCTCATCCCTTATCGAGAACGGGTGTTGACACTAATCCCATATTTTGAAGAGATTGCATTCGAACATATTCCACGAGAGGAGAATCAGTTGGCAGACGCATTGGCTACCATGTCATCTATGTTCAGAGTCAGATGGGACAATGAAGCTCCCATGATCACCGTTGAACGATTAGATGAACCAGCATATTGTTATGAACTTAATGCTGATGAAGTAGAAGAGAAACCTTGGTTCCACGAAGTAAAAAGATATTTAGAAACTCAGGAATACCCTAAAGGGGCATCCATCAATGACAGAAAATTTCTGAGGAAGTTCTCCGCTAAATTCTTTTTGAGTAATGGAGTATTATACAAACGGAATCATGATTCGACTTTGCTTCGCTGTGTGGATAAAAGGGAAGCAGAAAAGATTATGGAAGACATACACGACGGTATTTTTAGGACTCATTCTAATGGACATACGATGGCCAAGAAGATTCTGCGATCAGGGTATTATTGGTCTACCATGGAAGCTGATTGCCACCATCACTCCAGAACTTGTCACAAGTTCCAGATCTATGCGGACAAAGTACATGTGCCTCCTACTCCATTGAACGTGTTGACAGCACCTGGGCCCTTTGCAATGTGGGGCATTGATATGATTGGAGAGATTAAACCTACTGCTTCTAATGGACATCGTTTCATTCTTGTTGCTATTGATTACTTTACAAAGTGGGTAGAGGCAACCTCATTTGCTTCTGTCACCAAGAATGTGGTGGCACGGTTCATCAAGAATAGTCTCATTTGTCGATATGGCATCCCTGAAAGAGTGATCACTGATAATGGTACTAATTTGAACAACAAGATGATTACTGAACTTTGCACGCAGTTCAAAATAAAACATCATAACTCTTCTCCGTACCGGCCAAAGATGAATGGCGCCGTAGAAGCTGCTAATAAGAATATTAAGAAGATCATACAAAAGATGACAGTAACATACAAAGACTGGCATGAGATGTTACCCTTTGCTCTTCATGGTTATCGCACTTCAGTACGAACTTCGACAGGGGCAACTCCTTTCTCTTTAGTCTACGGAATGGAAGCTGTTTTACCAGTGGAAGTTCAGATTCTCTCTCTAAGAATTATGAAAGAGGCAGGTTTAGACGAGGATGAATGGGTTCAGACTCGACTCGATCAGATAAATTTGATTGATGAAAAGAGGCTTGCGGCTGTTTGTCACGGGCAGATATATCAGAAGCGCATGACCCAAGCATTTAACAAAAAGGTCAAGAGACAGGTGTATCAAATTGGCGACTTGGTGATCAAGCGTATCATTCTACCACAAGGTGACTCTAGAGGCAAATGGACCCCCACATACGAAGGGCCATTTGTAGTTAAGAAGGTGTTCTCTGGAGGAGCCATGATACTTGCTACAATGGATGGCGAAGATTTCCCGCATCCTGTGAACGCGGACATAGTTAAAAAATACTACGCATAAAAGAGACCCGTTAGGTCGACGTATCTAGGAAAAAGTAAGGGCATCCCGGCGAACCAAAAGGGTTCGGGCAAAAATTAGGGATAAACATATAAAAATGTACACCCGGCAAGTCGAAAACCTGAAAAGGCGGCTTGGGCAAAAAAAAAGGGTATCCTGGTGGACTGAAAACCTGAAAAGGCGGTCCAGGCAAAAATTAGGGATTAAAGCGTACGACTATGTCCCGTTCTCAGTCAGCTTCATCCAAGTCAAAGGGACTGAACAAGCCAATCACTTCTATCTGACAGCAGGAGATGAGAGGCTTGAAGACATAATGACAGTAGTGGAATTAAAATCAATAGGACTTTTCTGCATAGCTTTCTCTTTGTTTTCTGGATGGTTTCCTCTTACTAGGATTTCTGTCTCCTTGTACTCAAATTGCCTGTTTATAGGCCCTCTTTCAAAGTCGATACCATTTTATCTTCCAAAAAGATGCTTTTGTTTTACTTTCTCTGTTTTGTTTGCATAAACGTCCATTGATTTAGTTTGAATTAATATATGCATTTGAATATGATTGATGTTTACCGAAAATACATGCATGAAATAGCAATAGCAGTTACTGAAAGACTTTAGGGTCGAGGATAAAGTCTAACCATGCTTTCCGATGAATCCGGTTGCTGATCCTATTCCCCAGCAAAAAACCAGTTATTCTCCAGAAGAAATTGGCATCACTAGACAGACTGGTCATCTCTTTTATCCCCAGCCAGGTCCTGTGGAATATTTCTACCATCAGACAAGAAATCAAATATCCCCAGCTAAGAAAGGGTCATCAATACAAATATCTCCAACCAGAATATGGGGATTTATTTTCCCCTGGCAAAAATTTTCAGACGCATAATTCATTCATGCATTATTTCGAATCATATACATGCATGCAATGTTCACATTTATTTTCACAAGCATAAAACATCTCATGCATCATGACATGGCATGAGGCTAACCTTTTTTCAGGTTAATTATCCTCCCGATACAGTTAAAATAAAGGTTCATTCAGACAGACACCCTCGGCGGTTACTTTCGAGATTTAGATGCATCTTTCAGATATAATCCATATGAATATTCATTCTGACGAGCATTCTGATATCCTCCTAATGATGGCATCTTTAAGCCCATCCCAGACATTTATCGCAAATACAACATATACAAACATTATCAGATATAGCCTAACATACAGTTCATTCTGGTTCCTTCAACTGCTCCAATACGGTCTGGCGTACGACCCATTTGGATGTTCATCCCCTCAAATACGATCTAGCGTACGATCCATTCTGATCTTTATTCCTCAGATACTACCTAGCGTACGGTACATTCTGAAATGTAGTCTAGCGTATGACTATCCCTTATCATCAGATACAGCCTAATGGACGGCTCATTCTTCCACTCAGATACGATCTAGCGTACGATCCATTCTGATCTTTATTCCTCATATACTACCTAGCGTACGGTACATTCTGAAATGTAGTCTAGCGTATGACTATCCCTTATCATCAGATACAGCCTAATGGACGGCTCATTCTGCCACTCAGATATGATCTAGCGTACGATCCATTCTGATCTGTATTCCTCAGATACTACCTAGCGTACGGTACATTCTGAAACGTGGTCTAGCGTATGACTACCCTTTCATCCTCATATACAGCCTAATGGACGGCTCATTCTGCAACTCAGATACGATCTAGCGTACGATCCATTATGATCTTTCATCCCCAGTGAAGTCACCCGCCTAATGGACGGTTCATTCTGCTATTCAGATACGAGCTAGCGAATGGTCCATTCTGATCCTTTATCCCCAGCAGCGTACGACGCACTCCGAAGCTCTCATCATCAAACTTCCTGGATGGCATCTTTAAGCCCATCTCCATCAAGACTAACTTTTAATTAAAAAGTGCAAATTTTTGGGGCATTCTAAGTGTTCAATAATCTTCCACCTCCAGACCACGAATGACGTACGTATCATTCTAACTCTCTCGGTTTAAGAATATTGAACAGGGGCAGCTGTCATACCCCAAAATTTGCCCGTTAATCTTGCAAGACATCTTTCAAGGCACTCCAACTAATTTTTCAAGGCATGGATCTTAAAGGAACAAAGACCCAGCACACAGGTGGCCCAAATCCAGAAAATGACTTAAAATGGCTTGCTCGCTAGGCGAGCAAAATCATTCGCCTAGCGAATCCTTCGCTGCACCACTCGCCTAGCGAAGCTTGCGAATACCAGAAATTTTGGGCTTCATTCTGAGCCCATCAGGTCACAAAAACTATTATAAATACCAAGACCTCATTCAGAAAAAGGGGGATATAGAAGAACGAGAGGGGAAAGGGGAGAAACAAAAACACCCACAGACAGCAAACCCTGGAGGCTAACCTAGATAATTCAGAGCAACCCTAAAGGAAACCCTGAAGGAAACTCATTTGCACAAAGGTTACCTCCGCCCAACTCAATCCGGCATCAACCCTAAGAGCGATCTGCCAATTCAAGGTTGCAATTCAATTGCAAACCGGTTTGCATTACTATTACCGCTTTATGTTCCTAATTCACATGTGATATCATAATTGAATTCATAAATATATTTGAGGTTTTGCATGTGGACTTAAGTATGCCTGGATATCTTGAACGTTTAACCATGTAATTTCTGTAACGGATGCCATAGGGTTTGGAGCTTGCTGAAATCGTACTGTTCTAAAATTCAAAACCCGCAGCCGTTCGCTAGCACATCGCTAAGCGAACATGTAGCGAGCGTTTGCTAGGCCTTCGGTAGGCGAGGCAGAAGCGAACATGACAGTCGCTGATTTTTCTGTTCTGATCTTTGCTCATCTGACATGTTTTATTATCACCATGCATTGTTTACCTGACATTATTACTGTTGTGATTCCTTTTGTTTGGTGCGATTCTCGATTGCACCCTGATTTGGTATTCTGACCTGTTTGCTGAATTTTGTAAGGGTTCACATACTCCCGAAAAAGGTAGCTTGCTAGGTATTCCACTTTATTTGTGGGATACCCTTGTGGAGATTCATCCTAATTACTTAATTGATTTTAATGTGGAGATTCATCCTAATTATCTAATTGATTATAATGTGGAGATTCATCCTAATTACCTAATTGATTATAAAATATTGCCTTTGAATATGTGATCTTGGACCTCTCTTTGTTGCCTTACGGTATTACGGTATTATGGTCATGTCCCGCGAATGTGGGGATACACTTAGCAAAGACCCTTTGATTAAATCATCATGTCCCTATAAAATAAATCATCGTCCCTCGGATGTTGCCTGTGAATATATGATTTTGTCCCTCGGTGACCCGTCGTTGTAGCCTACGGTTAAATGATGATTGTCCCTTCGAATGCTAAGGTATCCTTACAAATGTTGCCTTCAATGACCAATCGATGACCCTACGATGACCCTTTACATCTAAAGGATAGAACTACTTACTTCTCAATAGTAAGGACAGTTTTACCCTCATAAGGATAGGAAATGTCCATAAAGACCTTGGGTAGGTATAACTCCTAAATGCTTGCTCACAGCTTAAACTACTTTTCACACCTCACACTTTTCAAAACCTCTATTAGAAAATCACCACTTGGCATACATTCGTACTAGAATCATTGCCAAGTTATATTTTTCTAAACAACTTTCAAAATTAAACGAGATAAATACTTTGTATACATTCGTACAAGAATCATTACAAAGTTAAAATCTCTTTTCAAAACATTTTCTAAACAGCTCTCACACACTTTTTCAGACAAGAAAAACATAAGTGATCAAGCAATTAAGGGCCCATGGATAACCATGGATACAAAGGGTGCTAACACCTTCCCTTTGTATAATGTACCTCCCGAACCCAAAATCTAATCAAGGTCTTTCCTGTTCTTTTCCGCCTTTCCTTATTGGATAAAAGAAAAGTCGGTGGCGACTCTTGCTATCCGCGACATTTGCTTTCCAAAGCAAAAACACACAAAGTCAGTTCACCGTATGACAGTACCAATTTGAACATAAGAGGTTTTTTTACTGATCTCTCCACTCAAAAATGTTTCCTCATTCGAACCGGGTCCCACTTCTGAACATCGGATCTCCACTTCCAAATCCTGGACGATCACTGGTCTCCAATTCAGAACTTGTGACTCGCCTTTTTCAACACACTGACACAAAATGATGTAAGACATACAAAGTAATGCAACAACAACCACAACACTTATGGTTTCACGTCTAACCATAAACAATTGGCAATACAACATTCACATTAGTCCCCATTTTGAACTATTCACCTTAACACAAACAATTATAATTATATTCACAAAACATAATTATATTTGCAACATCACAACTCATAAACATAAACATAATCCACCATCAAATATACCAAAACAACAATTAATCATCGAACACATGAGAAAACAACATCAATCCGGATCTATCATTCAAAACCAGTCACTGATGGTCATGACGACTAGCTCGTCATCTGGGTGACGATCATCACCCAACCCGTCACCTCTCCCCCTCACAACCCGTAATACCCATGACGACCAACATGAAACTTTCTCCTGAAGACCATGACAGTATCCCCGTCACTATGTTGACGACTATCAGCCGCCTCAGATGCATGACGGGTAGCCCGTCATGCTCTTGACGACGTCACGCTGGTTTAGAAACCAGAATTTGTGTTTTGCACCATGAGAGCTCATTCGAAGCTTAGATTTTGAACCCTATCATCCAAATTCGTACAGAAATTAATTGATACATATTATACAATAATCAAACCATCATATATATACATTAGTTAACATCCAAATTCATCAATTAATAATGAATTCAAGACTTCATTCATAAAACCAAATTTACAACAATGGTGATCATAACATTCAGATGTATATCCATTCATCAAACTGAAAAATCCAGCAACACACACGACACAAATTTCATATCACATACACTAATTATCATAGATTTCACATTATTATATTCAAAAACTCATCAAACACATCAATAGATAAAAACCTATAGGAGGGTGAGGATCCCTCTCTACCCTTCATACAATAACATCTATATTATAGTAGTTTCCCCCACTTAACTGAATTTTCATAAGCTAAACAAGTTTGGTTATCGTGTTCTTGTTCTCCCTTAAGCCCTTGTTCTCATTCTCTCACACTTTCCTCTTTTTCTAATTTTCACAACTTCTATATATCAATAACTTTTGCTCCCTTCACATATTCTATTTACTTTAACCTAAAATATAATTAACTCTCTTTTCACACTTTTACCCTTCAACTCACCTCTACTTCCCCCCTTTTCCCTTTCTTTTCCTAATAATTCTACTTTTTGCCCCAATATCATTATTTCTCTTATTTTACTATTATTCTATTATTTTAATCAAATAAAATTAACTAATATTCTAATTAATTCCTATTACTCTATATCACTACCACAAAATCACTCACAACTTTCCAAATTATCACATATCACATATTATCACCGAAATAAATAATTTAAAAGCAATTTAAATCACTTAAACAATAAAATAAAAGCAACAAGATTCAATTAAGTAAATTTATTGAATTCAGGGTGTTACAACTCTCCCTCAATTATAGAATTTCTGCCCTTGAAAATTACCTGAACGAAACAGCTTTGGATAAGAATCCCTCATCAGACTCTCTAGCTCCCACATAATGCTTCAACTAGCAGGTCCTCCCCATACAACCTTCACCAAGAAGACATATTTACCTCTCAAGTGTTTTGTCTCCCGATTATCCATTCTCAATGGTGATGCCTCCATAATCAAGTTATCTCTCACTTGCACATCATCCATTTGAATCACACAAGACAAATCTAGAATATACTTCCAAAGTTGAGACACATGAAACACACTGTGAAGATTCGAAAGAGATGTTGGTAAAGCAAATATGTGGCCCACTTATCCTACTTTCTTCAAAATCGGATAATAACTAATGAAACATAGCGTGATTTTTCGAGATTTCAAAGGTCGACTAACACCAATCATCGAAGTGACTCTTAAGAACACATGATCTCCCACTCGAAATTCAAGTGTTTTCCTCCTTTTGTCATGGTAACTCTTATGTTTGCTCTGTGATGCTCTCATCTTCTCCTGAATCATCTTAATCTTCTCAATAGTCTTCTGGATGATTTTTAGTCCTAGTACAAAATTTTCATCAGAATCATACCAACACAAAGGTTTCCTACACCTTCACCATACAACACTTCAAAAAGTGGCAATTAAGTATCCCAACTACCTCTATGCTCCAACACGCAAGCTCTCAAAAAATCTTCTAACAAATGGGTGGTCCTCTATGTCTGACCATCCATCTGCGGATGATAAGCAGAACTGAACCTAACCTGGTTCCGAAGGATTCCTGCAAACACTCCCAGAACTTCAAAGTGAACATCAGATCTTTATCTAAAATAATACTCTAAGGAATACCATGCAAACTGACAACCCTCTTGATATAAACCTTAGCCATCTTCTGCAACGGATAACTAATCTTTATCGGAATGAAGTGAGCCGAATTATTCATCCTATCAAAAATAAAACAGATTGAATCACTTCCTTTATAAGTCTTAGGAAAGCTCGTCACAAAATCCATAGAAATGTTGTCCCATTTCCATTCCGAAATACTCAATAGGTTGCATCAATCCAGACGGTTTATGATACTTAACTTTTGACAAGTCAAACAAGAATAAACAAACTTGACAACAACCTTTTTCATACCTGGCCACCAAAACATCTTAAGATCTTTGTACATCTTAGTAGCTCCGAGATGAATACTCATACGACTTTGTTGACCTTCCTCAAGAGTCCTCTTCTTAAGCCCTAACACCTCTGACACGCAAACTCTATCTCAGAATCTCATAATCACATTCTCATCTACTCTGAAATATACTTTTTTACCTTAATTGATCAATACCAACTAGTCAATCAATCCTAAGTCTGCTTTTTGACCCTCTCTGATATTTTCAAGAATACCACTAATCAGCTGTAGCATACCTAACTTCACACTGTTAGGAGTCATCTCACACAGCAAACTAAGGTCTCTGAACTATTCAATCAAATCCAATTCTCGAACCATAAGCATCGACACATGCAAAGACTTTCTACTCAAGGCATATGCTACCATATTGGCTTTACCAAGATGGTAACTCAAACCAAAATCACAATCCTTCATAAATTCAAGCCATCTCCCTAGCCTCATGTTCGTCTTCTTTTGATCAAACAGGAATTTCAAACTCTTATGATCGATGAACACTTCAAATCTAGAGCCATACAGATATTTCCTTCAAACTTTAAGCATGAACACCACATTTTCCAACTCTAAATCATGGGAAGGATCATTCCTCTCATGAACCTTTAGTTGTCTCAAAGCATACACCACAACCTGACCATTCTGCATAAGCACCCCACTTAAACCCATGTTTAAATCATCACAATACACTACAAAAGATTCACTTGGACTTGGAAAAATCAAAACCGACATTGACGTCAATTTCTTCTTAAATTTTGGAAAACTCTATTCACACTAAACATCCCACACATAAACTTGAGCCTTCCGAGTTAAATGAGTCAAAGGAAAATCTAACTTCGAAAATCCTTCTATAAACCTTCTATAAACCTTCTATAGTAACCAGCCAAACCCATAAAACTTTTGATCTCAGTAATAGACTTAGGAGTCTCCCACTACAACACGACATCGACCTTGGATTGATCATCTAATATACCACCACTAGAAATCACATGACCAAGGAAACTCACTTCTTTTAACCAGAACTCACACTTGGATAACTTAGACTACAACTTATTCTCCTTTAAAGTTTGTAGCACAACATTCAGATGTTCGTCATGTTCTTCATCTGTCTTGGAATACACTAAAATGCCGTATATTAACACAACCACTAACTGATCCAAGTAAGGATGGAAGATCATATTCATATACTCCATGAATACACCTGGAACATTAGACACACCTAACGACATCACAGAATACTCATAGTGACCATATCGAGTTCTAAACGAATTTTTCGAGATATCTTATGGTTTCATAAAATCTGATGATAACCGGATTGCAAATCAATCTTACTGAACACGCACACACCAACTAACTTATCCATCAGATCATCAATTCTTGGAAGAGGATACTTATTCTTAATAGTAACCTTATCCAGTTGTATATAGTCAATAACAACCTCATGCTACCATCTTTTTTCTTAACCAATAACATCGGCGCTCCCCACGGAAAAACACTAGGTCGAACAAACTTTTTCTCAAGCAGATCCTCTAACTATTTCTTCAACTCACTCATCCTCGTGCCATCAACACGGGACTAGTACCAAATACTAAGTCTATGGTAAACTCAACCCCATGCTTTTGCGTAAAATCACTAACGTCCTCTGGAAACACATCTCGTAAATCACAAACCATTGGTAGATCACCAATCACAACTTTGTTTTCAGCCTTCAAGGAAGCGAATATCATAAAGACCTGAGTGTCATCTTTCAAGGAATCTTCCACTTGATTAGTAGACATAAACATCAGATCTAATATGAACATGGTTGAACTCCAACCAGTTAATTCCTAGCATAACATCAAATTGACATAATGGTAAGCATACTAAATCAATACCAAAGTCCTTACCTTAGATAGTCAAAGGGAAATTCAAATAAACCCACGAAGTAGTCATCGAACCATTAGTTGGAGTATCAATAACTATACCCAACCATAGAAGAAACTTCAAGATTCAACTTTCTAGCACAATCGAGAGATATGAACGAATGTGTCGCACCCATGTCAATCATCGCAATCAGAGAAACACGATTAATAAAGCATGTACCTCGAATCAAGTAATCAGATCTAGTAGTGTCTGCTTCACTCAAAGAAAAAACTTTTCCTCCAGACTGAGCTTTCTTTATTTAGTACTAATGTGACCTAGTTCTCCACAGTTGAACCAAGTCATAACATTGATCTTACAATTAGCAATACACTGTTCTTGCTTCCCATACTTAAAACATTTCTAATCAGAACTCTTTCATTCATTAGCATGATGACTCATCCCCCCACAACTAAAACATCTGACAAAAGCAGTAGTGCCTCCCCCACACGTCTCTTTATCACCTGAAGCCTTCCAATTCCCTTTATCGGCTAGAGCCCCATAAGGTTTTCCAAGGTTTTTATTTCCACTTTTCTTCTCACTAATACTCTTATAGTGAGCAGATCTAGTATGACTATCTTCATGTAGATTCTACACTTATTAACCAACACAGAGAAATGAAAAATCTCCTGGTACCTGATGAATTTCTTGATCTCTGGTCGCAAGCCACTTTCAAACTTGATACACTTATAACCCTTAGCTCATACCACACTGTAATGCGGGTAGAACCTAGACAACTCCTTAAATTTCACAGCATAAACAACAACCATCATCTTTCCTTGTTACAGCTCAAGGAAGTCAATATGCTTTCTGCTACGAACATCAGTAGGAACGTACTTCTCAAGGAACTAAATTTTGAAATTCTCCCAGGTGAGCTCAGTACCTACATCTTCAAGCCTCTGACGAGCATTGTCCCGCCAATACTTTGCTTCCTCACCCAACATATGAGTACCAAACATAACCTTTTGCTCATCTGGACAAGCCATCACCCTGAATATTTTCTCAATCTCTTATACTCAAGCTTGAGAACCTTCCAGATCGTATCTCCCTTTAAACATTGGCCGATTATTCCTCTGAAACTTACTCATCCCACATAGTTCATATGCCATCCCATGTTGGTTCTGCAATGCCTGATTTTCCCGACCCATCACGTGAGTCATCACCCCCAAGGCATCAATAATTGCGCGATCATTTCTTCCAGCAATTTTTCTGCACACCAGTAAACAACCATTAGAAGAAACATTGCATCGACATTGTTTCTACACATGTCGGATACAAAGGGCCAAAAAACATCACAAAACTTGGCCGAATGGACCGACCTGCTCTAATACCACTATGTAACAACCTAAAATCCCAACTCTTAATTAAAGAATAAAATAAATATTTTAGGATATTACTCACACATAACATGCATACTTTCTAATTAATTTCAAAACTTGTAGTGGAATTCAAAATAATTAACATCAACTTCCAATATCTCTTCAAATGAATTACTTAACGAAATTAATAAAATTCAACCATTAACTCAAAACAATTTAGATGACTCATTCCTCGATGTTACATATCATAGTAATAGTTCCAACTAAACATCGATAAAACAATAAAGAAAACAAAGAGAACTTCATAGTCCTCTTCAAACTCACATAAGCACTTACTCCTCCCGAGTATCTATACCATAATGTACACAACAACACAAAATAAACAACAAAGGGGTGAGAATACACTTAAATATATTAATGGTGTAAAAGAATGCAAGTGTATCTTAAATCACACAATCAACAACACGCATTTAATTCACATAACAACACAATGTTTCAACTCACATAGCCTATATGTATGCAATGTGACTCACACTGGACTCTATGCATGTAGTACCAATTTGGACATCAGAGGTTTGTTATTGATCCCGTCCACTCAATAATGGTTCCTCATTCAAATCGAGACCCAACTTGTTAACCCCGGGTCCCTACTAATAAACCTCAAATGATCACTAGTCCCCACTTCTGAACCCGTGACTTGCCTCTTTCAACACACTGGCACAAAATTATGCATGACATACAAAGTAATCCAAATACAACCACAACACTTATGGCTCCACTTATAACCATAAGCAACATGCAATACAACATTTACAGTAGTCCCCACTTCTGAACTACTCACCTTAACACAGATGATTATAATTACATTCACAACACATAATTATATTTGCAACATTACAACTCATAAACATAATCATAATTCACCACTTATGATCATACAAATTAATTCAATTATTATTTCAGCATCATAATAATTCGGCTTAATAAATTTAATTCATCAAATACAGCAAAACAACATTCAACCATCGATCACACAAGAAAATAACATCGAAGTTCGAACCTATCATTCAAAATTGGTCCCTAACGGTCATTACAGCTAGCTCGTCATCTAGGTGACGACCGTCACCCAGCCCGTCACTTCTCCCCTTCAAATCTTGTCATCCTCATGAAGACCGATAAAAAAATCTAACCTAGAGACCATAACATTCGCTCTGTCACTATGTTGATGACAATCGGTTGCCTCAGGCGCATGACGGGCAACCCGTCACACTCGTGACGAAAGTGACACTTATGCTGAAACCAGAATCTGCATTTTTACCATGAGAGCTCATTCAAAGCTTTGATTTCGAACCTCAGTATCCCAATTCACACATAATTTAATAGATACATATTATAAAACAATCAAAACATCCTATATACACCAATTAAAATCCAAATTCCTAAATTGATCATGAATTCAATACTTTATTCATAAAACCAATTTCACAATAATGGTGATCATAACATTCAGATTCATATTCATTCATCAAACAGAAAATCCAGCAACATACAGAGCATGAATTTCATATCATATACACTTATTATCATAGATTTCACATGACTATATTCAAAAACTCATCAAACACATCAATCGAGAAAAACCTAGAGGAGGGTGAAGATCCCTATCTACCTTTAATGCAATAACACTTATATTAGAGTAGTTTCTCCCCTTACCAAGATTTTCAGCAGCTAAACAACTTTTGTTATGGTGTTCTTCTTCTCCCTCAAGCCCTTGTTCTGCTTCTCTCACACTCGCCTCTTTTTGCAATTTGCACAACTTCTATGTATCAATAATTGTGGCTCCTTCACATATTCTATTTGACAAATCTCTATCACTCCCACAATTTCTATCACTCACAATTTGACAAATCATCACATATCACATATTATCATTGAAATAAATAACTTAAAAGCATTTTAAATCACTTAAACAATTAAATAAAAGCAACAAAATTTAATTAATAAAATTAATTGAATTCGGTGTGTTACACCCCTTCCCCCCTAATTTGATGCGGTTGATCAAAGATCATCAATTTGCTAAAAAGAAACTGTTGTCATACGCGTGGGACAACCTTGGTAAGAATATCTATGACCTGCAATTGATTACTGACATGAGGAGATATCAGTAGTTCATTATAGTTGTCACTGATTGAATGATAATCAACTTCTATATGTTTGGTGTTTTCATGAAAAATTGGATTTGAAACAATTTGAATGGAGCTTGTATTGTCAACGTAAAGTCAAGTTGGCTCTATTTGGGAAAATCACAGTTCATCCAAAAGACCACGAAGGCAAAGTATTTCTGAACAAGAAGCAAACATGGAACGATACTCAGATTCAGTAGAAGTACCAAGAAACATGCACCAACCAATGACAGATCATCGAGTAGTATGACACCTTGCCCAACCAACATCACTATAAGCACTCAATTGAAGAGAAATTCCAACAGGAAAGAATAATCTACGGCGAGAGGTTCCTTTCAAGTAGAGAATTATACGAGGAATCACAACCAAGTGATGATGGCAAGGAGAATGCATGAATTGACTTACTTGCTAAACAACAAAAGATATGTCAGTGTGAGTAATAGTCAAGTAATTAAGGCTACCCAAAACCTGTTGATATAATAAGGGATCAGGAAATAGATCACCATTATCACGATGATATTTAACATTAAGATCAAAGGGATTATCTACCAGATTATCCAATTAGAGGCCATCCATAGAAATCAAATTTTTAGAATGAACCTGAATACCAAGAAAATAATTCAATTTATCAAGATCTTTCATATGAAATGCAACCTTTAACTCCTGTTTAAGTCTCTGAATGAAAGCATGATCAAAACCAGTAATAACCATATCATTAACATACATAATAAGTAAGATGATTCTCGTAGATATGCTATGAATAAATAAATAGGAATCATACTAACTCTGAGTAAAAGAGAATCCAAGTATAGTGGAGCAAAATGTCTCATACCATGCTCAGAGTGCTTGTTTCAAACCATATAAGGAATGTTTAAGCTTACAAACACCCTTGGATAAAGAGAACATGCCTTGAGAAGGTGTCATATAAATATCTTCAGTCAGGTCACCATGAAGAAAAGTATTTTTCACATCCATTTGATGAAGAGGCCATCAATTAGAAGTAGCTATAGATATTACAGTGCAAACAATTGTCATTTTGGAAAATGATGCAAATATCTCATCATAATCAATTCCATATTTATGCTTGTTTCCTAAGGAAACCAAGTGAGCCTTGCAATGATTGAGGGACCCATCATAATTTAATTTCACATAATACACCCATTTGCAGCAAATGGGCTTGACATTAGGAGGACAAGAGAAAATATCCCATGTGAAATTCTCTTAAACATCCTGAAGTTCCTCATTCATTGATTTTATCCATCACAAATATCTCACACCCTATGAGTAACAAGTAGGAATACATATGTTAGACAATGTGGCAGTCAGAGAAGTATGTGAGTGTCATACCTCGAAAAATAAGAACACGACGCTCGTGAAGCATAATCTCACGCTCGCGGGATGGACTAAATAGAGTCACCACCGAACTTTATTTATTACCAAAAAGGAAAGGGGAAATATCGATAAAACCCAAGAAAGAACAAAAATTATATTGGTAGTTGCAACCAAATCAGGGTTCATGAGTCGATTACGCAAGGGGAAGGTATTAGCACGCTTCACGTTCGTTGTACTCAACAGGAACCGTTTGGTTAGTTGTGTGCGTTAGTGTTAGCTTAGAAATGTTAGAATTTTTGAATTATTAAAAGGGGAATGGAAAGGATAAAAAGGTTTATTTTATTAGGGTGCTTGGCGAGAATTTGAATCTCGCTCCTACGTATCTCCATGTGCGATGGAGAACATAAGGCTACATACTTCTTGGTAGAAAATGCTTCTTTGTTGGTCGATTTTAGCGAAAAGACATTGTTTGCTACCTAAAACAAGTGGAGAAGAGAACATTTATATCACGACCGAATGGATTTACAAATTAACATTTGCGGGCAATATCACTAGCTTATTCACACGTTCAAGTGGACGAAATATTATTTTTGTATCGTCTAGAGACAAAAACCTTTCGTTTATGAAAAGGGTTTAAGGATCAATCGTGTGGTGGCAAGAAAAGAGTTTGATTGGT
Source organism: Lathyrus oleraceus (assembly GCF_024323335.1). Classification (NCBI taxonomy): domain Eukaryota; kingdom Viridiplantae; phylum Streptophyta; class Magnoliopsida; order Fabales; family Fabaceae; genus Lathyrus; species Lathyrus oleraceus. Next base: position 242,882,940 of record NC_066582.1, on the reverse strand, counting down.
TTGAAGTATTTTGGAATGATGAGAGAGTTCGGAAGGGCGAGAACTACATCTCGTTTCCCAACTCCCGAGAGCTTGTGGACTACACCCTGTTCCTTTTTCATCTTATTTGTGAAAGATTTTTGATATTTTTAGATATTTTAAAGTTTTGATTGAAAAAACACACTCGATGCTAGTCGAGGTTTATTAAGCGTTGTGGAATTCATTTGAGGATGATGAGTATTTGGATTGGTGAGAACTACATCTCATATCCTAAATCTCAAAAGCTCGTGGACTACACCTCGTTTCTTTCATCCAATTTATTGAAAAGTGTTAAATAGTAGTTAAGTGTTTTGATTTTTGATTGGGAAAATGAACTTGACATTGGATCAATCGTTTTGTTTGTGATACAAAAATGAAATGGTTTGAGAAATGGCTTGAGGTGTTTATTAAAGAAAATGCCTTGGTATTGACCAAGTTGAATTTTTTAAATGATTGATTTTATTTGTGAATGTTAATGGATGTTAAACGATTGATTTTGGTTTGGAAAGATTTTGATGTAATTTTGAAAAATGTACTTCATGTTGATCAAGCACCTTTGATTTTTAGTATTTTTTGAAAGATTAATTTTAATAGGCATTTTATCTTTTTGAATTAACAAATATGCATCAACTAAAAATACAATAAACTAAACTAAAAATAAAGCAATAATAAAATTTAAAAAAATAATAATAATTAAAGGGATGAGCACACTATCAATACAAGAGGTAAAAGAGTTAAAAAAAAAACTAAAGAAAATAAAAGAAAAAGCAAAAGTAAATAAATAAAACAATAAAAAGAAAACAATAAATAAAAAAATATTTAAAAGACAAAAACAGACTAAAAATTAGAAGTGTAGCTAGAAAAATGCTTTAGGCGCAAAGGAGTGAACTTCATAGGGGTGCACTGAGCAATTAGTGGGTGTGGGGAGACTTCATCTTCCCCAATCCCATCTTTGATTATTATTCCCGTAACAACAAAAATGGAAAAAAAAGATTCCAACGAAAACGTAAAAATATCATAACTTTCTCAATTTTTCACTAAATTAAGCAAATAAATAATGAAAATTTATCTAATCAATCTCACGAACACAATGATATATTTAGAATCAACAAATAAACAACAACAAAAATAAAAAATCAACAAAAATGAAGCAACATATATTTGCTTGATTCAGTCATCTTATCCACCCTCATGACAAATGAACCATGGATTCATGCTCGGGGTGACGTTGGGAAACTATTGGATATATTATTTATATAAAACAAGCATCAATTTGTATTTGACCATTTTTGTTCATGGAAGTTAAAGAATACTTTAAACCCTTGCTTTTGAATAAATGGAGTTTCCATATAAAATAGTGGTGATTAATATACTAATTAAGTGCAACAAGAATAATAATGCAAACAAAATTAAATAAGTGAAAATTAAATCATATTGAATCACTTTTGCTTATGGAGGTTTAAGAACACTTTAAACTCTTGATTTTGAATCAATGGAGTTTCCATGCAAAATAATGATGATTAAGATACTAATTAAGTGTAGTAAGAATAATAATGTAAAGAAAATTAAATAAACAAAAACTAAATCACATTTAATCACTTTTGCTCATGGAGGTTCAATAACACTTTTAGCATCAAATTGTATTTTCCATGAAAAATTGTGATGATTAAGGTATTAATTAAGTGCAACAAAAATAATAATGCAAATAAAATTAAATACACAAAAATTAAAAACCTACCTAAATAAAGAAGAAAAAAATGACTTGAAAATTGGAGAGAAATTTGTGCAAAGTTTTGGATTACTCTTGTAAGTGATTCTTGGTGAGATTTGTGAATGAGAATGTTTTTATTTATATGCTCTAAAAATGATAGTTTAGGAATTATGCAAGGAGTGTGAGTGCTTTCTAGAAACTTATTTAATTAAATAGTGAATAATGATGTAATATATGCATGAAATAGTGATGTAATATATGCATGAAATAATGATATAATAAATGAGAAATATTTTGGACCTTCTAAAAACATTGATTTTTGTTTTATAATGCGTGAAAATGATTAATAAAATTCAAAGAGATATTTTGATGATAAATCAAATGATCATGAATTTATTTTTCAAAATGCATAATGAAAAAAAATACAATTTTAGTCAATTTCTTCAATATATAAAATGTTGACTTTATATTGACTTTTTCTTACTATAGTGCATATATGCATGATTATGGTGACTTCTTTTTATGATAAATATGCATATGGATAAAAATATAAAACTTCACAAACGGACATGTATCCGATGAATTTAAAATACCAGGACAAATTGGGGTATGATAGTGAGGAATCATACATGTCTAATGAATATCTATATGGCGCTCTAGATATTTGACCAGAACGTCGTGGTTCAGGCGATACATAATCAAGTGGCGGTTCAGCGTCAGAAAGGGGTATGGGAACTTAATGTATGTGTTTTCTAACATATACATGACCAGGTTTATAAGGTGTTATAAATTGAGGCATGATAGAAAACTTAGGAAGAGTAACAATATCATTCATGACAGGAGAAACACAAGGAAACATAAACTAATTATCAAAAAATGTCACATTCCTAGAAATGTGAAAATGATGGTTAGAGACATCATAACACATAAATTACTTATAACAGAAATTATACCCCATAAATTCACATTGAATAGATTGTGCTCCAAGCTTATTCCTTTCAGATGGAGGTAAGTGAACAAAACACACACACACTCAAAAGTATGTAAAACACTATAATCAGGATGAACTTTAAAAATACGAAATAAATGAGAATTAAGATCAATAACCATTGAAGGAAGACGATTGATCAAGAAGACAGTTGTGGGAAGAGCCTCCACCCAAAATTGGAATAGTACAAAAGCTTGGAGAATCAAGGTGCGTGTTACATCAAGCAAATGATTATTCTTACGTTCTGCCATGCCATTTTGTTGAGAGGTATTGATACAAGATTGTTGAGAAAAGATGCCTTTTGTTGAAGGTATTCCTGAAACTCATGAGACATGTACTCGCCACTAGAGTCATAGTGAAAAATTGTAACACTTGCTTGAAACTGAGTTTTAACATATGTAAAAAAATTCTTAAACATTGAAAACGCATATGATTTAAACCTAAGAAAAAATATATAAGTAAGACGACTATAGTCATCAATAAACGTGACAAAATATTTATGATGAACATGAGAAACTACAGGATACATTCCCTACACGTCACTATGAATCATTTCAAAACAAGTGGGGGCACGACGAGCACCAATCGGAAAAAGAAGTGTTTTACTTTTACCCAATTTCCAAGCTAAAGATAAAACAGAGGCATTAGAAATGCCATATTTTGCAATAAAATAGTTTTAAATAAATGAGACAAATTGACAGAGTTTGGATGACCCAATATTCTATGTCAATCCGCATAAGAATTCAAAACATTATTACAAGTAAGAGATAAATGACTGGAAGTAAACTAGAGTGGAAGGAATCTTCCCACTTTAGACCCCTTCCCGGTCACCTTTTCTAGCACCTGCTTCCGCACAAGACAATCAGCACTAGAAAAGTTAACATCATAATTTTTATCTACCAATTGACCAACAAATAATAAATATGAAACAAGTCCAGGTGATACAAGTAGATCCAGAAAATTAGATTTTATGTCGCCAACATCAGTGATAGATATAGTATTACCATCAGCTATTTGAATTTTCTGATTACAATGATAAGATTGTAAAATTATGCAAATATTCTAAGGAACTCGTCATGTGATTTGTTGAACCCGGATCAAGAAACCGTGGGCGAGAAACATTAGAAGACTTACCCTGAATTCCCAAAGTCAAAAGAGCGAAAAGTACCATTTGTTGAATGACTTCAGATGGTATAACACCACTGTTTGATGTCCCACTGTTGGAAGGACCGACTGCATAATTTGTAGTTTCATAGAATGCCTCCACCGAACATTGTGTTGGTCGTTGAGGACGTGAGGTACACTTAGAGATAATATGTCCCTGGTTCTTGTAATAAATATAAAACTTCTTACTACAATTATGAGCAATATGTCTCAATTATTTCCAAGAGGAGCGATTAACATGTCTTATATCTCGACTTTTTCCTCTACTTTAAGCAGCATATGCAACCGTCATAGGCTCAAAAATTAACATATTCATGAGACATGGCTCCTTGAGTAATAAGACGTTGTTCCTCCCTTAGAAATTATCCAACACATGTATCTAAAGAAGGAACATGGTTCCTATTCAGCAAAGCACATCTGACAACTTCAAATTCTGGGCAAATCTTCTTGAGAAATTGATCTCGACTGGTATATTGTAGACCTTTTGAATAAGTGAGAGAGAAGTCTTAATAACATCGGCATGTATAAAAGCACAGTGTTCTGTCCACATCTTCAGAAAACCAGTATAATATTCTTGAACAGATAAATTACCTTGTTTATAATTTATTTTCTCCAGCTCTAACTGAAATCGAGTGTCAGTAGTGTCTTGGTTGTAAGTACACTTCAAATAGTTCCACATTTCTTGAGCAGTTGAAAATGACTGTAGATTATTGATCATTTGAGGATATATAGTGTTGAGGATCCAAGTGATTATTTTAGCAACTTTGATTTCCCATGAATCTATTGCAACTTTCTCTATTGGTACCTTAGACACATAATCTAGGTGACTCCATAATCCCTTTCCCTTCACATGATTTTTGAATTGAAATTCCCAAGTTAAATCATTCTTATTAGTTAAACAAACACAAAAATAATTTCTTTCATTTTCCGAATCCATGATACAATTCACACTTTTTCCTTAAATATGATGTAAAGGGTTTGTACGTGAAGTAGCCAAAAATATATAACTTTTTCTTTATTTTTTTGTTATTGTTATTTTTCTCATACGTGCAAATGGATGGATAAAGAAGCAAATTGTTATACCTTCTTTCAATTTTAACAAATGGATAGATAAATAGTAAACTTAAGTCACAATACAAACCATGCATCGAACAAGATTGCAAAATAAAAAACCGCGCCAAAAAGAGTTGTTGAACAACAATCAACACCAAATAGGAATCTACAAACAACAATCAGCACCGAACAACAATAAGAAATTACTGAAATAATATCAATCATAAACAAACAAGAATAGATTGTGATAAATACAAGATAAAGATTATAGAGCAACAACAAAAATTGAAAAGACAAAATCATGAGATGACAACCAACAATTCAGAATCACAAGAAACCACAAGGTTTCGATTTCTGAAGAAAGGGTTTGGAAACAAACACAAAAGAGAAGCACGATTTCGAGAGCGACCCAATGGGTGTCGCTTTTCACCCAAGATAACAAGATTTCATAAGTTTGATTGAACCTTTTGATACCATATGTAACACCCTAAACCCCGAAACTTATGTATTAATAAGTATACAAAAATTTCAGGTGTCGCCAATAACAAACCTCTAAAATCATTCACTTGATTAATAAATATGCAGCGGAATATACTGACGTCATACAACACTTGTCATCGCACCCTCACCTTCACTTAGGGTATCATTATGACGATATTGATCCTAATCAGATAAATAAACATAAACTCAACATTTAGTCTTTAAAACTCAATTAAATAACACTTCTTCAAAAACAAGAGTTATTCAACTCAACTCTTAAATAATTCAACATAAGCCAATGGATTACTAAACTTCAACAGAATAATCAAATAAAAAAGTTTCTGACCCCGATGTTACAAGATCAGAGCAAGACTTTTGAAACAACGAAACTAAAGAAGTTACTCATTGAGCTAACTTCACTTACTATATCAATTACTTCTGAGTATCTGTAAGATGTCCATGGTTGACAATATTCAAGCAAAGGGGTGAGAAATAAATTCAAATAATAAACGACACATAAACAATCAAAGTAGATTAAATATAATACAATTCAAACATAATCCACTATACACCACAACACATGTATTCAATTTTCACCAACTTCACCACAATACACAATCAATATGCAATGTCACACTCAACAACATTATAGACTCATATGCATGCGGTACCGGCCTGAATAATGGTTCTCATTATGAACTGGGTTCCATCTGCTGAACCCATGTGCCTCACACTGAGCTTGGGACAGGCACAAGTCCTCTCATCGAGACCCATAGCCTGCCTCTTTCACCACCAACAACAATATAAGATGCATGAATGAATGAATACATCATCACAACATTTCCACAACAATTAACGGTATCACATCGAACCGTATGATTCCTGTACAACAACCATATGGTAGTTTCCACAGTAAAACTACATATTCAACTCAACATGTTATTATTATATGTATAACAATTCATCTCATAATCACGTCAACATTATCACAACATTTGCAACAATTCATTAACCAAACATATGACAAAACTTCACCTACATAGTAGGTATCCGAATAATACTTAAACAATTCTCCTATCTCTATCATGTTATAGCTCTGAGTATCAACTTCCTAACACCTCAAATGCAACGTCGATTAGATACATGGTTAAAAAGTTATGAGGCAAAACATCAGAGCATATCGTAGTTCAAAATACAGTGACAACCGATTGACAATAGGTGACAACCGATTATCACCAAGGGCCAAACCCCAAAATTACGTTTTTGAAATATGAAGACCGATTGACACTAGCTACAACTGATCGTCATGAGTGTATTTTCCAAAATTTACACTAGTGCAATCGGTTGTCACTTTGGAGTAACCGATTGTCACTGTGTGTTTTTCCAAAAATCCCAATTTTGCTGTTACATGACTGTGCATCGTTTTCTAATTGTTCAGTATTATACCAGACCCAATTAATCATCAAAAACTCTCAAAATCACATTCTAACATCACCAGTGGATCAAACATAATTAAATCGACACAACTACAATTTTTTCTCATGATTTCATCACCCAAAATCATGTTTTAAAACACCAATTTTTCATTAAAACTCAAGAACCCGCCATACAACAACCACCTATCATTGCAATTCAAATCAATTCATGGAAAAACATAATCAAGATCAACATACAAACTGATTTATCATTCAAATATTCATCAATTCACATTACATATTCATATATGATCAAACATTATTTGAGGTTAAGGAAACCCCTTTACCCTTTCATGATTTAGCACCCATAGATGAATAGTTTCACACCCTTACCTTAGATTTCAGAATTTCCCACAAAAGCAAGGTAAATTGGTGTTCTTCCCTCAAGTCCTAGCACTCCTCTTCAAGCTTTCTCTCCAAAACCCTTTTCTATTCCATGTACTGTTAGAATTAGAGGTATTTCTCTCTAAATTTCTGTTATTGTAAATAATTAATTATCTCTCTCTAATTCCATATTTGGCCCAATTAACCAAATATCTTACTCCTTGCTCCCATTTTTTCTATTAATTCTTACTTTCCACCTCATTCTTACTAATTCTCTATTTCTATTATTTTAATTTAATTAATTATACTCAACCAACTAATTAATTCCCATAATTCACACAAAATAGTTATTTAATTAATCTCACACCTATTAAATTAAATAGATAAATAAAATAATCGATAATTCTAAATCAGGGTGTTACAACTCTCCTCACTTAAAGAATTTTCACCCTCGAAAATTACCTGAGGAAAACAAAGTCAGATATAACTCTCTCATCTGCTCCTCACGCTCCTAATTCATACTTCCACCAACTGGTCCTCCCCAAACTACCTTTACCAAGGCAATCTCCTTGAAGGAGAATTGACATCCAAGGCGCAGCGGAATTTAAAAATTTCTCCATTTAGTGATCCTTACGAATGGGCATGATCAGTGATAGAATCGTTACCTCTTGTGGCGATCACGAACGTTGAACGATGACAATGTCTCTACTCAGTCCACACGAACGGATTCCTTCAATCGCAGTGCTAGCTGTTATGAATGAAGGCTTTGAGTGAGAGAAAGAGAGATACGAAATTCCAACTCTTCAGTTGTGTTGTATTCCCATGCAATGCTTCTGCACAAGAGTTCTATTTATAGAACCACTTGTGTGGGCTTCAAGCCAAAAAGCCCACTTAAGTGTATTTTGGCCCATATCTCATAATATGCCAAAATCACTTAAGTATTTGGTAACTTACCATACTTCGTATTCTACTTAAATACACCGTACCTTACGATGTTCCTTAGTTACTCTATCTCTCATCAATCCGTCCTTTGTGTGTGACCCTGTAGGTTTTCGCGACGTTGACAATTATATTAAATCACGCATTTAATATAATAAATAGTGAGCGGTATCTAGCAACACATCACTGCTACCCAAGACACGAAAATGTCATGTGATATGACAAAACCTCCTGTGATAATAATTATGTGTATAATTACCCCTTTGCCCTTATATATATATTGAACATAAGGTATAGACTGTGTCATCCTTGTCCAGTTCAATATTGGGCCCATAGACATTTGTCCTGTTACGCAGGATGGGCAAATTCCATCTAGGACACTCATGTCCCTCAGCATGCTTCGTGGAGTACCCATCAACTGTCTTTATGGTTATCCAGTTACGGACAATGTTAGATCAGCAACAAAGCATTCGACTCTACATCTAGGGTCCATAGTGGTTTTAGGTCGAAGAGTGGCATACACCATTATCACCATGAGAATAACTTATGACACTTTGCATAACTTTCTATATAGTATTCTCATAGCGGGTCAATCCGGTATAAATATTACTCTTAATATTCATACCTATGTTTAAAACTTGATAACTCTTTATCCATGATCCATGAGATGTGATCATCAGTCTACAAACATAATAGTCTTAATGCTTTAATGTTATCCCACTTCACAATAAAGCTCGACTACAGATACTTTAAGTATAGTGTCCTTATGTTTAATGTGATCTCATGATCAAGTCACACTTGATGCATTAAACGGACTAGCTATTCTAGGGACTTTATTAAACAACCGTAATAAAGAAAAAGCATTTTATTATTAATAAATAATTCGATACAAGTACCAAAAGTATTGGCCTCTAGGGCTTACACCAACAATCTCCCACTAGCACTAGAGCCAATCGGTCATACCCCTTATGCCCATTGATCTAGTATGGCCATCATGCTTCTGCTGCGCAAGAGGCTTTGTCAGTGGGTCAGCAATATTTTCAAGTGTAGGTACTTTACATATTTTCACATCTCCTCTATCTATTATCTCTCGAGTGAGATGATAACGCCTAAGTATGTGTTTGGATCGTTGGTGAGGTCTAGGCTCCTTAGCTTGTGCGATAGCACCTTTGTTATCACAATAGAGACCAATGGGATCCACAATGCTAGGGACTATGCCAAGTTCACTAATGAACTTTTTGATCCAAACAGCTTCCTTTGCTGCACTTGAGGCAGCAATATACTCGGCCTCGGTTGTAGAATCAGCAACTGTATCTTGCTTTGAACTTTTCCAACTCACAACGCCACCGTTCAAGCAAAACACATAACCAGATTGCGATCTAAAGTCATCCTTATCTGTCTGGAAGCTAGCATCGGTGTAACCAATTACAACCAACTCTTCCTGACCTCCATATATCAAGAATGAGTCCTTAGTCCTTCTCAAGTACTTAAGGATATTCTTGACAGCTACCCAATGGGCATCACCAGGATCAGATTGGTACCTACTCGTTGCACTTAAAGCATACAAGACATATGGTCGAGTACATAACACGGCATACATGATAGATCCTATTGCAGATGCATATGGAATCTTATTCATGCGATCCCTTTCTTCCTTAGTTGAAGGGGATTGTGTTTTTGATAGACACAGGCCATGTTGCATAGGTATGAATCCTTTCTTGGAATCATGCATATTAAAGCGTCTCAGCACTTTGTCTATGTATGTACTCTGACTTAGGCCAAACAGTTTTCGCGATCTATCTCTATAGATTCTGATTCCTAATATATAGGCTGCTTCACCTAGGTCCTTCATAGAAAAGAATTTCCCCAACCAAGACTTTACTTGTTGTAGGGTAGGGACATTGTTTCCAATGAGTAATATGTCATCTACATATAACACCAGGAACACGATCATGCTCCCACTAACCTTCTTGTAGACACAAGGCTCATCTTTGTTCTTGATGAATCCATATTGTTTTACCGTTTCATCAAAACAAAGATTCCAGCTTCTGGAAGCTTTCTTCAATCCATAGATTGATCTTTGTAAGTTACGTATCTTTTGGGCTTCTTCTGGTATGTCAAATCCTTCAGGTTGTGTCATGTACACATCCTCAAGAAGATTCCCATTAAGGAAAGCAGTTTTGACATCCATCTGCCATATTTCATAATCATGATATGCAGCGATAGAAAGTAAAATCCGAACAGATTTAAGCATTGCAACTAGTGAAAAGGTTTCATCATAGTCAACCCCATTAATTTGTTTATATCCTTTTGCAACCAGTCTTGCCTTATAGGTATGTACTTTACCATCCATGTCTGTCTTCCTTTTGAAGACCCACTTGCATCCTATAGGATTAACTCCTACAGGAGGCTCTACCAGGGTCCAAACTTGGTTTGTGTACATGGAATCCATTTCAGATTTCATGGCTTCTAGCCACTTCTCAGACTCGGGACCAGTTATGGCCTCTTGGTATGTCACAGGATCATCTTGATCCATGAGTAATACATCACCTTGATCTGTTATGAGACATCCATATCTCTCAGGTAGGTGACGTATTCTGCTTGACCTACGCTGGTCTTGTTCTACTTGAGCATGTTGCTCTTCCACAACCACTTGTGTTTCCTGCTCTAATTCCTCCATAGGTGTATCGATGCTTTGTGATTCTTGAATTTCTTCAAGCTCTACTTTCCTCCCACTGGTTCCTTTGGAAATAAAATCCTTTTCTAGGAAAACTTCAGTTCGAGTGACAAACACTTTGCCCTCAGAAGGATTGTAGAAGTAATACCCTCTTGTTTCTTTAGGATACCCTACAAATAAGCATTTGTCAGATTTGGGCTCAAGCTTAGTTGAAATTTGTCGTTTCACATAAACTTCGCAACCCCAAATCTTCATGTAAGACATATGTGGTTTCTCACCACTCCATATCTCATATGGTGTCTTCTCAACCTTTTTGGATGGAACACGGTTAAGTGTGTAAGCTGCTGTCAACAGCGCATGTCCCCAAAAGGAGTTTGGAAGATCAGCGTGACTCATCATGGATCGGACCATGTCTAACAGGGTTCGATTTCTTCTCTCAGATACACCATTCCATTAGGGTGTTCCAGGAGGAGTAAGTTGGGATAGGATCCCACACTCTTTCAGATGGTCATCAAACTCTAGGCTTAAATACTCACCACCTCGATCTGACCGAAGAGTTTTAATATTCTTACCTAGTTGGTTTTGTACTTCATTCTTGAATTCTTTGAACTTTTCAAAGGATTCTGGTTTGTGTTTCATTAAATACATATAACCATATCTACTGAAATCATCAGTAAATATGATGAAGTATTGAAAACCTCCTCTGGCTGGTATGTTCAGTGGTCCACATACATCAATATGTATGAGTGCCAAAAGATCATTAGCTCTTTCACCTTTTCCTGTGAATGGAGACTTTATCATCTTTCCAATTAAACAAGATATGCATGTCTCATATGATTCATAATCAAAAGAGTCCAAGAGTCCATCTTTATGGAGTTTGGAAATGTGTTTCTCATTTATGTGGCCTAATCGACAATGTCAAAGGTAAGTTGGATTTAACTCATTAGGTTTAATCCTTTTAGTATTAATGTTATAAATAGTCATTTCAAGATCAAGGACATATAATCCATTATTCATTTGTGCAGTAGCATAGAATATATCATTCAAATAAATTGAGCAACAGTTGCTCTTTATTATAAATGAAAAACCAAACTTGTCCAAACAAGAAACGGAAATAATATTCCTGCTAATTGTTGGTACATAATAACAGTTCTCTAACTGAATTATTAAACCACAAGGTAAAGTCAATTCATAAGTTCCTACGGCTAAGGCAGCAACCTTTGCTCCATTGCCAACTCGTAGGTCGACTTCACCTTTTGCCAAATCTCTACTCCTTTTTAGTCCATGCTGTAACACCTCAAAATTTTCCCTCCTCTCTTGGGACTATCTTTGCATATTGCATATCATGTGAAAATAAACAAGTCATCCTCTAAGGTCTTGTCAGAGATGGAGAAGTTGTATGGTTCAAGCCTGAGGGTCTTATTGAATTGATCACCAACCATCTGAGGGTTTGTGCTTCAATTAGGGTTTTATTGGTTCTTCAAGGAGGTTGAGTATTATATTGCTTGCAAGGATATGTTACCATCATCGTGGTTATGTCATCCTCAAGGGGTTCATTGTTCATGCTCAGGTTCCTTTGGATTAGGGTTTTGACCTCTGGTCAGCCCTAACCAATGGCATTCTTCCAACCAGGGATTCTCAAGGAGAAGAGGTATTCTATTGATAATGAAGATCACATGATTACTCTAAAGAGCTCATATGAGCCAAGGTTCATTTTGAATCAACTTTTCCAAGTGGTAGAGGTCCAAAGTCCACAATGCATGTCCAGGTCATCTAGGGCCCATAAAAGTCAATTGAAAGTCAACTGAGGGCTAGGAGGTGGATAAATGAGTTTCAACACCTCATTCATGTCCAAAAGAGGTTAATTTGTCATTTCAAACATCTAGCTTGAATATTTTGAAGTCAGGACAAAAGTTTCCCAAAATGGAAAGTGACCTGTAATTGAAAGTTTCCAAAAATGGAAAGATTTTGGTTCAAATTCAACTTGATTTTACAACATCAAAGAACCTTCAAATGAAATTTTGTCCAACAAGAAAGTTGAAGATCTTTCTCTCCCATTTCCAAAATGTCCAAGATCATGAGCATCTGATGAATGGTTGAGGAGTTAGGGCCAAATGATCATGAAGTATGCATGGAACTTCAAAGTGGCATAACTTTTGGCTCAAAACTCCAAATAAAGCCACTCTTTTTTCAAAATTCTTGTCTTGACCAATGCTTTCTAAATCTATCATTGCATTGCATGAAAAAGGTTCACATAATCATGTGTTCATTCATATGCATTTTGGAGGGAAATTGAGGAATTTAAATTTGGTGCAAGCTACAAGTTTAATTCCAATCCCATTATGTTCATTAGGTGATTTTGAGTGAATGCGAAGCATTGCATGCTACTGTTCACGTGTGAACTAAGCCATGCACCTTCATTTTTCAATTTTTGCAAAACACTCCAAATGTCCTTAATCATGATTAGTACATGTCTAATTGTGATTACAATGTCATTAGCACATGGTATATAACCTAAATCATAACAAAATTTGGCATAATCACATTTCTAGATCTAGAATTTGCTTTTCCCTCCAAATTTCTCTCTCATTGAAATTCAAATTTTCTTCACACAAGGCATCAATTTCTCTGCATATTTTGGTTCAGCATGTATCATTGAGTAGGATTTAAGCATTGATTTGAAGAAATTGGCCAAGGTTCATGCACATCAAGCTCAAGAACATGAAGATGGAAAGTTGAAATTAAGCAAGATCCAGATCAATTCAAGTGTCAATTCATGTCCAAAGCTTCATAACAAGAGTGGAGAAAGAGATTTGGAGGCTTAGGAAGCTTGAATACACTGTTTTTCATCACTGCCATTCCAGGTTGGTGAAAATTCGAAGCTCTTAATTTGCCAATTCATGAACATGAACTTATAGATCTTTGAATACTGATGATTCTGATCTAAATATTATTGAATTTGGATGAAAATTGAGGAAGTTATGCTGATTTCAAGTTTGTAGATCCAGAATGTTTTGCTTCGATTTGCTTAATGTATGATGTTTTAGGCTTAGATGATGTGATTTTCGTGTTCTACGTGATGAAACAGTTCGATTGATGTACTTGTTTTAAAATTCTGCAAAAAAAATTATGAATGCTACTGTTGCGCCACCGTCTCAACGAGGAAGACGGTGGAAACCACCGCCATGAACAGTACTAGTCGCCGTCTGGTATGAACTTAGGGCAAGGCCTTAAACGGCGTCGTTTTGCTTCCAGCGCGTTTGCAACCTTGTACAAGGTTCGATTCCAGGCGAAGGATTTTTGGGATTTATTTGTTTCAGCGCTTGTTTTTGGCCATACTCAGTTCGATTCCTCCATGATACATTTCCATATTATTTCCATATTATTCCCATGTTACATTTCATGTTTATTTCAAATATTTTCCTTAACTTCAAAAATTCATAACAAATAGTAAATGAATCCAAATCACTTCCAATTTTTTGCTACATGTTCATATGGATGCCTGTTATTTTTTGGTTGTGATTTCTTGATTTTATCATTTCTGGATTTTTAATTGTGGACTGTTATTTGAACATGATGCAAAATGTGACATGTTGTACCAATTCTTTTGTAAAATGCTCATACATTGTTCAATTGCTTTGAAATTTGGTATGCTGATTCCTAACATGTTGCTTGATTTTTGAGGCTTGGTTGTGCATTTTTAGCGTTTTTCATCTCTGTTTTAGGCATATGAATGTATGGTGTGACAATGTGTGTCACACATTTTGATGCTGATCTTGTTCATTTTCATATCCATGTCAATTGAGCTTTTCTGATTCCAATTTTTTGCATGATGCTTGTGTTTAACATGTTGTATACACATAAATATTTCCATGGTTATTTGATTCATTTCTGTTTTAATATGGAATTTCTACTCTTAATGTCCAATTGTGTGCTTTGTAATTGCCTTTGCCTTATTTTGGTCATTAGATGGATTTGCCTTAGGATTTGAGTCTGGTCCTTTTTAGGACATGTTCTTACTTGAATAAAGATGCTTCTTGTTGAATATCAACTTCTGTTTTGACTTTTTGCTTTGCCTTTGACCCTAGTCTTGGACTAGTGGTTTGTACTCACTTTTTGAGCTTTGCATTTCAGGTTCAAGCTTCTAGTCTTAATGGTTGATGTTGATCTCATGACTTGAGATGCAAATTACTTTGTACACTAACCTTGGTTGTGTTGTAGGATCATTGGTGATGAAGTCACTTGAATTGTTGACTTGCCTTGTGTGCATATTGGTTGTAACACTATTGACTGTTGTTTGATTTGTCTGAATGTGAATATTGACTTGTTTGACTTTCTTAAAGGTACTTTAGTCGTTTTAGCTCATTGCTTGAGCTTTGCTTTGCTTGTGGTTGGCATACCACCTAGGTAATCATCCTCTAACTCCATGTAGTCTGGAAGCCCTGTCGTTTCTTTTGGCAGGCATTTGGCTGAAGTCCTCCTTAAGAGGCAATGACTGTGTTTGTTTACTTTTGTGCCATGTACTTCAAGTCCTCCTAAGTGAAGAGGCAATTGACAGATAGAAGGGACTAGTAGCCAGTCCCCTGTTAATCGTTGAGTCGTCCATTAAGCTTGCACTACATGCTGAAGCTCTTGGACACGTCCCCCAGATCTTGTACAGAGTCGGTCAAGTGGAATAGGGTCCCTCATTCTAGATCCCCACGCTTTCGAGGAAGTTGAACGTACGTAGAGATAGACTTGAGTTGACTCACTGCCTGTGTGAGTCAAACTCTTGTTAGAGACCTCAACCTAGGGTTATAATTTGCATGACGACTATTAGGCTCGAGTCAGTCTCCCTTTTAGTTCGTTATTCCCTTGGTCTCTGGTTAGGAGAGTTTCTCCCCTGTTAAGGGGAACTACGTCGCCCTGATCCTCATACCAGATGAGGTACGTAGGCAGGAGATCATGCGAGATCTCTCCGGGCACCCTTTTTCTTTTTCAACCCTTCTGCTTTGGTTGTGTGTTTGGAGATGGATGTAAGCCCAGCGATTGGCATTCCGTTTCCCGTCTGTTGTTGTTTATTTGTGGAGTCTGATATAAGCCCAGCGATTGGCATTCGGTTTCCTGTTTGTGTTTCTTTTGTTCAGAGTCGGACGTAAGACCAACCATTGGCAGTCTGTTTCCTTGTTGAATTTCTTTTGACGTCTCAACGTCTTTGTGTTGTATTTTGTTTCGGCGTGCGTTAGCCGAACTACGGCAGCTCTGATTCTCATTCCAGATGAGATACGTAGGCATAGGATGCGATATCCTAGCGAACCCGTTTCCCATTTCCCCGAACTACGTCGACTCTGATGTTTGCTTCTGACAAACTACGTAGGCCCAGGATGCGATATCCTGCCGAGTCACCTTCCTCCGTCTTCTTTCACCTGTTTCTTATTCCAGTGTGTGTGCATTCTTTGAGCAGTTATTTAGCAACCTTATTCTATTCTTTTGAGCGTGGATCCCGTCGAGTACGACGGACGTGAGGGGTGCTAATACCTTCCCCTTGCGTAACCGACTCCCGTACCTTGTAATCTTCGGTCGTAAGACCATTCCTTTCCAGGTTTACTTCGAGCGTTTCCTTTCCCTCCTTTGGGATAAATAACGCACGGTGGCGGCTCTGTGTCTTTTCCCGCCGGTTGTTTTTCGCGTTGCGACAGCTGGCGACTCTGCTGGGGATTATAAGAAGTTGACCTCTTGCTGGTCCATCTTCCCTAAGCGAGTCAATCCTAGCGCTCTCTAGGATAGTTTTGGTTGCTTTTACTGCTCTATTGATGGTATTTATTATTATTATGCTGTGATTGTATATATTTGCATATATGTTTGCATGCATCATATTATCATTGAGCTGGATTCTGTACAGGTTGGTTCCTCTGATTTGGGTTGGGTGTTCTGAGTGGGGCTAAAACCCAGGCCCGAGTATACACCTAGGATTAGCGTGGTCTCATGTTGCCTCTCATGTTAGGTCAACATGTTTTTGGCAACGTGACATACCACAAGCCGGACGAGGTTCTTTTGAGAGAGCTCTTCCTTTGTGGAGTATCCACTTTGGTTGAGTCACCTCATCTGAGCTGTTGACTTCGGTGACCGTTCTTTCCTGGATCTTTGGTTTAGACGATCTTATGAGAGCTACAACGGTACACCCGAAAGGGCAAACACGTTGAGTATCTTGTCCGATTGTCGAGACCATTATCCGCCTTAGGATGACCTTGTTAGAATTCACCTGTGAGGGGAGGGTTTGGTTCTTACAGATGCATGTTCTGATGGTGACTTTGATGGTGACTATTGGGTCCTATTTATAAGTCGGATTTATGGATTATTTCTGAGACGCCGGAGTTCTGTCCGTGGTATTTATCAGTGGGGATCCGTTTATTTCAGGATTCCCTGGGTTGGTACAGATGATTTTGTTGATATCAGATCAGGGGTTCTCCAATGATGATGGTGATATATCCTTCCGTTCTGTTTATTTCGGAACCTCCCGAGTTGGATTTATGGTTACTCCGTACCTTAGATGGTTGTGATCAGTTTCAAGACAGTAACTCAGTGCAATGGATGTTCAGATGACTTGGAGGATGGCACAGTGCATTGCATTCATGCATCAACATCATTCCCATTTTGCATTTATCCGCATCTAACACATGTTTATCCATATGCAGGGGACATTCTTGATTGAGATCCTGGTTGAGAGACTTCTTTGTTCAGATATGAGGACTGGCTTGAAAGATGACGTCGTCTACAGTTTCTTTGACCCAGAGATTGGTGTGCTGAGAGATATGATATCACTGATTACACCTGACTTACGTGTGGGGATGTTCTGTGAGACTTACGGTGGTATTCTGAAGGTGGTTTTCAGGCTTACAGATACAGATAGGAGTGCCATCCATACTTTTCTCCAGTTTTATGACCCGGGCTTGAGATGCTTTGTCTTCCCAGATTACCTGTTGGGGCCTTTGATGGAGGACTATGCCAGTATCCTGGGTATTCAGATCAGAGACCAGATTCCATTCTATGTCACTAAGGGGGAACCTGGTGTTACTGAGATCTCTCATGCTCTTTATTTGAGCCCAGAAGTGACTAAGGGGGGTTTGAAGGAGAAGGGAAAGTTGCCCGGTTTTCATCTGAGTTTCTTGGAGGCTAAATCCAAGGAGCATGCTGCTTTGGGTAATTGGAGGGCCGTTTGTGCTTTGCTTGCTGTAAGCATTTATGGAACCATCATGTTTCCTAATCAGAAGAACTTTGTGGACATTAATGTCATCCGGTTGTTTGTGCAGAGGAACCCT
The DNA here is from genome assembly GCF_024323335.1 of Lathyrus oleraceus. Lineage (NCBI taxonomy): Eukaryota > Viridiplantae > Streptophyta > Magnoliopsida > Fabales > Fabaceae > Lathyrus > Lathyrus oleraceus. Next base: position 242,864,813 of record NC_066582.1, on the reverse strand, counting down.
ATTCCTACCCTGGTTGGGGATGTTTATTACTCGGTCCATAATCAGAACGAGAAGCGGCGAGGGGGATTGATCAGATGTTGTGCTCAACTGTTGTACAAATGGTTCATGGGGTATTTTCCTTCTAGAGGTGCCTTTGTCTTTCTTGATCCTACTGTCAAGTGGTCAATCAGGTTGATGGGTTTGCGAGCCAAGGACATAGCTTGGACTCACAATGGTATGGCTGGACGAGATTTCATTTACAGTTGTGGGAGTCTTCCCAATGTGCCTCTTATAGGAGTTCAGGGTTGCATTAATTACAACCCGGTGCTTCTTAGGAGACAAATGGGATTTGCTGTGGAAGGTCCTCCTCTTGGGCGCGAGATTCAGGAGTCTTTCTACTTCCCGAGTGAGGGTAATCCGACAAAGTTAAGGCAAGTATCTGATGAATGGCGCGACATTCAATGGAAGGGAAAGGTTCCTTTTGGTAGGGTTAATAGCAGGTCTTTTCCTCCGTTTGATGATTGGCTTAGGAAGAGGATTGAGCTCACGCATCTACCATTTCCTGGGGGTGATCCTGGGTGTCCATTGATTGAGGGGCCATGTTCTTCTGTCAGCATGGAAGAGTTCCTTGAGATGAAGAAGGCCAGAGATCAGTTGCGAGCAGAGAAGGCTGAGTTGGAGATGAGTGTTGCTAGAATTCAGATGGCTAATCAGGAAATCAAAGGGAAAATAGAAGACCAGGATAAGAGACATGCCTTAGAGGTGAAGCGTTTTGAGATAGACACCGCCTATTACTGCAAGATCAGCCAAGCTTCGGAGTCATCTACAAAGGAGCACGACATCACCAAGGAGAAGTTGGCTAGAGCTTTGAGAGTCATTGATGATGAGAAGAGGAGACAAATCCTTGTGAAGAATCAGAGGGAAGACAGAGTCAGAGTCCTTATCGCCGAGTGGGAAGCAAAGCTGAAGATTAAGGAAGAAGAGAACGCGAAGATTGTTGCTGAGAGAGATCATTATCTTGTTGAGAGGGATCATTACTTTCGACAGATGAAGATTCATCAGAAGGAGGTGGGGAGATTGCAGCAGGAGAACACTGAGCTCAGGTTCGCCGTGAAGTTTACCAGGATGGTTGAGGATGCAGAGCCTTCTGTAGGACCTTCTTCGGTGTAGACTTTTGTTGTTATTGTGTTGGATTACCGTCAGGCCTGTTGACGGAATTCACTTGCTTGTATTTTCTTTCTGATTCTGGAGAATTGTAATTTGATTTGTATCAGAGTTGATGTATGACTCTTGCACGTGTAGTGCGCTTTTGATATACGGTGGTTATTTTCATTCAGTGATTGATCTTCAAGCTTTATTTGCTTTTCTGTGCGCACTCACATAGCACACACATGGTCGGGTGATATCTTTGCTAAATCATAATTCTCTGCTCTGTATGGTGAAACCAGATAATTTACATCAGAATGTTGCTGTCAAATTATTATCTGTCTCGATGAAACCAGGATCGAAAGACAGAGTGTTCCTCATATGGATAGACATTGCATTCATGCATGAATCATAATAACTTGTCTTCTATTTTGTAGGTGTCAGTTTCTAACGTGCTTGATTGTTTCAGGAATCATTGCTCGCGCACGTAGAATCATTCCTTTGCACGTAGCACATCCGCAAAGATACCCTACCAGGCGCAACAAATCCAAACTGATGGATACATCCAACACAGATATTCTCGAGCTAAAAGAGAAGATGGGAGAGCTGATCAATGTTATGCAAGGGTTCGCCTTGGGACAGAAGGCATTGGTTGAGAAAGTAGAGAAGCTTGAGCGGGCTTCTGCTACCAACAGTGGAAATAATCTTGAGGGTGTCTCCAACAACGGTCTTGGTGGTTCTAGGGATGATGGTGATCCCAGAAAGAAGACGACTACTGCTGGTGTGGTAATCAACAACGATGGTGGGTTTGGTTTTGCTGCAGGCGGTGGACCCGATCCTGTAGTCAATAATGTGAAAGATAATCAGTTTCCTCCTTTCTTTGAGGCTGAGGAGGATAGAGAAGAAGATCAATTCTCGGTACTGAATGAAAAGTTTGGTCAGTATGGTGTCCAACCACCAAATAAAGAAATTCAGGCGCTAGCCGAGAAAATCAGAGCTTTGGAAAGCTATGCTACTCCAGGGGTTGTCAACATGTCAAACATGGAGCTAGTTGAGGGGATTGTAATCCCACAAAAGTTTAAAGCGCCTGCGTTTGACAAGTATAATGGGAGTTCTTGCCCGGAAACTCATCTCCATGCTTTTGTCCGGAAAATTTATGCCTATACAATGGACCAGAAGCTTTGGATGTATTTCTTCCAGGACAGCTTGTCTGGTGGGTCTCTGGAATGGTATACCAAGTTGAAATCTTCGGATATCAAGAGCTGGCAAGATCTTGGAGATGCGTTCTTTAAACAATATCAATTCAACACTGACATGGCTCCTAGCTGTACCCAACTGCAGGGTATGTCTCAGAAGCCTAATGAGGGGTTTAAAGAATATGCACAGAGATGGAGGGAGTTGGCTGCCAGAGTTCAACCTCCGTTTGTAGATCGGGAGATGTCTGATCTGTTTATGGGTACCCTTCAGGGGACGTTTGCAGAAAGAATGGTGGGATGCCCGGTTACCAACTTTGCAGACATAGTAGTGGCTGGGGAAAGAATAGAAAGCTGGCTGAAGATGGGAAAGATACAGGGTAATGCTTCGTATTCTGGGACGAAGAAGCCATTTGGTAATGGCCAGCGTAAGAAGGATGGTGATACAAGTGTTGTATATGCCTAGAGGGGACCCAGTAGGGATCGTTACTACCAGCACACTGCTGCGGTAACAATTCCTGCTGATAATCAACAACAGCAACATCAACAACAGCAACAGCTACAACAGCGACAACCATTTCAATAGAGACCGTAGAGGGCCGGGTATCAGGTAAGAGGATGAATGAATGATCGTCAGTTTGATAGGCCACCTGTGACATACTCTTTCCTGTTGAAGAAGTTGAAGGATTTGGGATTGGTCCAGCTGAGGACGTTGGTGTAACACCTCAAAATTTGCCCTCCTCTCTTGGGACTAGCTTAGCATATTGCATTTCATTTTGTAGGTCATTAATCATTGCATCTTTGCATATCATGTGGTAACATTGAGCAAGTCATCCTCCTAGGTCTTGATCAGAAGATGAGGAGGTTAAAAGATTCAAGCTTGAGGGTTTCTTGAATTGATCACTAATCATCTGAGGGTTTGTGCTTGAAATTAGGGTTTCTTGGTTCCTCAAGGAGGATGATCTTTATCTTGGTTTCTCAATGATACATCATCATCATCATCATGGTCTTATCATCACCAAAGGGTTCCTTATGCCTGGTCATGTTCCTTGGGATTAGGGTTTTGACCTCTGGTCAACCCTAATCATCTGCATTGTGCCAATCAGGGCTTGTCAAGGAGATGAGGTCTTTCATTGAGATGGGGATCATCACAAGGTTTTATTGAGCTTGTGGAAGCTAGGGTTTCATTTTGGAACCACTTCATCAGGAGATTGAGGCTCAAGCTCAACAGTCAAGCTGAAATTCATCTATCAACTGGAAAAAGTCAACTGTGCATTCAATGATGGATTTGGAGGTGGGAGAGGGTTGGAAACACTTCATTCATGTCCAAACAAGGTTCATTTGACATTTCAAACATCAACATTAAAGAAAATAAAGTCAGATGAAAACTTTCCAAAAATAGAAAGTGACTTGTAATTCAAAATTGCCAAAAATGGAAAGGTCTTCTCCTCAAGATTACATGTCCAAAAATGCTTCAAATGAAATTTTGTCCAACATGAAACATGAATTTCTCATGTGTGGTTGAGAAGTGTTTCCAAGAACATGAATTTCTCATGTGTGGTTGAGAAGTTATGGATCAATCTTGGTCAAGAAATTTTGAACTTCAAAAGTGCATAACTTTTGAACCAAAAGGCCAAATGGAGTGGGATTTTTTGCCACATTCTCCTTTTGTCATGATCTATCCAATTTAAGCATCACATATCATGAATTTTGATCACAAAAATATTGGATTTTCATTTGAAATTTGGAGGGAAAAGTCCAATTTGAAAACTATGCATTGTATTCACTTGATTTCACTTGCATTTGCGTCCAAACTGTAACACCCCGATAATAATAAAATAATTATTTAAATTGAGTTAATAATGTAATTATTAATTTAATTGAATAATTAGAAATTTTATTATTATTATCTTGGAATAATTATTATTATTTGGAAAATATATATATGTGTTGGAATAAGGAAAAGTTCTCATTTGGAAAAGCATTTCACGTGAAAACAGAACAGAGAAGCATCGTGAGAGAAAAGGGAAAAAGGGCAGAGAAGAGGAGCTGAAGAGCAAAGGTTGGAGAACGAAAGCTTGAAGCCCAAAGATTCTGCCGGATTGTTAAGGTAAGGGGGGTTTATCGTCGATTGATGGGTATTTTGGGATAATATGTAATGGGTAGTGAGAAACCGTTGAATCGACCCTAAATTGGGATTTGGAATGCTGAAAATTTGTGATGAATAGGTTGAGTGAAAACCGTAATCAAATTGATAATTGTGTGTGTAATCAAACCGATAAATTGGTGATGAATGGTGACGAGTAAGTTTGAGTGGGAAGGGTCTGGGATGGGCACATGAGATCCCTGCCCAAAGAAAACGCGTCTGGTGAACTGTCATGTTCGCCTAGCGAACATAACCTTCGCCTAGCGAAGGAACGCGCCTCAAACTCGCCCCAGCGAGATTGAGAGGTTTTGCTACTGTAATGTTCGCTGTGGACTCGCTGGCGCTTCGCCTAGCGAGTGAGTGCTAGCTGTGTTTTTCACCAAAACAGAATGAGTTCGCTATTACCTTCGCCTTGAGCTCGCCTAGCGAATTAATTTACCAATTTCCTGGAGCTGTTCGCCTTGAGCTCGCCTAGCGAACCAGAGCTTCGCCACTGCCTCGCCTAGCGAGCAAGGCAGAAGAAGTGTTTATACATGTGTTGCTGAGGTGTTTCATACATGTGTTGAGGAAGTGTTTCATACATGTGTTGATGATGTGCTGATACATGTATTGATGATGTATGATGATATGCCGTTGTGATAAAATGTGTTAATGATGTGTGATGCTATGCATGATGCTGTGATTGTATCAGTTGTGTATGCATTTGTGAATAGACTGGTTTGTGGCTTAGAGTGTGAGCATGTGTCTATTCTTAAATTGTTGTTGATGTTGCATTTGCTAGGTGTCTAGCTTGCACAATGTGGCCCATTTGGGGTGGTAGCTAATTCCCATGGTGAGGAATTAGTGAGTTAGTCGTTATTGGACTGTTGTTGATTGTTTGCATGCTAGGTGATTAGCGTGCATTTCATGGCCCATTTGGGGTGGTAGCTAATTCCCATGGTGAGGAATTAGTGAGTGAGTCACTATGTCTCAAATGAGTGGGACTAGTGAGCTTGGTAGCCGTGCCTGGATTTGGACGGTGAGGTTGAACTATATGTTCACAAATAGTCGGTACCGCATGCATAGAGTCTCATTGCATAATAAATGTATGGCATATAATATGAATGGATGTATTCCAGTATTATATGTGTGTTGTGTGTTGTGTTGTTGATGTTGAGTATGGTTGAGATTATATATATGCTATATGTTATTGTTGAATATGATGTTTGAACGGATACTGCCGTTGCTGAGTGTGTAGTCTGGTTAGGGTGAATTAATGTGTTAATTACTTAGCATTACATGTTGTTCTATAATGCTTATTATATTGATTGAGGAACTCACCCTTACACCTATTTTTCAGGTAACGAGAAATGAGTTGAGTAGAAGCTAATGCTTGGAGTCTAGAGTAGTTCTTATGGGTCATGCTCTGATAGATGTAACATCGGGAGGGGATGTCTTAATTGATTTGATATTGGTTGTTGATGATTTACATGTATTGTGTTACATGTTGTACATTGAGTTGAATTTTATTCCGCTGCGAATTATGCAAAGAACCTTATTTTGATTAAATAAATGAGCATGACAGAATATTTTAATGATTTTTGTGAAATGATTGTGTGACACCCTTCGGGGCATAATTACTCTGATGAATACATTGTTATTTTAATTATAATAATTTGGGGTATTTAGAAGGGTGTTACATTAGTGGTATCAGAGCATAGTCGGTCGTGTCGAATCGTAATTATTCTGTTTCCCTGTACGGGATAGGTGTTGTGTAACCCTATCAGTACTTATTGTTTTAGTTTGTTGGGTTTTCAGAAAAGAGATGGCTGGAAGAGGTAGAGATGATGCTGCGATTGCTGAGGCTCTGGGTATGCTAGCTGGAGTACTTGGAGGAAATCCGAATGTTGTGGGAATGGGAGCTGCTCGTCAACTGAGTGAGTTCCAGAAGAACAATCCTCCAATGTTCAAGGGAGCATACGACCCAGATGGTGCTCAGAAGTGGTTGAAGGAGATAGAGAGAATCTTCCGAGTGACGGAGTGTGCCGATAACCAGAAGGTCAGGTTCGGTACACATATGCTGTCAGAAGAAGCTGATGATTGGTGGGTTGCTACCCGCACTGAGTTAGAAACTGCTGGGAATGCTGAGATTTCTTGGGCTGTGTTCAGGGAAAGGTTCCTGAGAAAGTATTTTCCAGAAGATGTCAGAGGAAAGAAAGAGATAGAGTTTTTGGAATTGAAGCAGGGTAACAGGTCGGTTACTGAGTATGCTGCGAAGTTCACCGAGCTGTCAAAGTACTATACTCCCTATAATGAGGCTGCTGGAGAGTTTTCGAAATGTGTGAAGTTTGAGAACGGGTTGCGTCCCGAGATCAAACAAGCTATTGGATATCAGAGGATCAGGGTGTTTTCTGACTTGGTTGACTGTTGCAGAATTTTTGAACAGGATTCCAAGGCTAGAGCAGAGAGCTATCAGTAGAGGGTTGATAGGAAGGGTAAGAATCAGATGGATCGTGGAAAACCGTATGCAGTTGGCAAAGGTTTTCAGAAGCAGAGTGGGATGAGGAGGCCTAGTGGGGGAGACTCTAGTGCTCCTGCTAAGTGTTACAGATGTGGTCAGGCTGGACATCGTATCCATGAGTGTACCAGTAACGAGAAGAAGTGTTTCAAATGTGGAAAAGGTGGTCATTTGGCTGCAGATTGCCGGTTGAAGACTGTGACTTGTTTCAACTGTGGAGAGTTGGGTCATATCAGTCCACAATGTCCTAAGCCGAAGAAAGAGAATCAGTCAGGAGGCAAGGTCTTTGCTTTATCAGGTTCTGAGACTTCTGCAGATGATCGTTTGATCCGAGGTACGTGTTATATTAATGGCTCTCCTCTTGTAGCTATTATTGACACCGGTGCTACTCATTCTTTTATATCTTTGGATTGTGCTGTGAAACTTAAGTTAGAGATATCTGAGATGCTTGGAAGTATGGTGATTGATACTCCTGCGAAGGGTTCAGTGACTACTACTTCAGTTTGTTTAAGTTGCCCATTGAGTATTTTTGGTAGAGACTTTGGGATAGACCTTGTGTGTCTTCCATTAGTGCAGATTGATGTTATCTTGGGTATGAACTGGTTGGTGTTTAACCGAGTTTCTATCAACTGTTTTGAGAAGACTGTGATATTTCCTGAGATTGAGGAAGGAAAGAGTTTGTTTCTATCAGCAAGGCAAGTGAAGGAGGAAGTAGCAGATGGGGCAGAGTTGTTTATGCTGTTAGCGACTTTGGAGGCTAAAGATAAACTGGTGATTGGCGATCTAGCTGTGGTGTGTGATTTTCCTGATGTGTTTCCGGAAGAAGTGAATGAATTGCCGCCAGAGCGTGAAGTTGAGTTCTCGATTAATTTGGTACCTGGTACTAGACCGATATCGATGGCTCCTTATCGTATGTCTGCTGTTGAGTTAGCTGAATTGAAGAGTCAGTTGGAAGATCTGTTGGATAAGAAATTTATTCGTCCGAGTGTGTCACCGTGGGGTGCACCAGTGTTGTTGGTTAAGAAGAAAGAAGGTACTATGAGGTTGTGTGTGGACTACAGGCAACTGAATAAAGTGACGATCAAGAATCGGTATCCTTTGCCGAGGATTGATGATTTGATGGATCAGTTGGTTGGTGCGAGTGTGTTCAGCAAGATAGATTTGAGATCTGGGTATCATCAGATACGTGTGAAAACTGAAGATATTCAGAAGACTGCTTTCAGGACGAGGTATGGACATTATGAGTATTCTGTAATGCCTTTTGGTGTGACTAATGCGCCTGGAGTATTCATGGAGTATATGAATAGGATTTTCCATCCGTACCTAGACCAGTTTGTTGTGGTATTTATTGATGACATTTTGGTGTATTCGAAATCTGAAGAAGAGCATGCTGAGCATTTGAGAGTGGTTTTAGGAGTGCTGCGAGAAAAGCAGTTATTTGCTAAATTGTCCAAGTGTGAATTTTGGTTAGAAGAAGTTAGTTTTCTTGGTCATGTGATTTCAAGAGGTGGTGTTGCTGTTGATCCTTCTAAGATAGAAGCGGTATCTAAGTGGGAAGCTCCTAAGTCGGTTGCTGAGATTCGAAGTTTCCTTGGTTTGGCTGGTTACTATAGGAAGTTCATTGAGGGATTTTCTAAGTTGGCGTTACCGTTGACGATGTTGACTAGAAAGGGGCAAGCATTTGTTTGGGACTCAAAATGTGAAGAAGGTTTCCAAGAGTTAAAGAGGAGGTTGACTACTGCTCCTATTTTGATATTACCGAGTTCGTCGGAATTATTTGAGGTTTATTGTGATGCTTCATTGTTGGGTTTAGGTGGTGTGTTGATGCAGAATAAGCAGGTTATAGCTTATGCTTCGAGACAGCTGAGGGTTCATGAGAGGAACTATCCGACGCATGATTTAGAGTTGGCAGCTGTGGTATTTGTTCTGAAGTTATGGAGGCATTACTTGTATGGGTCAAGATTTGAAGTTTTCAGTGACCATAAAAGTTTAAAGTATTTGTTTGATCAGAAAGAGCTGAATATGAGACAGAGGAGATGGTTAGAATTTCTGAAGGATTATGACTTTGGTTTGAATTACCATCCGGGTAAAGCAAACGTAGTGGCTGATGCGTTGAGTCGGAAATCATTACATATGTCTATGTTAATGGTTAGGGAATTGGATTTAATTGAGCAGTTTAGAGATTTGAGTTTGGTGTGTGAGAGTACTCACAATAGTGTTAAATTGGGAATGTTGAAGTTAACAAGTGGTATTTTGGATGAGATCAGAGAGGGTCAGAAATCTGATATGCTTTTGGTTGATAAGTTGACTTTAGTAAATCAAGGTCAAGGTGGTGAATTCGGAGTTGACGAGAATGGTGTTTTGAGATTTGGTAATCGAGTGTGTATTCCGGATGTTATAGAACTTAAGAAGAGTATTCTGGAAGAAGGACATCGTAGTGGTTTGAGTATTCATCCTGGAGCTACGAAGATGTATCATGATTTGAAAAGATTATTTTGGTGGCCGGGAATGAAGAGAGAAATTGCAAGTTTTGTGTATTCCTGTTTGACTTGTCAGAAGTCGAAGATTGAGCATCAGAAGCCGTCTGGGCTAATGCAACCGTTGTCTATTCCAGAGTGGAAGTGGGACAGTATTAGTATGGATTTTGTTTCTGGGTTGCCGAAGACAAGTAAGAATCTTGAGGCTATTTGGGTGATTGTGGATAGATTGACGAAGTCGGCTCATTTCATTCCGATCAGAATGGATTATCCGTTAGAAAGATTAGCCGAGTTGTATATTGAGAAGATTGTAAGCTTGCATGGTATTCCGTCGAGTATTGTTTCGGACAGAGATCCTAGATTTACATCGAAGTTTTGGGAAGGTTTGCAGAGGGCTTTAGGAACTAAGTTGAGATTGAGTTCTGCATATCATCCGCAGACTGATGGTCAGACTGAGAGGACGATTCAGTCACTAGAGGATCTGTTGAGAGCTTGCGTTTTGGAAAAAGGAGGTGCTTGGGATTGTTATTTGCCTTTGATTGAGTTTACCTACAACAATAGTTTTCATTCGAGCATTGGTATGGCACCGTTTGAAGCTTTGTATGGTAGGAGATGTCGGACACCTTTATGTTGGTATGAGTCCGGTGAGAGTGCTGTGGTTGGACCGGAGATTGTTCAACAAACTACGGAAAAGATTAAGATGATTCAGGATAAGATGAGGATTGCTCAGAGTCGTCAGAAGAGTTATCATGATAAGAGGAGGAAGTCACTTGAGTTCCAAGAGGGAGATCATGTGTTTCTTCGTGTTACTCCGATAACTGGTGTTGGTCGAGCCTTGAAGTCGAAGAAGTTGACACCTCGATTCATTGGTCCTTATCAGATTTTGGAGAGGATAGGAGAGGTAGCCTATCGTATCGCTTTACCGCCGTCGCTTGCGAATTTGCATGAGGTTTTTCATGTGTCTCAGTTGAGGAGGTACATTCATGATCCGTCGCATATAGTCCAAGTAGATGATGTACAGGTGAGAGATAACCTGACTGTTGAAACATCACCTATGAAGATAGAGGATCGAGAGTTGAAGCAGTTGCGGGGTAAAGAGATTGCCTTGGTGAAGGTAGCTTGGGGAGGACCAGCAGGTGGCAACGTGACTTGGGAACTGGAGAGTAAGATGAAGGAATCTTACCCAGAGTTGTTCGCTTGAGGTATGTTTTCGAGGACGAAAACTCTTTTAGTGGGGGAGAGTTGTAACACCCCGATAATAATAAAATAATTATTTAAATTGAGTTAATAATGTAATTATTAATTTAATTGAATAATTAGAAATTTTATTATTATTATCTTGGAATAATTATTATTATTTGGAAAATATATATATGTGTTGGAATAAGGAAAGTTCTCATTTGGAAAAGCATTTCACGTGAAAACAGAACAGAGAAGCATCGTGAGAGAAAAGGGAAAAAGGGCAGAGAAGAGGAGCTGAAGAGCAAAGGTTGGAGAACGAAAGCTTGAAGCCCAAAGATTCTGCCGGATTGTTAAGGTAAGGGGGGTTTATCGTCGATTGATGGGTATTTTGGGATAATATGTAATGGGTAGTGAGAAACCGTTGAATCGACCCTAAATTAGGATTTGGAATGCTGAAAATTTGTGATGAATAGGTTGAGTGAAAACCGTAATCAAATTGATAATTGTGTGTGTAATCAAACCGATAAATTGGTGATGAATGGTGACGAGTAAGTTTGAGTGGGAAGGGTCTGGGATGGGCACATGAGATCCCTGCCCAAAGAAAACGCGTCTGGTGAACTGTCATGTTCGCCTAGCGAACATAACCTTCGCCTAGCGAAGGAACGCGCCTCAAACTCGCCCCAGCGAGATTGAGAGGTTTTGCTACTGTAATGTTCGCTGTGGACTCGCTGGCGCTTCGCCTAGCGAGTGAGTGCTAGCTGTGTTTTTCACCAAAACAGAATGAGTTCGCTATTACCTTCGCCTTGAGCTCGCCTAGCGAATTAATTTACCAATTTCCTGGAGCTGTTCGCCTTGAGCTCGCCTAGCGAACCAGAGCTTCGCCACTGCCTCGCCTAGCGAGCAAGGCAGAAGAAGTGTTTATACATGTGTTGCTGAGGTGTTTCATACATGTGTTGAGGAAGTGTTTCATACATGTGTTGATGATGTGCTGATACATGTATTGATGATGTATGATGATATGCCGTTGTGATAAAATGTGTTAATGATGTGTGATGCTATGCATGATGCTGTGATTGTATCAGTTGTGTATGCATTTGTGAATAGACTGGTTTGTGGCTTAGAGTGTGAGCATGTGTCTATTCTTAAATTGTTGTTGATGTTGCATTTGCTAGGTGTCTAGCTTGCACAATGTGGCCCATTTGGGGTGGTAGCTAATTCCCATGGTGAGGAATTAGTGAGTTAGTCGTTATTGGACTGTTGTTGATTGTTTGCATGCTAGGTGATTAGCGTGCATTTCATGGCCCATTTGGGGTGGTAGCTAATTCCCATGGTGAGGAATTAGTGAGTGAGTCACTATGTCTCAAATGAGTGGGACTAGTGAGCTTGGTAGCCGTGCCTGGATTTGGACGGTGAGGTTGAACTATATGTTCACAAATAGTCGGTACCGCATGCATAGAGTCTCATTGCATAATAAATGTATGGCATATAATATGAATGGATGTATTCCAGTATTATATGTGTGTTGTGTGTTGTGTTGTTGATGTTGAGTATGGTTGAGATTATATATATGCTATATGTTATTGTTGAATATGATGTTTGAACGGATACTGCCGTTGCTGAGTGTGTAGTCTGGTTAGGGTGAATTAATGTGTTAATTACTTAGCATTACATGTTGTTCTATAATGCTTATTATATTGATTGAGGAACTCACCCTTACACCTATTTTTCAGGTAACGAGAAATGAGTTGAGTAGAAGCTAATGCTTGGAGTCTAGAGTAGTTCTTATGGGTCATGCTCTGATAGATGTAACATCGGGAGGGGATGTCTTAATTGATTTGATATTGGTTGTTGATGATTTACATGTATTGTGTTACATGTTGTACATTGAGTTGAATTTTATTCCGCTGCGAATTATGCAAAGAACCTTATTTTGATTAAATAAATGAGCATGACAGAATATTTTAATGATTTTTGTGAAATGATTGTGTGACACCCTTCGGGGCATAATTACTCTGATGAATACATTGTTATTTTAATTATAATAATTTGGGGTATTTAGAAGGGTGTTAAACAAACCACATTTCCAATTGAATTGAAGCATAAAACTTGCACTGTTACATTGGTATACACATGTGAGGGGTGGATTTCCAATTTGGCATAAAACTTGGTTTTCATTAATCATTTGCATTTGGATAATCATGATTAGCAACATCATTAACAGAACATATAAAAGCTAAATCATAACTGTTTTTGGCCTAAGCATAACAGAATTCAGATCTAGATCTAGTTTTCCAAAGAACTCTTCATTTTTCTCTCTCACTTTTTCTTCAAAAATCTTCACAAACTTTGCATAGTTCTTGATTTATCCTTGATCCATAAGCATATTGGAGTGTGTTTGAAGCAAGCTTTCAAGGATTTGGTGCTGGTTTTGGAACTGTTGTAACCTTGCATCATCAATGGCAAGTGAAGATTCCAACTAGATCGTGCGTGTTCAACCTCTAATTCTTCATTCATTCACTCATCTAAGCTTGGAAGAACATCTGTTTCACCTTGCCATAGCCTAATTCACACGATTCCACTACTGTTGCATCTTGAAGGTCAGTTTTCGATGCTCTTAATTCATGAAATTAATGGATGCATGTGGTAGATCTTTGAATGTAGATTAATCTGCAATTTGTTTCATCAATTTTCATCAAGAAATGCACGAGTTATTTTGAATCTAAGTTCCATGAGTGAAAATGTTTTGCTTCGAGTCTTGTGATATAGGATGAGTTAGGGCAAATGGAGTTTAGATTGATAATGTACACTGAAAGACGAATCTAATGATATAGATCTTGCCAATTTCTGTGACAAAATGTTCTTGAGCTGATGAATGATGAAGAACACGTATAAACCCTAGGATTTTCGTTTCCAGAATTTTTTTGATCTTCCTTGCGCCATTCTGCATGCATTTTGATGTTATAGCGCCATGCATTGGACCACGTGTCCTGGTCCATTAGTGAAAATCAACGCTTCACACTGTAGCGCGCTCACTTTCAAAAACCTAGCCGGTTCGATCCCTGGCTCATGTAAATTCCAATTTGGCTTGGCATTATTTCATCTTTAACCATCCATGTTCATGTACATTCATCCATGCTTTTTTTTATTTTTTTCATTCATTCCAAAAATCATAAGTCCATGAATATTAATCCAAATAATGTGTGGTTTTTTTTGTTGTTTTCCTCATGATCTCTAGAATTTAATGACTATTTTTTCATGATTTGTGCCTGGACGAATTTTATTCTTGCCTAGGGTTTGTTCATGTGTGTATTTTCTTGACCTATTTTTCCATTTTGATTGTGAAATGATGATGGTTGATCCAATGCTTCTGAAAATTTACATGCTTAACCTAGACACTTTGATTGATCTTTTGGCTTTGAGTTTGTATTTTTATCATGCTTGGTTGTTGATATATGAGCTGATCAATGGAAGTGTGACAATGTGTGTCACACCATTTCTTGTCCAATTTGCTGATTTTATTTCCCATGCCAAATAAATGTCAATTTCCTTTCTGTTTGACCATTTGTGGACTTTTTGAGAGTCATGAATTTAGAGGATTTGTGAAATGCTTGATTTTTATTATATAGACTTGAAATTTTGTAGAGTGATTCTAAACACTTTGAAGTTTGTCTTGGCGTTGATTGGATGCATTTATCATATGTGGATTCTGTTTTATGCTTGTGTGAAGTTGATGTATGAAATTGTGCCTCATGTGAGCTTGTTTTGCCTTGCCTTGCCTTATGGAATTTATTTGACATGCTTCCACTTATCCAAATGACTTGAATTTTGTTATGATGATCATGTGATGTGTGCTGTTTTGCCATGATTTTTCTTGAGATTTATTGAGTCATTTTGGATTTATTTTGGATTGATTCATTCTGTTTGCTTCAATGAGATTTGAACTTGCATGCTTTGCCTTAGATGCTTTGTGAAATGAAATTGGTTGATGATATGAACATGAGACAACTTGGACATTGTTCTAATTTGATTAAGCTTGATTCATGCCAATTTTCATGTTCTGTTTTGAATTATTTCTCCCTCTTTGACCCTAGGCCTTGTCCTAGTGGTTAGTGCTTATGTTTGAGTTGTGTTTTCAGGACAAGAAGCATATGGCCTTGAGGAGTTTGATTCATTTGCTCATTTGGATTGATATTTGGTTGATGTTGATTAACATTAAGTTGTTTTGTAGGTGGATTAGCTCCATTGAGTTGAGCTTGTGCTTTGCCTTGGTGCATTGCTTGCTTGTCTGTTTGCTTGTGTACAGTTAACTGTTGATTTTAGCTTGTCTGTTTGACTGTTTGAGTTGAATACTAATTGAGTTAGATTGTTTTCAGGTACATTAGTTGCTATAGTTCTTTTGAACTTGCTTTTGCTGTTGCTTGGTTGCTTAACCAATTGAGGTATAACCCACTGGCTTCATGTAGTCTGGAAGACCTGGCCTGTTACTTGGTCAGGCACCTGTCTGAAGCCCTCCTTAAGAGGCAATGCTTGTGATTGTTTATGTTTGTGCCAAGCAGGAAAAGACCTTTGATAAGGCAATTGGCAGATAGAAGAGATGTGCAATCCATCTCCTGCTATTCAGTTGAGTCATCCCTTTGCTCACACAACTGGTGTTGATGCATTGTGGATATTAACCCAAGATCTCTGTTGAGTCAGTCATAAGTGTAGAAGGGTTCCCACTTTCTGAACCCACACTTTCATTTGTCTGAAGCTCTCCCTGGCCAGGGATAAGAGCTGTGAGGCACACCCCTCACTTCCCATTTCATCTGCTTCACCCTAACTCTCAATATTAGGGTTAAGAGCTAACATCACCTGATACAGTTGGCTTGCTTTTGCAGCCTAACCCTTGTGTGAGCCCACTTTGTCTGTATATAGTGTGTGCTAATTGTGTGTATGTTTGCTTTGGTTATTGTGCTTGTATGCTTTGCTTTGCCTGTTTAGGATAGCTTGCTGCCTGTGCAAGTTAGATAGAAAACTCAACCTAGGACCATTGTGGAATACATGATAACTATTAGGCTCGAGTCAGTCTCCCTTCTAGTTTGTCATTTCCCAGTCTCTGGTTAGGAGAAAGTTTCTCCCCTGTTCAGGGGAACTACGTTGCCCTGATCCTCATACCAGATGAGGTACGTAGGCAGGAGATCGTACGAGATCTCTCCGGGCACCCTTTTCTTTTTTTGAGTGTGTTGTGCTTGACAGCTATCAGGCTCGAGTTCTCGACTCCCTGTTAGTCTGTATGTTCACCCTTTTTTATTTTTGTGTGTGTTTGCTTGATAGTTGCTAGGCTCGAGTTCCATATTCCTTAGTAACTTGTTGTGTGTTAACCTTCTCGTGTGTTAGGATATGGACGTAAGACTAGCGATTGGCTGTCCGTATCCTATCGGTGTTTGTTGTGTGGAGTCCGATATAAGTCCAGCGAGTGGCATTTGGTTTCCAGTGTGGGTTTGTTGGTTCGGAGTCTGATGTAAGTCCAGCGATTGGCATTCGGTTTCCATGTTTGCCTGTTTGTGTGTGTGTGTCTTGTTTGGCGTGCGTGAGCTGAACTACGGTAGCTCTGATTCTCATTCCATATGAGATACGTAGGTGTAACACCTCAAAATTTTCCCTCCTCTCTTGGGACTAGCTTAGCATATTACATTTCATTTTTAGGTCATTAGTCATTGCATCTTGGCATATCATGTGGAGACCTTGAGCAAGTCATCCTCCTAAGTTTTGTTCAGAAGATGAGGAGGTTAAAAGATTCAAGCCTAAGGGTTTTGTTGAATTGATCACTAATCATTTGAGGGTTTGTGCTTCAAATTAGGGTTTTCTAGTTCCTCAAGGAGATTGATCATCATCTTGGTTGAAATGGTACATCACCATCATCACGTTTTTATCATCACCAAGAGGTTCATTATGCTTGATCATGTTCCTTGAGATTAGGGTTTTGACCTCTGGTCAACCCTAATCATCTGAATTATGCCAATCAGGGCTTGTCAAGGAGATGAGGTCTTCATTGAGATGATAGATCATCATATGGTTATATGGAGTTTATGGAAGCTAGGGTTTCATGTTTGAGCCATTTCATCAGGAGATTGAGGCTCAAGTTCATCTGTGCATAGCCAATTCATCTATCAGTCAACCATGAGTCAACTGATGGATTTGGAGGTGGGAGAGGGTTAGAAACACTTCATTCATGTCCAAACAAGTTTCATTTGACATTTCAAACATCAACAATGAAGAAAATAAAGTCAGATGAAAACTTTCCAAAAATAGAAAGTGACTTGTAATTCAAAATTGCCAAAAATGGAAAGGTTTTCTCCTCAAGATTACATGTCCAAATATGATTCAAATGAAATTTTGTCCAACATGAAAGTTGTAGATATTTCTCTCACCTTTCCAAAAAGTCCAAGAACATGAATTTCTCATGTGTGGTTGGCAAGTTATGGATCAATCTTGGTCAAGAAAATTTGAATTTCAAAAGTGCATAACTTTTGAACCAAAAGGCCAAATGGAGTGGGATTTTTTGCCACATTCTTGTCTTGACATGCTCTATCCAATTCAAGCATAAAAATCCATGAATTTCCATTGCAAAAAAAATGGACTTTCCATTTGAAATTTGGAGGGAAAAATGCAATTTGAAAAGTATGCTTTGAATTCACTTGATTCCACTTGCCTTGGCTTGGAAACAACATTTTGAAGTGAATTGGTTCAGAAACCTTGCACTGTTACATTGGTTATTTCATGTACAAGGCAATTTTCTAATGTGCACTAAAACTTGCATTTCACTTAAACCTTTGCATTAACCTAATCATGATTAGTGAACATCATTAACAACACATATAAAACCATAATCATAACTGTTGTCTTGCTAATCATAACAGAATTGTGAAATTGAGATCTAGATCCAAAAATTCTTCAACTTCTTCTCTCAACTTTTCTCCATTTTTCTGCATAAACATTGCTTTTGCTTTGATCAATCCTTCATCCATATGCATAATTGAAGTCATTAGAAGCAAGATCACAAGGTTTTCGAGCAAATCCAAGGACTGTTGAAGCATGTGTTCAACAATGGCAAGTGAAGATTCCAACTAGATCAAGCACGATCAACTTCTAATTCTTCATTCATTCACTCATCTAAGCTTGGAAGAACAGCTGTTTCACCTTGCCAAGGCCTAATTCGCACGATTCCACTACTGTTGCATCTTGAAGGTCAGTTTTCGACTTTAAGAATTCATGAAATTAATGGATGCATGTGGTAGATCGTTGGATGTAGGTTAATCTGCAATTTGTTTCATTAATTTTCATCAAGAAATAAGGTAGTTACATGGATTAGAAGATTGATGCATAAAAATGATTTTCTTCGAAACTTTGAATCTAGGAAGAATTAGGATAAATTGATTTGAGATTGTTGTTGTACGTTGGAAGAGGATTTCAATGATATAAGGTTTGTTAATTTTGGTGATGAAGTGTTCTTGAGCTGATGAATGATGAAGAACACGTATAAACCCTAAGATTTCCATGTCCAGAACTTGTTTTGATCTTTCTCGCGCGTGATTGCATGGTGTTTTCATGTTTATGGCCTGGCATTGGTTGCATGTAATCTCACGTGGCTGAATGATTGGCCTATACTGGTTTGCGCTGCCACGTCACCTTTAATGAAACGGTGAGTTTCATTGGGCGCGCTTGGATTCAAATTACTCCTCAGTTTGATACTGAGCGAGTGCATTTACAAATTGCCTTGTTCCATTTTATTTCATGTGATGCTACCATGTTCATGCATGCCTTTCCATCATTTTTTATTTTTCTCTTCCATTCCAAAATTCATATCTCATTGAATAATTATCCAAATTGCATGAGATTTTTTGCACCATTCTCCGCATGATGTCTAGAATTTAATGAATATTTTTCCAGAAATTGTGCACTGTTGGATTTTTATTTTGCTTATGGATTGTGTATGTGTATGTTTTCATGACCTACTTTGCCATATCCTTCATGAAATGATGAGCCTTTATCCAACATTCTTGAAATTTTGCATGCTTAAAATAGACACCTTAATGGACATTTTGGTATAGATTTTGCATTTTTCCCTTTCCTGGTTGATGAGATATGATCTGTTGAATGTAGGTGTGACAATTTGTGTCACACCATTGCTTGTCCAATTTGTGGATTTTCTTTACCATGCCAATATAATGCCAAATGATATGAATTTTTGCATGATGGTACTTCTGGATGTTAGGATCACTAATGAATATTTGTGAAATTTTTGGATGCAATTTGGATTTGTTTGAGATTTTCTCTTCTGGCTTGTCATTTGTGGACTTTTTGAGAGTCATGAACTTCTAAGATTTGTGAAATGATGGATGTTTATCCTATGGACTTGAAATTTTGTGGATTTATTCTAGACACTTTTAAGTTTATCTTGGCTTTGGTTTGATGCATTTATCATGTGTGGATTCTGTTGTATGCTTGTGTGAAGTTGATGCATGGAATTGTGCTTCCTTTGAGTTTGTTTTGCCTTACCTTTCCTTATGGAATTTATTTGACTTGCTTCCACTTGTCCAAACGACTTGAAATTTGGTATGATGATCATGTGATGAATGCTGTTTAGCCATGATTTTTCTTGAGAGTTTTTGAATTATATTTGAGTGGATTTGGATTGATTCATTTTGTTTGGTCCAATGAGCTTTCAACTTGCATACTTTGCCTTAGATGCTTTGTGAAATGAAATTGGTGTATGATATGAATGTGAGACCACTTGGACATTGTTCTTAATTGATTGAACTTGATTCTTGCCAATTTTCATGTTCTGTTTTGAATTATTTCTCCCTCTTTGACCCTAGGCCTTGTCCTAGGGGTTTGCTTCTCATGTTTGAGCTTGGTTTGCAGGTTAAGAAGCATATGACTATGAAGGAATTGATTCACATGGCTTGAGTTGATTATTTGATTGATGTTGATTAACATTGAGTTTGTTTTGTAGGTGGCTTCTAAGTCATTTTGAGTTGAGCTTGTGCATTGCTTGTTGCTTGTGTACAGTTAACTGTTGACTTGTAATTGTCTGTTTGACTTTGTGACTTGTAAACTGACTGAGTTAGATTGTTTTCAGGTACATTAGTTGCTATAGTTCATTGTGAACTTGCTTTTGCTGTTGCTTGGTTGCTTAACCAATTGAGGTATAACCCACTGACTTCATGTAGTCTGGAAGACCTGGCCTGTTACTTGGTCAGGCACCTGTCTGAAGTCCTCCTTAAGAGGCAATGCTTGTGATTGTTTATCTTTGTGCCAAGCAGGAAAAGACCTTTGATAAGGCAATTGGCAGATAAAAGAGATGTGAAATCCATCTCCTGCTATTCAGTTGAGTCATCCCTTTGCTCACACAACTGGTGTTGATGCATTGTGGATATCAACCCAAGATCCATGTTGAGTCAGTCATAAGTGTAGAAGGGTTCCCACATTCTGAACCCACACTTCCTTTGTCTAAAGCTCTCCCTGGCCAGGGATAAGAGCTGTGAGGCACACCCCTCACTCCCATTTCATCTGCTTCACCCTAACTCTCAATGTTAGGGTTAAGAGCTAACATCACCTGATACAGTTGGCTTGCTTTTGCAGCCTAACCCTTGTGTGAGCCCACTTTGTCTGTATATAGTGTGTGCTAATTGTGTATGTTTGCTTTGTGTTGATTATGCTTGCATGCTTTGCTTTGCCTGTTTAGGATAGCTTGCTGCTTGTTGAAGTAGATAGAAAATTCAACCTAGGACCATTGTGGAATACATGATAACTATTAGGCTCGAGTCAGTCTCCCTTCTAGTTTGTCATTTCCCAGTCTCTGGTTAGGAGAAAGTTTTTCCCCTGTTCAGGGGAACTACGTTGCCCTGATCCTCATACCAGATGAGGTACGTAGGCAGGAGGTCGTGCGAGATCTCTCCGGGCACCCTTTTTCTTTTTGTGCGTGTTTGCTTGACAGTTGTTAGGCTCGAGTGCCAGGCTCCTTAGTAACTTGTTGTTTGTTATCCTATTGTTGTGTGCTCGGAGTCTGACGTAAGTCCAGCGATTGGCAGTCGGTTTCCATGTTTGCCTGTTTGTGTGTGTTTTGTTTCGGCGTGCGTGAGCCGAACTACGGTAGCTCTGATTCTCATTCCAGATGAGATACGTAGGCATAGGATGCGATATCCTAGCGAGCCCTTTCCCCTTTTCCCACCTGTTTTGTTTTCAGTGTGTGTGTGTGATGTTTGTGAGCAGTTTTAACAACCTTGTCCTATCTTCTGAGCGTGGATACCGTCGAGTACGACGGATGCGTAGGGGTGCTAATACGTTCCCTTCGCATAACCGACTCCCGATCCCATCTCTTTGGTCGCGAGACCATGTCTTTTCCAGGTTTACTTCGAGCGTTTCCTTTCCCTCTTTTGAGATAAATAACGCACGGTGGCGGCTCTGTGTTGTTTTGTTTTAGCCCGCCGGTTGTTTTTCGCGGATGCGACAGCTGGCGACTCTGCTGGGGACTTAGAAGTTGACCTCTTGCTGGTCCATCTTCCCTAAGCGAGTCTCTCCTAGCGCTCTAGGATAGTTTAGGTTGCTTGTGTTGCTTTATTTATTGCATTTATTATTCTGTTGTGTATATATTTGCATAAATATTTGCATGCATCATACTATCATGTTGCTGTCCTCTGTACAGGTGGTTCCTCTGTTTTGGGGTGGGTGTTCTGAGTGGGGCTAAAACCCAGGCCCGAGTATACACCTAGGATTAGTGTGGTCTCAGGTTGCCTCTCATGTTAGGTCAACATGATCTGGGCGACTTGACATACCACAAGCCGGACGAGGTTCTGTTGAGGGAACTCTTCCTTTGTGGAGTATCCACTTTGGTTGAGTGATTTCATCTGAACTATTGACTTCGGTGACCGATCTTTCCCGGATCTTTGGTTTAGACGATCTTAATAGAGCTGCAACGGCACACCCGAAAGGGCAAACCCATTGAGTATCTTTGCCCGATTGTTGAGACTATTATCCGCCTTAGGATGACCTGATTAAAACTTACCTGTGAGGGGAGGGTGATTCTTACAGATGCATGTTCAGATGGTGACTTTGATGGTGACTAATGGTTCCGTTGATCAGAGTCCTATTTATAAGTCGGATTTATGGACATTTATTTCAGAGACGCCGGAGTTCTGTCCGTGTTATTTATCAGTGGGGATCCGTTTATTTCAGGATTCCCCGGGCCGATTCATAGGGTTTCATGGTTGTCTGCTCAGAGATTGTCTGGTGATGTATCTTTCAGTTCCGTTTATTTCGGAGTCCTTGAGTTGGATTTATGATTAACCAGTACCTCAGATGGTTGTGATCGGTTCAGAGATCAGGATTCAGTGCAACAGTTGTTCAAATGACTTGGAGGATGGCACAATGCATTGCATTCATTCATCAGCATCATTCACATTTTGCATTTATCTGCATCTAACACATGGTTATCCATATGCAGGGACATTTTTGATTGAAATCCTGGTTGAGAGATTTCCTTGCTCAGACATGAGGACCGGTTTGAAACATGACGTCGTCTACAGTTTCTTCGACCCAGAGATTGGTGTGTTGAGAGATATGATAGCATTGATTACACCCGACCATGTGGGGATGTTTCGTGAGGCATACGGTGGTATTCTGAAGTTGGTCTTCAGGCTTACAGACAGTGACAGGAGCGCCATTCATACTCTTCTCCAGTTCTATGACCCGGGCTTGAGATGTTTCGTGTTCCCAGATTATTTGTTGGGACCTCTGATGGAGGACTATGCTAGCATCCTGGGTATTCAGATCCGAGATCAGATTCCTTTCTGTGCCATTAGGGGAGAACCTGACATCGCTGAGATTTCACGTGCTTTTTTTTTTAGTCCGGAGGTGACCAAGGGGGGTTTGAAAGAGAAGGGAAAGCTACCCGGTTTTCATTCGAGTTTCTTGGAGGCTAGGGCCAAGGAACATGCTGCTGTGGGTAATTGGAAGACGGTCTGTGCTTTGATTGTTGTGAGCATTTATGGGACCATCCTGTTTCCTAATCAGAAGAGCTTATTGGACATTAATGCCATCAGATTGTTCATACAGAGGAACCTTATTCCTACTCTGATCGGAGATGTCTATTACTCGGTTCATAACAGAAACGAGAAGCGGCTTGGGGGACTGATCCGGTGTTGTGCTCAGTTGCTGTACAAGTGGTTTATGAGGTATTTGCCTTCCCGAGGTGCTTTTGCTTCTCTTGATCCTACAGTCAAGTGGTCAGTCAGGTTGATGGGTTTGCGAGCCACTGATATAGCTTGGACTCATAACGGTATGGCCGGACGAGATTTCATATGCAGTTGTGGGAGTCTTCCCAATGTGCCTCTTATAGGAGTTCAGGGTTGCATCAATTACAACCCGGTGCTTCTCAGGAGACAGATGGGGTTTGCTGTGGAGGGTCCTCCTCTCGGACGAGAGATTCAGGAGTCTTTCTACTTCCCGATTGAGGGCAATCAGGCCAAGTTGAGGCAAGTGTTGGATGAATGGCGTGATATTCAGAGAAAGGGCAAGGTTCCTTATGGCAAGGTTAATAGCCGGTCTTTCCCTTCATTTGATGATTGGCTTCGGAAGAGGATAGAGATCACACATCTACCATTTCCGGGAGGTGATCCTTGGTGTCCTTTGATTGAGGGTCCGCGTTATTCTGTCCGTATGGAAGAATTCCTCGAGATGAAGAGGGCCAGAGATCAGTTGCTTGCAGAGAAAACGGAATTGGAGATGAGTGTTGCTCGAGTTCAGATGGCTAATCAGGAGATTAGAGTGAGGATGGAGGATCAGGATAAGCGACATGCTCTTGCAGCGAAGCGCTTTGAGATGGATACTGCCTACTATGGGAAGATCAGCCAAGCCTTAGCGTCATCCACAAAGGAGCACGACCTCACTAAGGAGAACCTAGCCAGAGCCTCAAAGGTCATTGAAGATGAGAAGAGGAGGCAAATCCTTGTGAGAGATCAGAGAGATGCCAGAGTCAGAGTCCTTGCTGAAGAATGGGAGGCGGAGAAAGCGAAGATTATTGCCGAGAGAGATCATTATCAGGCTGAGAGAGATCATTACTTCAGACAGATGAAGATTCACCAGAAGGAGGTGGCGAGATTGCAGCAGGAGAACACAGAGCTCAGGTTCGCCGCAGAGTTTGCGAAGATGGTTGATGATATAGGGCCTTCTGTGGGACCTTCGTCAGGCTAGACTTTTCTCATTTTTGTGGATTACCGTTAGGCCTGTTGACGGAATTCATTTGCTTGTATTTCCTTCCTGATTCTGGAGAATTGTATTTAATTTGTATCAGCTGTGATGTATGACTATGGCGCTTATTGTGCATTTTGCTATGTGATGGTTATTTTCATTCAGTGATCGATCTTCAAGCTTTATTTGCTTTACTGTATGCACTCACACAGCACACACATGGTTGGGTGGTATTTTGCTAAATCATATATCTCTGATATGTATGATGAAATCAAATGCTGAATGTCAGAATGTTGATGCCGGATTATTATCTGTCTCGATGAAGCCAGGATTGAGAAACAATGTGTTCCTCATGTGGATAAACATTGCATTCATGCATGATCATAATAACTTGTTTTGCAGGTCAGTTCTAACGTGCTTGATTGTTTCAGGAATCATTGCTCGTGCTCATAGAGTTGTACCTTTGCACTCAACACGTCCGCACCGATATTTTACCAGACGCAACACTCCAAGGCTGATGGATCTTCCTAATGCAGATGTTCTCGAGCTGAAGGACAAGATGAATGAATTGATCAACATCATGCAAGGTTTTGCAGTTGGTCAGAAAGCACTGGCCGATAAAGTTGAGAAGCTCGAGCGGGCTTCAGCTGCTAACAGCGGTGTTAACCTGGATGGTGTCTCCAACCAGGGGCTTGGTGGTTCTAGAGATGGTGGAAAAAGGACGACTGTGGGCATAGTAAACAATGCTGGTGGTTTTGGCGTCGCCACAGGTGGTCAACCCGGTCAGATGGGTGATAATGTGAAGGATAGTCTGTTCCCTCCATTCTTTGGGGTTGATGATGACAGAGAGGAAGACAGGGAAGCTGACCAATTCTCTATGCACAATGAGCCGTTTGGTCAATACGGTGTCCAGCCACCCAACAAAGAGATTCAATTGCTGGCAGAGAAAATCAGAGCTCTCGAAAGCTATGCCGCTCCCGGGGTCGTAAATATGTCGAATATGGGGCTGGTTGAGGGGATTGTGATCCCACAGAAGTTCAAAGCGCCCGCATTTGATAAATATAATGGGAGTTCTTGCCCGGAGACTCACCTTCAAGCTTTCGTCCGCAAGATCTCTGCGTACACTATGGACCAAAAGCTGTGGATGTACTTCTTCCACGACAGTCTGTCCGGAGGATCCTTGGAGTGGTACACCAAGCTGAAATCTTCTGACATCAAAAGCTGGCAGGATCTTGGTGATGCTTTCTTTAAACAATACCAATTCAACGCTGACATGGCTCCTAGTCGTACCCAGCTGCAGGGTATGTCTCAAAAGTCCAGTGAGGGGTTTAAAGAATATGCGCAAAGGTGGAGGGAGTTGGCTGCCAGAGTGCAACCTCCATTGGTGGACAGAGAGATGTCTGATCTCTTTATGGGTACCCTGCAGGGGGCGTTTGCTGAGAGAATGGTCGGTTGTCCGGTGACCAACTTTGCAGACATTGTGGTAGCTGGAGAGAGAATAGAGAGTTGGCTGAAGCTCGGAAAGATTCAGGGTAATGCTTCGTCATCAGGATCGAAGAAGCCCTTTGGAAATGGCTAGAGGAAGAAAGAGGGTGATGCAAGTGCGGTGTACACTCAGAGAGGACCGAGTAGGGATCGTTACTATCAGCACACTGCTGCGGTAACTATTCCTGCTGATAATCAGCCTGCACAACAACAACAGCAACAATCGCAACAACAAAGACAACCATTTCAGCAGAGGCCACAGAGGGCTGGATATCAGGTCAGGGGGAGGATGAATGATCGGCAATTTGATAGGCCGCCTGTGACCTATTCCTTTTTGTTGAAAAAGCTGAGAGACTTGGGGTTGGTACAACTGAGAACTTTGGCACCTTTGAGACCTGATCAGAGGCCGGCCAATTTTGATGAAAATGCTAAGTGTGAATTCCACTCAGGTGCTCCTGGGCATAATGTAGAGAACTGCAAAGCTTTTAAGCATATAGTTCAAGACCTAGTGGATTCAAAGGCGATCAACTTTGCACCGTCTCCCAATGTGAATGCTAATCCCATGCCTGCGCATGGTCAAATGGGGGTGAATGCAATCTATGAGGATAGCAGAATCGGGTTGTTGTCTGTGGATCAGTTGAAGACTCCTTTGGCCGAGGTCAAGAGGCAATTGTTGAAGAATGGGGTCTTTCCGGGCTGTGGTGATTGCTGTGCTGGGTGCATTGTTACTTCTGATGGGTGTACATTATTGAGAGAGGTTGTCCAGAGACTGATGGACGAAGGGAGTATTAAGTTTGAGAGGGCTGATGTGGGGAAAGATGATGTCTCCACCATAACTATTTACTTCGACCCGGTTGATTTGTCAACTCTGGCTGATGCGGCTCCAGTTACCATCACGGTACCTGGGTCGATTCCTTATGACAAAGATGATGCCGTGCCGTGGCATTACGGTGGAGAAGTGTATTGCAATGGAGAGAAGGTAGAGGGTCAGACTGCTAGTGAAACCACCGTTTCAAAGGTGGATAATGCCGGACCCAGTGGTTTCACTCGCAGTGGGAGACTATTTGCTCCCGATGCTCTGAGAGGTGGGGAAGGAGAAAAAGAAAAGAAAGAAAAGGCCGAGGCTTTAGCCAGGGCAAAAGGAAAACAAGCGGTAATCAATGAAGGTACTCCCGTGGTGACACCGGCGCCTGTGGGGTCGGAAAGAGAACTTGATGATGAAGCGAAAGAATTCCTTAGAATCATCAAGAAGTCAGAGTACAAACTTATTGACCATCTGCAGCAGACTCCATCCAAGATCTCGATTCTGTCGTTATTGCTGAGCTCTGAGGGGCATAGAGAGGCTTTGATGAAAATTTTGAAGAAAGCTTATGTTCCTCAAGAGATAACTATTAATCAGTTGGAGACGGTGGTGTCTAATGTTCATGCCAGTCATGGGTTGGGTTTTACCGATATGGATTTGACTGTGGATGGGAGGAATCATAATTGGGCTTTGCACATCGCAATGGAATGTAAACGAGCTGTGCTTTCGCATGTGCTAGTTGATACTGGCTCCTCCTTAAATGTGTTGCCAAAGAAAGCCTTGGCAAAGCTGAATTGTGAAGGTTTGATCCTGACGCCTACTGATCTGATCGTAAGGGCTTTCGATGGATCGAAGCGGGCTGTGTTCGGAGAGGTTGAGCTTCCGGTGAAGATAGGCCCTAAGGTGTTTAAGTCTGTTTTCTATGTCATGGATATTCAGCCGGCATACAGTTGCCTGTTGGGTCGCCCATGGATTCATGCTGCTGGGGCAGTGACTTCGACTTTGCACCAGAAACTGAAGTATATCTGGGAGGGACAGGTTGTCACCGCCTGCGGGGAAGAAGATATCTTTGTCAGCCACTTGTCCTCGTTCAAGTACGTGGAAATGGACGGTGAAATATGGGAGACCCTGAGTCAAGCATTCGAAATCGTTAAGGTGGAGAATGCTCTTTTTGCCAAGGAAGAGGAGAAACCGTCCATTTCTTCATATAAGCAGGCCGCCGAGGTGGTGAAGAGTGGGGAAGCTCCTGGTTGGGGGAAGATGATGGACATCTCCACCAAGAAAGACCGTTTTGGAGTGGGTTATCAGCCGGGCCGAGGCTCAGGACAAGGAAGAGGACGTCGTCCATCCGTCACATTCACCAGTGCTGGAATGCTGGATCCAGATCACATCTGTATGGTGGATGGGGAAGCTGACAATGACTGCGAAATGGACCAATGGATAAAGTCGTGCGTACCAGGGATGGGAATCCAGAACTGGAAGGCTGAAAAGATCATCACGGTCACTCTGCTCGAAGAGTAATATTTTCCTGTTTTCAGTTTTATTTGCATGAAAGCCATGCGTGTTGCCCGACACGTAATGGTTCATTGTAAGGGCCACCTCATGTTCAAATTTTGCAAATTTTTTGCATCATAAATAAACGGAAGTTTTTCAATTAAAAGCGGTGTTCCCTGTTTTTCATTTATTTTTGCAGTTTAAAAATAAAACGAAAATAAAAAAATGGCAATGTTTTCATTTTCTTTTGCAATTTGTCTCACTCCGGTTCTAAAGAAAGGCATGAATCAACATTCATGCAGATGCGATTATTCTCCGGATCTCATTGATAACAATCCTGTTACACCCTCGTATGACTTCGACAATCCGATCTATCAAGCCGAAGAAGAAGGCGAAGAAGATTGTGAACTGCCAGGGGAATTAGCCAGGTTGTTGAAACAAGAGGAGAAGGTGATTCAGCCGCACGAAGAGCAGGTTGAAACAGTGAATCTGGGTACCGATGAAGTCCGGAAGGAAGTGAAAATTGGGGCTGCTTTGGAGGAGAGTGTCAAGAACAGAATAGTGGCGTTGTTGAAAGAGTATGTCGACATCTTTGTCTGGTCTTATCAGGATATGCCAGGGTTGGATACCGATATCGTTGTGCACAAGCTACCGTTGAGAGTAGATTGTCCTCCAGTGAAGCAGAAGTTGCGCAGAACTCGACCTGACATGGCGATGAAAATCAAAGAGGAAGTGCAGAAGCAGTGGGATGCTGGTTTCCTTGCTGTCACTAATTATCCGCCTTGGGTCGCGAACATTGTGCCAGTCCCGAAGAAGGATGGGAAGGTGAGAATGTGTGTGGACTACCGGGATTTGAATAGAGCTAGCCCGAAAGATGATTTTCCGCTACCTCACATTGACGTGTTGGTAGATAATACAGCTCAGTTCTCGGTGTTTTCCTTCATGGATGGCTTTTCTGGCTATAATCAAATCAAAATGTCGCCAGATGATATGGAGAAAACAACGTTCATCACACCGTGGGGAACTTTTTGTTACAAGGTGATGCCATTCGGTCTCAAGAACGTCGGTGCTACTTATCAGAGGGCCATGGTGACTTTGTTTCATGATATGATTCATCATGAAATCGAATGCTATGTTGATGACATGATAGCAAAGTCCCAGACAGAAGAGGGCCATTTGGTAGATCTGGCTAAGTTGTTCGACCGGCTGAGACAGTTCAGACTGAGGTTGAATCCGAACAAGTGCACTTTCGGAGTGCGGTCCGGTAAATTGTTGGGGTTTATTGTAAGCGAGAAAGGAATCAAGGTTGATCCTGCTAAAGTAAAAGCAATAAGAGAAATGCCTGAACCGAGAACGGAGAAAGAGGTTCGTGGTTTCTTAGGTAGATTGAACTACATTTCACGGTTCATATCTCATCTAACAGCCACGTGCGAACCGATATTCAAGTTGTTGAGAAAAGATCAAACGGTCAGGTGGAATAATGATTGCCAAGCGGCATTTGAAAAGATAAAAGAATATTTGCAGGAGCCTCCGATTCTGATGCCTCCTGTGGAGGGACGACCATTAATCCTGTACTTGACGGTCCTCGAGGGGTCCATGGGGTGTGTATTGGGGCAGCATGACGAGTCTGGTCGAAAAGAGCATGCCATATACTACCTTAGCAAAAAGTTTACCGACTGTGAAACAAGATATTCACTGCTCGAGAAAACTTGTTGTGCTTTGGTCTGGGCTGCTCGCCGACTAAGGCAGTATATGCTGGTTCATACCACTTTATTGATTTCCAAGATGGACCCAATCAAGTACATTTTTGAGAAGCCAGCATTGACCGGACGGGTTGCGAGGTGGCAAATGACTTTGACTGAATATGATATACAGTACACCTCTCAGAAGGTAATCAAGGGGAGTGTATTGTCTGATTACCTCGCCCAGCAACCCATTGAGGATTATCAACCAATGAAGTTTGAATTCCGTGATGAGGACATCATGTTTCTCAAATCGAAGGATTGTGAGGAACCGATCCCGGAGGAGGGGCCTGACCCTGAATTCGAATGGATTCTGATGTTTGATGGGGCCGTTAACGTGAATGGTAGCGGTGTTGGTGCTGTTTTGGTTACGCCGAAAGGATCCCACATTCCTTTTGCTGCCCGGCTAACATTTGAGTGCACCAACAACGTGGCTGAATACGAAGCTTGTATCCTGGGGATTGAGGAGGCGATTGATTTGAGAATCAAGAACCTTGTTATATATGGAGATTCAGCTCTGGTTATAAATCAGGTTAATGGAAAATGGTATACGCATCAATCTCATTTAGTTCCGTATCGGGATTATACAAGGAGATTGTTGACGTTTTTCACCAGGGTGGAGATGCATCATGTGCCTAGAGAAGAGAATTCTTTGGCAGATGCTTTGGCTACTCTGGCCGTCTTGATTAAGGTACAGTGGTGAAATCAGTTCCCCAGTGTTGAGGTAGGACGTCTGGATAGACCGACTTATGTATTTGCTGTTGACACAGCGCATGGTGATGAGAAGCCGTGGTATTACGATATCAAGCGCTATCTGGAAACCCAAGAGTATCCTGAGGGAGCATCCAAAAAGGACCGAAAGACTCTGCGGAGGTTGGCCATGGTGTTTTACTTGAATAAGGATGGGGTTCTGTACAAGAGGAATTTCGATTGGGTCTTGCTCAGATGTGTTGATGACAAAGAAGCAAGCCAATTGATGAAAGAGGTTCACGAGGGATCGTTCAGTACCCATGCCAGTGGGAATGCAATGGTAAAGAAGCTGCTGAGGGCAGGTTATTACTGGATGACAATGGAGGCCCAATGTTTCAACTTCATGCGGAAGTGTCATAAATGCCAGATTTATGCTGACAAGGTGCACGTGCCTCCAAACCCGTTGAGTTTGATGTCGTCTCCATGGCCGTTCGCTATGTGGGGCATTGATATGATCGGAAAGATTGAGCCTACGGCGTCGAATGGGCACCGGTTCATATTAGTGGCTATTGACTACTTCACCAAGTGGGTTGAAGCAGCCTCTTATATGAACGTGACGAAGCAGGTCGTCGCCAGGTTTCTCAAGAGAGACATTATTTGCAGATATGGGGTTCCCGAGAGAATCATTACTGATAATGGTTCTAATTTGAACAACAAGATGATGGCAGAGCTGTGCCGGGAATTCAAGATCGAGCATCACAATTCTTCTCCCTATCGTCCGAAGATGAATGGGGCAGTTGAGGCAGCCAATAAGAATATAAAGAAGATTGTGCAGAAGATGGTCGTGACCTATAAAGATTGGCATGAGATGTTGCCGTTTGCATTGCATGGGTATCGAACTTCGGTACGCACATCTACTGGGGCAACACCTTTCTCGTTGGTATGTGGAATGGAAGTTGTGCTACCGGTTGAGGTCCAGATTCCCTCTTTGAGAGTCCTGATGGACGTGAAATTGCAAGAGGCTGAATGGGTAAAGACCCGGTACGAAGAGTTGAGCCTGATTGAAGAAAAAAGGCTAGCAGCCATTTGTCATGGGCAGTTATACCAGCAGCGGATGAAGCGTGCTTTTGACAGAAAGGTACGACCTCGGGTGTATCACGAAGGTGATATGGTGCTGAAAAGGATCCTTCCTCCTCAGAACGATCGTAGGGGAAAATGGACACCCAATTATGAAGGTCCATTCGTGGTCAAGAAGGTTTTCTCTGGCGGAGCCTTGTTGTTAACAACCATGGATGGCGAGGATTTTCCATCCCCTGTGAATGCGGACGCAGTTAAAAAATACTTCGTATAAAGAGACCCGCTGGACGAAAAGAATAAAATAGTCCAGGCAAAAAGGGGGCATCCCGGCGAACCAAAAACAGAAAGAAAAGGTTCGGGCAAAAATTAGGGATAAAGATAAAAAAAATTGTACACCCGGCAAGTTGAAAACCTGAAAAGGAGACTTGGGCAAAAAAGGGTATCCCGGTGGACTGAAAACCCGAAAGGGCGGTCCAGGCAAAAGAGGGATTGAAACGAACAACTGCGTCTGGCATGATCGTTTGCTTTGGATATGACATGGGTAATACCTGGTAGGGATCAATCAGAAGCGTCTTGTTCAGAAGGCAGAAAGCACAGAGAGTCTGAGGACATATGGGGTGTAACCGGGTTGGAACTCGATGGGATCACGGTTTCACATTGCCATTAGGATAGATTTTTCCTTTTATGCGCAATTACCTCTTTTCAGGAATTGCTTCCTTTGTATTGCTCGATTTGAGCCACACGTTTTCAATCAATAAAATGCATATTCAGTCAAATAATTTTGTTTTTGTTTTTTCATTACCGCTTTGATTGCAAAAACATCCAATTGTTTGTTGATAAAGAATCTCTGCATTTTAAGACATACAGGTCCCTTCCAATGCATGATTATAAGATTGAAAACTTGAAATCTTATTCGGAAGGTTGAGTGACCCCAAGAGTTGAAATCTTGACACGCCTGGGGCACGTTTTTATCTAACGATCTCTTTTGCAGGTACTGTTAGGTATTTTCCCTCACTTGCAGGTTGTGATGTGGAAGCTTTTGACGGAACAATCCCCACGGAGTCTAATCAGGGACGAATGAATGGAGAAATGGTGAAAAGACGACGAAGGACGTACGACGATCCTTGGGAATTAATCCAGAAGACTCTTCAAAGTCTAAGATTGGAAAGTCTGTATAAATCCCAGAAGTTCGCTCTCCGTCGAGTGCGGAGCAGTTGGGAATACAAGGTGATGAATCAGAAAAGTCCAGACGAGTCTGGGAGTTCTCAAAATTGGAAAGCTGACATTGGAGGTTGGACGGTGAATACCAAGGTTCGACGAGTCGGCGGGTGTCAGTACCAGACTTTCCTCATCTCCCCAAGTAGAGTCGGGAGGACTATTTCCCCAGCAGATTCAAGGTCTGTTGTTTTCCCTAGCAGGGTCGGGATGGTTATCTCCCCAGCAGGTTGTAGATTTGGTGTTTCCTCAGCAGCCAGGCCCGAAGGTTGCTGCTTCCCAGCGGAGGTATCTGTGGGTGGTGGTTTTCCCAAGCAGAGTTGGGATTTCTATTTCCCAGCAAGTCAGAGACTGTTGTTTCCCCACATAGTGCGTTGGTTGATTCCCCAGCGAAGTCCCCAAGCGGATCGGGTGCAGAGGAGCTTTTCCCCAGCAAGGGTTGCTATTTCTCGGCGGCAGTGTTATTCCCCAGCCGGGTGGAGATCGGAGTGTTGGCAAGTTCCTCAGCAGAGTTCCTTGAGCTCCCCAGAAAAGTCCCTTGAGGGGGATACTTTTTATGCATTCATCATGTAGAATAAGCATAGCATATTGCATAATAAATCGCGTAGCATTTCCATAATTATGGAGCATTACGCTAAAAAAAATCATGCATCATCATTGCAAGCATAGGCTAGTCTCAAGCCGTGGTTACCGTTTGAGATTTGGTTTCACCAAGGTGAAGATGCTGCTCAAGCCGTGGTTACCATTTGAGAAGTGGTTTTGCTAGATGGAAGATCAGTATCAGCATTGCAAGCATCAGTTACTCGAGCCGTGGTTACCGCTTGAGATTTGGTTTCACCGGATGGTGAAGATGTTACTCTGAGGAGTTTAGCATCCTAACGTCAGGTCAGCAATGTTCCCCAGTAGTGCGATACTGGAGGAAACTTTTCCGTCAGGCGGAGATGGAAATGAAATCAAAGGACGTTACACAATCAGCGCGAAAATACAGTTCAATTGGAGAAAAGGAAGTGTTGAGACATTTTCTAGAGAGCGGGGTTCAAATGGAGATTGGAGTTGAAGATTATATCCGGGATGAGGTCCTCAGGATTATCTTCTGTTCATGTGTCACCTTAGACTTTGGCTGAGGTCAACAGAGGTCGTTATGGGTGTCTTCTAAGGAAGAATTACACATGTTACCTTCCTTTTGTGAAGGTGTACCCTCTGATATGTCGCCATCAGAGTGGAGTTTTGGTGTTATTTCCGACGTTGCCAGCGGAATTATCACAAGTTTTTGGAGAGCGGGGTTCAAATGGAGAAAAGGAAGTGTTGAGGCATTTTCTGGAGAGCGGGGTTCAAATGGAGAAAAGGAAGTGTTGAGGCATTTTCTGGAGAACGGGGTTCAAATGGAGAAAGGGAGACACGAGGTGTTTTCTGGAGAACGGGGTTCACAATGACGATCACCAGCTATCGTCAGGCGACTGGGGTTCAAATGGAGAATGGGGTTCATTATTTGGCAAACAAGATGTCGGGGTTCAACCGCGGTGATCCGGGATCATACGCAAGAAAATGTTTGTTCGGGGTTCAAGAAAAAGTAAAAAAAAAAAAATCCCCAGCGGATGTGGTGTTCAGGCCATGGGTATTATAGTACTACCATTTATTTTGGTAATTTAGATCGTGTTTCTGTTTTGGTGTTCGGGCCGACTGTCCCCGTACCAGACGGATGCTTCTTTCAAGATTGCTTCTTTGCCGATTCTGACCGGCGTTGTTAATTATTTTCCCATCAGAGTGCAAATTGTTCGTCTGTTCTTGGTATTCAATCACTCTTCACCCTGATCATCTGAAAGCCGAGGCTATTCATATTGACAGGTTCATAGTGGATTGAATAGGGGCAGCTGTAACACCTCAAAATTTTCCCTCCTCTCTTGGGACTAGCTTAGCATATTACATTTCATTTTTAGGTCATTAGTCATTGCATCTTGGCATATCATGTGGAGACCTTCAGCAAGTCATCCTCCTAAGTTTTGTTCAGAAGATGAGGAGGTTAAAAGATTCAAGCCTAAGGGTTTTGTTGAATTGATCACTAATCATTTGAGGGTTTGTGCTTCAAATTAGGGTTTTCTAGTTCCTCAAGGAGATTGATCATCATCTTGGTTGAAATGGTACATCACCATCATCATGTTTTTATCATCACCAAGAGGTTCATTATGCTTGATCATGTTCCTTGAGATTAGGGTTTTGACCTCTGGTCAACCCTAATCATCTGAATTATGCCAATCAGGGCTTGTCAAGGAGATGAGGTCTTCATTGAGATGATAGATCATCATATGGTTATATGGAGTTTATGGAAGCTAGGGTTTCATGTTTGAGCCATTTCATCAGGAGATTGAGGCTCAAGTTCATCTGTGCATAGCCAATTCATCTATCAGTCAACCACGAGTCAACTGATGGATTTGGAGGTGGGAGAGGGTTAGAAACACTTCATTCATGTCCAAACAAGTTTCATTTGACATTTCAAACATCAACAATGAAGAAAATAAAGTCAGATGAAAACTTTCCAAAAATAGAAAGTGACTTGTAATTCAAAATTGCCAAAAATGGAAAGGTTTTCTCCTCAAGATTACATGTCCAAATATGATTCAAATGAAATTTTGTCCAACATGAAAGTTGTAGATATTTCTCTCACCTTTCCAAAAAGTCCAAGAACATGAATTTCTCATGTGTGGTTGGCAAGTTATGGATCAATCTTGGTCAAGAAAATTTGAATTTCAAAAGTGCATAACTTTTGAACCAAAAGGCCAAATGGAGTGGGATTTTTTTGCCACATTCTTGTCTTGACATGCTCTATCCAATTCAAGCATAAAAATCCATGAATTTCCATTGCAAAAAAATTGGACTTTCCATTTGAAATTTGGAGGGAAAAATGCAATTTGAAAAGTATGCTTTGAATTCACTTGATTCCACTTGCCTTGGCTTGGAAACAACATTTTGAAGTGAATTGGTTCAGAAACCTTGCACTGTTACATTGGTTATTTCATGTACAAGGCAATTTGCTAATGTGCACTAAAACTTGCATTTCACTTAAACCTTTGCATTAACCTAATCATGATTAGTGAACATCATTAACAACACATATAAAACCATAATCATAACTGTTGTCTTGCTAATCATAACAGAATTGTGAAATTGAGATCTAGATCCAAAAATTCTTCAACTTCTTCTCTCAACTTTTCTCCATTTTTCTGCATAAACATTGCTTTTGCTTTGATCAATCCTTCATCCATATGCATAATTGAAGTCATTAGAAGCAAGATCACAAGGTTTTCGAGCAAATCCAAGGACTGTTGAAGCATGTGTTCAACAATGGCAAGTGAAGATTCCAACTAGATCAAGCACGATCAACTTCTAATTCTTCATTCATTCACTCATCTAAGCTTGGAAGAACAGTTGTTTCACCTTGCCAAGGCCTAATTCGCACGATTCCACTACTGTTGCATCTTGAAGGTCAGTTTTCGACTTTAAGAATTCATGAAATTAATGGATGCATGTGGTAGATCGTTGGATGTAGGTTAATCTGCAATTTGTTTCATTAATTTTCATCAAGAAATAAGGTAGTTACATGGATTAGAAGATTGATGCATAAAAATGATTTTCTTCGAAACTTTGAATCTAGGAAGAATTAGGATAAATTGATTTGAGATTGTTGTTGTACGTTGGAAGAGGATTTCAATGATATAAGGTTTGTTAATTTTGGTGATGAAGTGTTCTTGAGCTGATGAATGATGAAGAACACGTATAAACCCTAAGATTTCCATGTCCAGAACTTGTTTTGATCTTTCTCGCGCGTGATTGCATGGTGTTTTCATGTTTATGGCCTGGCATTGGTTGCATGTAATCTCACGTGGCTGAATGATTGGCCTATACTGGTTTGCGCTGCCACGTCACCTTTAATGAAACGGTGAGTTTCATTGGGCGCGCTTGGATTCAAATTACTCCTCAGTTTGATACTGAGCGAGTGCATTTACAAATTGCCTTGTTCCATTTTATTTCATGTGATGCTACCATGTTCATGCATGCCTTTCCATCATTTTTTATTTTTCTCTTCCATTCCAAAATTCATATCTCATTGAATAATTATCCAAATTGCATGAGATTTTTTGCACCATTCTCCGCATGATGTCTAGAATTTAATGAATATTTTTCCAGAAATTGTGCACTGTTGGATTTTTATTTTGCTTATGGATTGTGTATGTGTATGTTTTCATGACCTACTTTGCCATATCCTTCATGAAATGATGAGCCTTTATCCAACATTCTTGAAATTTTGCATGCTTAAAATAGACACCTTAATGGACATTTTGGTATAGATTTTGCATTTTTCCCTTTCCTGGTTGATGAGATATGATCTGTTGAATGTAGGTGTGACAATTTGTGTCACACCATTGCTTGTCCAATTTGTGGATTTTCTTTACCATGCCAATATAATGCCAAATGATATGAATTTTTGCATGATGGTACTTCTGGATGTTAGGATCACTAATGAATATTTGTGAAATTTTTGGATGCAATTTGGATTTGTTTGAGATTTTCTCTTCTGGCTTGTCATTTGTGGACTTTTTGAGAGTCATGAACTTCTAAGATTTGTGAAATGATGGATGTTTATCCTATGGACTTGAAATTTTGTGGATTTATTCTAGACACTTTTAAGTTTATCTTGGCTTTGGTTTGATGCATTTATCATGTGTGGATTCTGTTGTATGCTTGTGTGAAGTTGATGCATGGAATTGTGCTTCCTTTGAGTTTGTTTTGCCTTACCTTTCCTTATGGAATTTATTTGACTTGCTTCCACTTGTCCAAATGACTTGAAATTTGGTATGATGATCATGTGATGAATGCTGTTTAGCCATGATTTTTCTTGAGAGTTTTTGAATTATATTTGAGTGGATTTGGATTGATTCATTTTGTTTGGTCCAATGAGCTTTCAACTTGCATACTTTGCCTTAGATGCTTTGTGAAATGAAATTGGTGTATGATATGAATGTGAGACCACTTGGACATTGTTCTTAATTGATTGAACTTGATTCTTGCCAATTTTCATGTTCTGTTTTGAATTATTTCTCCCTCTTTGACCCTAGGCCTTGTCCTAGGGGTTTGCTTCTCATGTTTGAGCTTGGTTTGCAGGTTAAGAAGCATATGACTATGAAGGAATTGATTCACATGGCTTGAGTTGATTATTTGATTGATGTTGATTAACATTGAGTTTGTTTTGTAGGTGGCTTCTAAGTCATTTTGAGTTGAGCTTGTGCATTGCTTGTTGCTTGTGTACAGTTAACTGTTGACTTGTAATTGTCTGTTTGACTTTGTGACTTGTAAACTGACTGAGTTAGATTGTTTTCAGGTACATTAGTTGCTATAGTTCATTGTGAACTTGCTTTTGCTGTTGCTTGGTTGCTTAACCAATTGAGGTATAACCCACTGACTTCATGTAGTCTGGAAGACCTGGCCTGTTACTTGGTCAGGCACCTGTCTGAAGTCCTCCTTAAGAGGCAATGCTTGTGATTGTTTATCTTTGTGCCAAGCAGGAAAAGACCTTTGATAAGGCAATTGGCAGATAAAAGAGATGTGAAATCCATCTCCTGCTATTCAGTTGAGTCATCCCTTTGCTCACACAACTGGTGTTGATGCATTGTGGATATCAACCCAAGATCCATGTTGAGTCAGTCATAAGTGTAGAAGGGTTCCCACATTCTGAACCCACACTTCCTTTGTCTAATGCTCTCCCTGGCCAGGGATAAGAGCTGTGAGGCACACCCCTCACTCCCATTTCATCTACTTCACCCTAACTCTCAATGTTAGGGTTAAGAGCTAACATCACCTGATACAGTTGGCTTGCTTTTGCAGCCTAACCCTTGTGTGAGCCCACTTTGTCTGTATATAGTGTGTGCTAATTGTGTATGTTTGCTTTGTGTTGATTATGCTTGCATGCTTTGCTTTGCCTGTTTAGGATAGCTTGATGCTTGTGCAAGTAGATAGAAAATTCAACCTAGGACCATTGTGGAATACATGATAACTATTAGGCTCGAGTCAGTCTCCCTTCTAGTTTTTCATTTCCCAGTCTCTGGTTAGGAGAAGGTTTTTCCCCTGTTCAGGGGAACTACGTTGCCCTGATCCTCATACCAGATGAGGTACGTAGGCAGGAGGTCGTGCGAGATCTCTCCGGGGACCATTTTTCTTTTTGTGCGTGTTTGCTTGACAGTTGTTAGGCTCGAGTGCCAGACTCCTTAGTAACTTGTTGTTTGTTATCCTATTGTTGTGTGCTCGGAGTCTGACGTAAGTCCAGCGATTGGCAGTCGGTTTCCATGTTTGCCTGTTTGTGTGTGTTTTGTTTCGGCGTGCGTGAGCCGAACTACGGTAGCTCTGATTCTCATTCCAGATGAGATACGTAGGCATAGGATGCGATATCCTAGCGAGCCCTTTCCCCTTTTCCCACCTGTTTTGTTTTCAGTGTGTGTGTGTGATGTTTGTGAGCAGTTTTAGCAACCTTGTCCTATCTTCTGAGCGTGGATCCCGCCGAGTACGACGGATGCGTAGGGGTGCTAATACCTTCCCTTCGCATAACCGACTCCCGATCCCATCTCTTTGGTCGCGAGACCATGTCTTTTCCAGGTTTACTTCGAGCGTTTCCTTTCCCTCTTTTGGGATAAATAACGCACGGTGGCGGCTCTGTGTTGTTTTGTTTTAGCCCGCCGGTTGTTTTTCGCGGATGCGATAGTAGGCATAGGATGCGATATCCTAGCGAGCCCTTTTCCCCTCTTTCCCACCTGTGTTGTTTTCAGTGTGTGTGTGTGATGTTTGTGAGCAATTTTAGCAACCTTTCTTCTATCTTTCTGAGCATGGATCCCGTCGAGTACGACGGATGTGTAGGGGTGCTAATACCTTCCCTTCGCATAACCGACTCCCGATCCCATTCTCTTTGGTCGCGAGACCATGTCTGTTCCAGGTTTACTTCGAGCGTTTCCTTTCCCTCTTTTGGGATAAATAACGCACGGTGGCGGCTCTGTTTGTTTTTTGTTTTAGCCCGCCGGTTGATTTTTCGCGGATGCGACAGCTGGCGACTCTGCTGGGGACAATAGAAGTTGACCTATTGCTGGTCCATCTTCCCTAAGCGAGTCTCTCCTAGCGTTCTAGGATAGTTTAGGTTGCTTGTGTTGCTCTATTTATTGCATTTATTATTGTGTTGTGTATATATTTGCATAAATATTTGCATGCATCATACTATCATGTTGATGTCCTCTGTACAGGTGGTTCCTCTGTTTTGGGGTGGGTGTTCTGAGTGGGACTAAAACCCAGGCCCGAGTATACACCTAGGATTAGCGTGGTCTCATGTGCCTTTCATGGTAGGTCAACATGTTTTGGGCAACGTGACATACCACAAGCCGGACGAGGTTCATTTGAGAGTGCTCTTCCTTTGTGGGGTATTCCGATCTGGTTGAGTCACCTTATCTGAGCTATTGACTTCGGTGACCGTTCTTTCCCGGATCTTTGGTTTAGAAGATCTTAAGGGAGCTGCAACGGCACACCCGAAAGGGCAAACCTGTTGAGTATATTTGCCCGATTGTCGAGACCATTATCCGCCTTAGGATAACCTGATTAGAATTCACCTGTGAGGGGAGGGTGATCCGTACAGATGCATGTTCAGATGGTGACTTTGATGGTGACTATTGGTTCCGTTGATCAGAGTCCTATTTATAAGTCGGATTTACGGACATTTATTTCTGAGGCGCCGGAGTGTTGTCCGTGTTATTTATCAGTGGGGATCCGTTTATTTCAGGATTCCCCGGGCCGATTCAGAGGTTCTTGTGGTTATCTGCTCAGAGATTGTCTGATGATGATGATGGTGATGTATCCTCCAGTTCCGTTTATTTCGGAACCCTTGAGTTGGACTTATGTTTGTTCCGTACCTCATATGGTTGTGATCAGTTCAGAGATCAAGGCTGCAACTCAGTGCAACAGATGTTCAGATGACTTGGAGGATGGCACAGTGCATTGCATTCATACACCAGCATCATTCACATTTTGCATTTATCTGCATCTAACACATGTTTATCCATATACAGGGACATTTTTGACTGAGATCCTGGTTGAGAGACTTCTTTGTTCCAGACATGAGGACCGGTTTGAAGGACGATGTTGTCTATAGTTTCTTCGACCCAGAGATTAGTGTGCTGAGAGATATGATATCATTGATTACACCCGACCATGTGGGGATGTTCCGTGAAGCATACGGTGGTATTCTGAAGTTGGTTTTCAGGCTCACAGACAGTGATAGGAGCGCCATCTATACTTTTCTCCAGTTTTACGACCCGGGCTTGAGATGCTTCGTTTTCCCGGATTACTTGTTGGGGCCCTTGATGGAGGACTATGCCAGCATCCTGGGTATTCAGATCCGAGATCAGATTCCTTTCTATGCCACTAAGGTGGAGCTTGATGTTATGGAGATTTCTCGTGCTCTTTATTTGAGCCCGGAGGTGACCAAGGGGGGTTTGAAAGAGAAGGGAAAGTTGTCTGGTTTTCATCTGAGTTTCTTGGAGGCTAAAGCCAAAGAACATGCTGTTGTGGGTAATTGGAAGACTGTCTGTGCCTTGATCGCTGTGAGCATTTATGGGATCATCATGTTTCCTAATCAGAAGAGCTTTGTGGACATTAAT
The DNA here is from genome assembly GCF_024323335.1 of Lathyrus oleraceus. Classification (NCBI taxonomy): domain Eukaryota; kingdom Viridiplantae; phylum Streptophyta; class Magnoliopsida; order Fabales; family Fabaceae; genus Lathyrus; species Lathyrus oleraceus. Next base: position 242,823,774 of record NC_066582.1, on the reverse strand, counting down.
GCCATCAGATTGTTCATACAGAGGAACCCTATCCCTACTCTGATTGGAGATGTCTATTACTCGGTCCATAATCGGAACGAGAAGCGGCGTGGGGGACTGATCAGATGTTGTGCTCAGCTGCTGTATAAGTGGTTTATGGGGTATTTGCCTTCCAAGGGTGCCTTTGCTTTTCTCGATCCTACTGTCAAGTGGTCATTCAGATTGATGGGTTTGTGGGCCAAGGACATAGCTTGGACTCACAATGGTATGGCTGGACGCGATTTCATCTATAGTTGTGGAAGTCTTCCCAATGTACCTCTTATAGGAGTTCAGGGTTGCATTAATTACAACCCGGTTCTACTTAGGAGACAGATGGGGTTTGCTGTAGAGGGTCCTCCTCTCGGGCGAGAGATTCAGGAGTCCTTCTACTTCCCAATTGAGGGCAATCAGGCCAAGTTGAGGCAAGTGTTGGATGAATGGCGTGATATTCAGAGAAAGGGCAAGGTTCCTTTTGGCAAGATCAACATCATGTCTTTTCCTCCATTTGATGATTGGCTTAGGAAGAGGATTGAGCTCACACATCTACCATTTCCGGGAGGTGATCCTTGGTGTCCTTTGATTGAGGGGCCGCGTTCTTCTGTCAGTATGGATGAGTTCCTTGAGATGAAGAAAGCTAGAGATCAGCTGCAGGCAGAGAAGACTGAATTAGAGATGAATGTTACTCGGATTCAGATGGCTAATCAGGAGATCAGAGGGAGGATGGAAGATCAGGATAAGCGACATGCCCTGGAAGCAAAGCGCTTTGAGATGGATACCGCTTACTATGGCAAGGTCAGGCAAGCATTGGAGTCATCCATAAGGGAACACGACATCATCAAGGAGAGGCTAGCTAGAGCTTCAAAAGTCATTGAAGATGGGAAGAGGAGGCAAATCCTCGTGAGGGATCAGAGGGACGACAGAGTCAGAATCCTCGTTGCTGAGTGGGAAGCAAAGCTGAAGATTAAGGAAACAGAGAAGGTAAAGATCATTGCTGAGAGAGATCATTATCAGGCCGAGAGAGATCACTACATTGCTGAGAGAGATCATTACTTCAGGCAGATGAAGATTCACTAGAAGGAGGTGGGGAGATTACAGCAGGAGAACACCGAGCTCAGGTTCGCCGCAGAGTTTGCGAAGATGGTTGATGATATAGGGCCTTCTGTGGGACCTTCATCAGGCTAGACCTTTCTTTTGTGTGGATTACCGTCAGGCCTGTTGACGGAATTCACTTGCTTGTATTTCCTTCCTGATTCTGGGGAATTGTATTTGATTTGTATCAGCTGTGATGTATGACTATGGCGCTTATTGTGCATTTTGCTATGTGATGGTTATTTTCATTCAGTGATTGATCTTCAAGCTTTATTTGCTTTACTGTATGCACTCACGCAGCACACACATGGTTGGGTGGTATTTTGCTAAATCATATATTTCTGATCTGTATGATGAAATTAAATGATGAATGTCAGAATAATGTTGTCGGATTATTATATCTCTCGATGAAGCCAGGATCGAGAGACAAAGTGTTCCTCATGTGGATAGACACTGCATTCATGCATAATCATAATAACTTGTTTTTATTTTGCAGGTATCAGTTCTAACGTGCTTGATTGTTACAGGAATCATTGCTCGTGCTCGTAGAGTTGTACCTTTGCACTCAACACGTCCTCACAGATATTTCACTAGACGCAACACTCCAAGGCTGATGGATCTACCAAACGCAGATGTTCTTGAGCTGAAGGACAAAATGAATGAGCTGATTAACATCATGCAAGGTTTTGCAGTGGGTCAGAAAGCACTGGCAGATAAAGTTGAGAAGCTCGAGCGGGCTTCAGCTGCCAACAGCGGTGTTAACCTGGATGGTGTCTCCAACCAGGGGCCTGGTGGATCTAGAGATGGTGGAAAAAGGACGACTGTGGGCATAGTGAATAATGCTGGTGGTTTTGGTGCTGCCACATGGGGTCAACCTGGTCCGATGGGCCATAATCTGAAGGATAGCCTGTTTCCTCCGTTCTTTGGGGCTGAGGATGATAGGGAGGAAGACAGGGAAGCTGATCAGTTCTCCATGCACAATGAGCCGTTTGGGCAGTATGGTACCCAACCACCGAACAAAGAAATTCAGTTGCTGACTGAAAAGATCAGGGCTCTCGAAAGCTATGTCACTCTCGGGGTCGTAAATATGTCAAATATGGGGCTGGTAGAGGGGATTGTGATCCCACAGAAGTTTAAGGCGCCCGCATTTGATAAATATAATGGGAGTTCCTGCCCGGAGACTTACCTTCAGGCCTTCGTTCGCAAGATTTCTGCATACACTATGGATCAGAAGCTGTGGATGTACTTCTTCCAGGACAGCCTGTCCAGAGGATCCTTGGAGTGGTACCAAGCTAAAGTCTTCTAACATCAAGAGCTGGCAGGATCTTGGTGACGCCTTCTTTAAATAGTACCAATTCAACACTGACATGGCTCCTAGTCGTACTCAGTTGCAGGGTATGTCTCAGAAGTCAAGTGAAGGGTTTAAAGAATATGCGCAAAGATGGAGGGAGTTGGCTGCCAGAGTTCAACCTCCATTGGTGGACAGAGAGATGTCAGATTTGTTCATGGGTACCCTGCAGGGGGCATTTGCTGAGAGAATGGTTGGTTACCCGGTGACAAACTTTGCTGACATAGTGGTAGCCGGTGAAAGGATTGAGAGTTGGCTGAAGCTCGGAAAAATCCAGGGTGGTAATGCTTCGTCATCAGGATCGAAGAAGCCCTTCGAAAACGGCCAGAGGAAGAAAGAGGGTGATACTAGTGCTGTATACACTCAAAGAGGACAGGGTAGGGATCGTTACTATCAGCACACTACTGCGGTAACTATTCCTGCTGATAATCAGCCTGCACAACCGCAACAGTAGCAACCGCAACAACAAAGACAACCATTTCAGTAGAGGCCACAGAGGGCTGGGTATCAAGTCAGGGGGAGGATGAATGACCGACAGTTCGATAGGCCACAAGTGACTTATTCTTTCCTGTTGAAAAAGCTGAGAGATTTGGGGTTGGTACAACTGAGAACTCTGGCACCTTTGAGACCTGATCAGAGGCCGGCCAATTTTGATGAAAATGCTAAGTGTGAATTCCATTCAGGTGCTCCGGGGCATAATGTAGAAGACTGCAAAGCTTTTAAGCATGTAGTACAAGACCTGGTGGATTCAAAAGCTATCAACTTTGCTCCTTCCCCAAATGTGAATGCTAATCCCATGCCCGCGCATGGTCAAAGGGGGGTGAATGCTATCTCTGAGGAGAACAGAATCGGGCTGTTGAATGTTGATCAATTGAAGACTCCTTTGGCTGAGGTCAAGAGGCAGGTGTTGTTGAATGGGGTCTTTCCGGGCTGTGGTAATGGCTGTGCTGCGTGCATTGTTAATCCTGATGGGTGCATCCTGTTGAAGGAGGCTGTCCAAAGGCTGGTGGACGAAGGAAGTATTAGGGTTGAGAAGGCTGATATGGGGAAGGATGATGACTCCACCATAACCATTTACTTCAACCCGGTTGATTTGTTAACTCTGGCTGAGGCGGCTCCAGTTACTATCACAGTACCTGGACCAATTCCCTATGACAAAGATGATGACGTGTCGTGGCATTATGGGGGGGAGGTTTATTGCAATGGAGAGAAAGTAGAGGATCAGACTGCAAGTGAAACCACCGTTTCAAAGGTGGATAATGCCGGACCCAGTGGTTTCACTCGTAGTGGAAGGCTGTTTGCTCCTGATGCTTTAAGGAGTGGGGAGGGAGAAAAAGAAAAGAAAGAAAAGGTCGAGGCTTTAGCCAGGGCGAGAGGAAAACAAGTAATTAATGAAGGTACTCCCGTGGTGACACCGGCGCCTGGTGGGTCGGAGAAAGAACTTGATGATGAAGCAGAAGAATTCTTAAGGATCATCAAGAAGTCGGAGTACAAACTTGTTGACCATCTGCAGCAGACCCCATCCAAGATTTCGATCTTGTCTTTATTACTGAGCTCTGAAGGGCATAGAGAGGCTTTGCTGAAAATCCTGAAGAGAGCCTATGTTCCTCAAGAGATAACGATCAATCAGTTAGAGACGGTGGTGTCTAATGTTCATGCCAGCCATGGGCTGGATTTCACCGATATGGATCTGACTGTGGATGGGAGGAATCATAACCGGGCTTTACACATCTCAATGGAATGTAAAGGAGCCATGCTTTCGCATGTGTTGGTTGATACCGGCTCCTCATTAAATGTGTTGCCAAAGAAAGCCTTGGTGAAGCTGAATTGTGAAGGGTTGATCCTGACGCCCACTGACCTGATAGTGAGGGCTTTCAATGGTTCAAAGCGGGCTGTGTTTGGAGAGGTTGAGCTTCCAGTGAAGATAGGCCCTGAGGTGTTTAAGTCAGTTTTCTACGTCATGGATATTCAGCCGGCATACAGTTGCCTGTTGGGCCGCCCATGGATTCATGCTGCTGGGGCAGTAACTTCGACTTTGCACCAGAAATTGAAATATATCTGGGAAGGACAGGTCGTCACCGTTTGCGGAGAAGAGGACATCTTTGTCAGCCACCTTTCATCTTTCAAATACGTGGAAATGGACGGTGAGATATGGGAGACCCCGAGTCAAGCATTTGAAACCGTTAAGGTGGAGAATGCTCTTTTTGCCAAAGAAGAGGAGAAACCGTCCATATCTTCGTACAAGCAGGCCGCTGAGGTGGTGAAGAGTGGAGAGGCTCCTGGTTGGGGGAAGATGATGGACGTCTCCGCCAAGAAAGACCGCTTTGGAGTAGGTTATCAGCCGGGCAGAGGCTCAGGACAAGGAAGAGGACGTCGTCTGTCAGTTACATTCACCAGTGCTGGAATACTGGATCTAGATCACATCTGTATGGTGGATGATGAAGCTGATAGTGACTGCGAATTGGATCGATGGATAAAGCCGTGCGCACCAGGGATGGGAATCCAGAACTGGAAGGATGAAAAGATCATCACGGTCACTCTACTTGAAGAGTAATATTTTTCTTGTTTTTGGTTTTATGTGCATGAAAGCCTTACGTGTTGCCCGACACGTAATGGTTCATTGTAAGGGCCACCTCATGTTTAAATTTTGCAAATTTTTGCATCATAAATAAAAGGATGTTTTTCAGTTAAAAGCGGTGTTCCCTGTTTTTCATTTATTTTTGCAGTTTAAAAATAAAACAAAATAAAAATGGCAATGTTTTCATTTTCCTTTTCATTTTGTCTCGTTCCGGTTCTAAAGCAATGCATGAATCAACATTCATGCAGATGCGATCACTCGCCGGATCTCATTGATAACAATCCTGTTACACCTCTGTATGACTTCGACAATCCGATCTATCAAGCTGAAGAAGAAGGCGAAGAAGATTGTGAACGGCCAGGGGAATTAGCCAGGTTGTTAAAACAAGAGGAGAAGGTGATTCAGCCGCATGAGGAGCAGGTTGAGATTGTAAATCTGGGTACCGACGAGGTCAGAAAAGAAGTGAAAATCGGGGCTGCTTTGGAGGCGAGTGTTAAGAACAGAATGGTAGCATTGTTGAAAGAGTATGTCGACATCTTTGCCTGGTCTTATCAAGATATGCCAGGGCTGGATACCGATATCGTTGTACACAAGCTACCGTTGAGAGCAGATTGTCCTCCAGTGAAGCAGAAGTTGCGCAGAACTCGACCTGACATGGCGATGAAAATTAAAGAGGAAGTGCAGAAGCAATGGGATGCTGGTTTCCTCGCTGTCACTAATTATCCGCCTTGGGTCGCAAACATTGTGCCAGTCCCGAAGAAAGATGGGAAGGTGAGAATGTGTGTGGACTACCGGGATCTGAACAGAGCTAGCCCGAAAGATGATTTCCCATTACCTCACATTGATGTGTTGGTAGATAATACAGCTCAATTCTCGGTGTTTTCCTTCATGGATGGCTTTTCTGGCTATAATCAGATCAAAATGTCGCCAGATGATATGGAGAAAACAACATTCATTACACCGTGGGGCACTTTCTGTTACAAAGTGATGCCATTCGGTCTCAAGAACGCCGGTGCTACTTATCAGAGAGCCATGGTGACTTTGTTTCATGATATGATTCATCATGAAATCGAATGCTATGTTGATGACATGATAGCAAAGTCCCAGACAGAAGAGGGGCATTTGGTAGATCTGGCCAAGCTGTTCGACCGGCTGAGACAATTCAGACTGAGGTTGAATCCGAACAAGTGCACTTTCGGGGTGCGGTCCGGTAAATTACTGGGGTTCATTGTAAGTGAAAGAGGAATCGAGGTTGATCCTGCGAAAGTAAAAGCAATAAGAGAAATGCCTAAACCGAGGACGGAGAAAGAGGTTCGTGGTTTCTTAGGTAGATTGAACTACATTTCACGGTTCATATCTCATCTAACAGCCACGTGTGAACCGATATTCAAGTTGTTGAGAAAAGATCAAACGGTCAGGTGGAATAATGATTGCCAGGTGGCATTTGAAAAAATAAAAGAGTATTTGCAGGAGCCTCCGATTCTGATGCCTCCTGTGGAGGGACGACCGTTAATTCTGTACTTGACAGTCCTCGAGGGGTCTATGGGGTGTGTATTGGGGCAGCATGACGAGTCTGGTCGAAAAGAGCATGCCATATACTACCTTAGCAAAAAGTTTACCGACTGTGAAACAAGATATTCACTGCTCGAGAAAACTTGTTGTGCTTTGGTCTGGACTGCTCGCCGACTGAGGCAGTATATGCTGGTTCATACCACTTTATTGATTTCCAAGATGGATCCGATCAAGTACATTTTTGAGAAGCCAGCATTGACCGGACGGGTTGCGAGATGGCAAATGATTTTGACTGAATATGATATTCAGTATACCTCTCAGAAGGCAATCAAGGGGAGTGTATTGTCTGATTACCTCGCCCAGCAACCCATTGAGGATTATCAACCGATGAAGTTTGAATTCCCTGATGAGGACATCATGTTTTTCAAATCGAAAGATTGCAAGGAACCGATCCCGCAGGAGGGGCCTGACCTTGAATCCGAATGGATTCTGATGTTTGATGGGGCCGTTAACGTGAATGGTAGCGGTGTTGGTGCTGTTTTGGTTACGCCGAAAGGATCCCATATTCCTTTTGCTGCCCGGCTAACATTTGAGTGCACCAACAACGTGGCTGAATACGAAGCTTGTATCCTGGGGATTGAAGAGGCGATTGATTTGAGAATCAAGAACCTTGTCATATATGGAGATTTAGCTCTGGTTGTAAATCAGGTTAACGGAAAATGGTATACGCATCAGTCTCATTTAGTTCCATACCGGGATTATACGAGGAGATTATTGACGTTTTTCACCAAGGTGAAGATGCATCATGTGCCGAGAGAAGAGAATCCTTTGGCAGATGCTTTGGCTACTCTGGCCGCCTTAATTAAGGTGCAGTGGTGGAATCAGTTCCCCAGTGTTGAGGTGGGACGTCTGGATAGACCGGCTTATGTGTTTGCTGTTGACACAGCGCCTGATGATGAGAAGCCGTGGTATTACGATATCAAGCGCTATCTGGAAACTCAAGAATATCCTGAGGGAGCATCTAAGAAGGACCGAAAGACTCTGCGGAGGTTGGCCATGGTGTTCTACTTGAATAAGGATGGGGTTCTGTACAAGAGGAATTTCGATTGGGTCTTGCTCAGATGTGTTGATGATAAAGAAGCAAGCCAATTGATGAAAGAGGTTCATGAAGGGTCATTCGGTACCCATGCCAGTGGGAATGCAGTGGTGAAGAAGCTGCTGAGGGCCGGTTATTATTGGATGACAATGGAGGCCCAATGTTTCAATTTCGTGCAGAAGTGTCATAAATGCCAGATTTATGCTGACAAGGTGCACGTGCCTCCAAATCCGTTGAGCTTAATGTCGTCTCCATGGTCGTTTGCTATGTGGGGCATTGATATGATCAAAAAGATTGAGCCTACGGCTTCGAATGGGCACCGGTTCATATTAGTGGCTATTGATTACTTCACCAAGTGGGTGGAAGCAGCCTCTTATGCGAACGTGACGAAGCAGGTCGTTGCCAGATTCCTCAAGAGAGACATCATTTGCAGATATGGGGTTCCCGAGAGAATCATTACTGATAATGGTTCTAATTTGAATAACAAGATGATGGCAGAACTGTGCCGGGAATTCAAGATCGAGCATCACAATTCTTCTTCCTATCGTCCGAAGATGAACGGGGCGGTTGAGGCAGCCAATAAGAATATAAAGAAGATTGTGCAGAAAATGGTTGTGACTTATAAAGACTGGTATGAGATGTTGCCGTTTGGATTACACGGGTATCGAACTTCGGTGCGTACTTCTACTGGGGCAACGCCTTTCTCGTTGGTATATGGAATGGAAGCGGTGCTACCGGTTGAGGTTCAAATTCCCTCGTTGAGAGTCCTGATGGACGTGAAGTTGCAAGAGGCTGAATGGGTAAGGACTCGGTATGAAGAATTGAGCCTAATCGAGGAAAAGAGGCTGGCGGCCATTTGTCATGGGCAGTTGTACCAGCAGGGGATGAAGCGTGCTTTCGATCGAAAGGTACGACCTCGGGTATATCATGTGGGTGATATGGTGCTGAAAAGGATCCTTCCTCCTCAAAACGATCGTAGGGGCAAATGGACACCTAATTATGAAGGTCCATTCGTGGTTAAGAAGGTTTTCTCTGGCGGAGCCTTGTTGTTGACGACCATGGATGGCGAAGACTTTCCATCCCCTGTAAATGCGGACGTAGTTAAAAAATACTTCGTATAAAGAGACCCGCTGGACGAGAAGAATAAAATAGTCCAGGCAAAAATGGGCATCCCGGCGAACCAAAAAAACAGAAAGAAAAGGTTCGGGCAAAAATTAGGGATAAAATGAAAAATGTATACCCGGCAAGTCGAAAACCTGAAAAGGCGACTTGGGCAAAAAAGGGTATCCCGGTGGATTGAAAACCCGAAAGGGCGGTCCAGGCAAAAGAGGGATTGAAACGAACAACTACGTCCAGCATGATCGTTTACACTATGGTTAAGACACATGGATAATACCCGGTGGGGATCGGTCGGAAGCGTCTTGTTCAGAAGGCAAAAAGCAAGGAGAGTCTGAGGACATATGGGGTGTAACCGAGTTGGAACTCGATGAGATCACGGTTTCACATTGCCACTAGGATAGATTTTTCCTTTTGTGCGTAATTACCTCTTTTCAGGAATTGCTTCCTTTGTATTGCTCATTCGAGCCACACTTTTTCAATCAATAAAATGCATATTCAGTCAAATAATTTTGTTTTTGTTTTTTCATTACCGCTTTGATTGCAAAAACATCCAATTGTTTTTGATAAAGAATCTTTGCATTTTAAGACATACAGGTCCCTTCCAATGCATGTTTATAAGATTGAAAGCTTGAAATCTTATTCGGAAGGTTGAGTGACCCAAGTGTTGAAATCTTGACACGCCTGGGGCACGATTTTATCTAACGATGTCTTTTGCAGGTACTGTTAGATCTTTTCACTCACTTGCAGGTTGTGATGTGGAAGCTTTTGATAACAGATCCCCATGGAGTCCAATCAGGGACGAACGAATAGAAGAATGGTGAAAAGACGGCGAAAGACGTACGACGATCCTGGATGTTAATCAAGAAGACTCTTCAAAGTTTGAGATTGAAAAGTCTGTATAAATCCAAGGAGTTCGCTCTCTGTAGAGTGCGGAGTAGTCAAGATTACAAGGTGATGAATCAGAAAAGCCCAGACGAGTCTGGGAGTTCTCAAAATTGGAAAGCTGACATTAGAGTTGGATATGGAATGCCATGGTTCGACGACTCGACGGGTGTTCAGTACCAGGCTTTCCTCATCTCCCCAAGCCGAGTTGGGATGATTAATTCCCCAGTAGATTCAAGGTCTGTGGCTTCCCTAGCAGGGTCGGTATGGTTATATCCCCGGCAGGTTTGTAGATTGGTAGTTCCTCAGCAGCCAGGCCCGAAGGTTGTTGTTTCCCAGCGGAGGTATCTGTGTGTGGTGGTTTCCCCAAACAGAGTCGGGATAGATATTCCCCAGCAGGTCAGAGACCGTTGTTTCCCCACAGAGTGCGTTGGTGGTTCTTACCCCGGCGATGTCCCCAAGCGGATCGGGTGCAGAGGAGGTTTTCCCCAGCAAGGGTTGCCTTTTCCTAGCAGCAGTGCTATTTCCCAGCAGGGTGGAGATAAGAGTGTTGGCGAGCGCCTCAGCAGAGTGCCTCGAGCTCCCCAGAAGAGTCCCTTGAGGGGGATACTTTTTATGCATTCATCATGTAGAATAAGCATAGCATATTGCAAAATAATCGCGTAGCATTTCCATGATTATGGAGCATTACGCTGAAAAAATCAATCATGCATCATTGCCAGCATAGGCTAGTCTCAGACCGTGGTTACTGTTTGAGAGGTGATTTCGCCCGAAGGTGAAGGTGTTACTCCGAGGAGTTTTGGCATCGTGATTTTACTCAAAGTAATTCCCCAGTAGTGCGATATTGGAGGAAGGGTTTCTGTCAGGCGGAGATGGAAATGATAATTCAAGAAGTATTGGGGTTCAAAAAGAAAAAGTAAAGAGAAAGGGATAATCCCCAGCTAAACGCAAGGTGTTCGTTTGTTAGGGTTGAATAGAAGATAGCCGGTTCATGGGTCGTTGACACAGGTGCCGACTCATTTATCACTGTTCCTCTTTGCCAGTGCTGACAGGCAGAAGAAGTTTTCCGGTGTTCAGACCGAGGTGGTATTCAGACCAGTTTTCCGGTGTTCAGACCGAGGCGGGTATTCAGACCGATGCGGCGCTCAGGCCAACTTCCGATTTCCAGATCGAAGAAGTTTCCGACGATCAGGTTGAAGTACTTGTGGCATTCAGACTAGTTTCCGATTTTCAGATCGAAGAAGTTTCCAACAATCAGGTTGAAGAGCTTGTGGCGGTCAGGCCAATCTTCCGGTGATCAGACCGAGGCGGGTATTCAGACCGATGTGGCGCTCAGGCCAGTTACCGATTTTCAGATCGAAGAAGCTTCCGAAGTTCAGATCGATGCAGCTTGTGACAGTCAGGCCAATCTTCCGGTGATCAGACCGAGGCGGGTATTCAGACCGATGCGGCGTTCAGGCCATTTTCCGATATTCAGATCGAGGAAGCTTCCGAAGTTCAGGTCGATGCAGCTTGCGGCAGTCAGGCCAATTTCCCGGTATCCAGACCGAAGTGGTGTTCAGACCGAGGCGGTGTTCAGACCGACATTAGTGCTCTCACATTCCGATGTTCAGTATGCAGACTGATGAGAGGCGTTCAGGCCATGGTTATCCCTGCGTTTCCATTTATTTTGGTATCCATACCATTATTCCTGTTGCGGTATTCAGGCCGATTTTCTCCGTACTAGACAGATTCTTCTTTCGAGATTACTTCTTTGCCGATTCTGACAGGCATTGTTAATTATTTTCCCATCAGAGTGCAAATTGTTCGTCTGTTCTTGGTATTCAATCACTCTTCACCCTGATCGTCTGAAAGTCGAGGCTGTTCATATCGACAGGTTCACAGTGGATTGAATAGGGGCAGCTGTAACACCTCAAAATTTGCCCTCCTCTCTTGGGACTAGCTTAGCATATTGCATTTTATTTTGTACGTCATTAGTCATTGCATCTTTGCATATCATGTGGTAACATTGAGCAAGTCATCCTCCTAGGTCTTGATCAGAAGATGAGGAGGTTAAAAGATTCAAGCTTGAGGGTTTCTTGAATTGATCACTAATCATCTGAGGGTTTGTGCTTGAAATTAGGGTTTCTTGGTTCCTCAAGGAGGATGATCTTTATCTTGGTTTCTCAATGATACATCATCATCATCATCATGGTCTTATCATCACCAAAGGGTTCCTTATGCCTGATCATGTTCCTTGGGATTAGGGTTTTGACCTCTGGTCAACCCTAATCATCTGCATTGTGCCAATCAGGGCTTGTCAAGGAGATGAGGTATTTCATTGAGATGGGGATCATCACAAGGTTTTATTGAGCTTGTGGAAGCTAGGGTTTCATTTTGGAACCACTTCATCAAGAGATTGAGGCTCAAGCTCAACAGTCAAGCTGAAATTCATCTATCAACTGGAAAAAGTCAACTGTGCATTCAATGATGGATTTGGAGGTGGAAGAGGGTTGGAAAAACTTCATTCATGTCCAAACAAGGTTCATTTGACATTTCAAACATCAACATTAAAGAAAACAAAGTCAGATGAAAACTTTCCAAAAATAGAAAGTGACTTGTAATTCAAAATTGCCAAAAATGGAAAGGTCTTCTCCTCAAGATTACATGTCCAAAAATGCTTCAAATGAAATTTTGTCCAACATGAAAGTTGTGGATCTTGCTCTCACCTTTCCAAAACGTCCAAGAACATGAATTTCTCATGTGTGGTTGAGAAGTTATGGATCAATCTTGTTCAAGAAAATTTGAACTTCAAAAGTGCATAACTTTTGAACCAAAAGGCCAAATGGAGTGGGATTTTTTGCCACATTCTCCATTTGTCATGATCTATCCAATTTAAGCATCACATATCATGAATTTTGATCACAAAAATATTGGATTTTCATTTGAAATTTGGAGGGAAAAGTCCAATTTGAAAACTATGCATTGTATTCACTTGATTTCACTTGCATTTGCCTCCAAACCACATTTCCAATTGAATTGAAGCATAAAACTTGCACTGTTACATTGGTATACACATGTGAGGGGTGGATTTCCAATTTGGCATAAAACTTGGTTTTCATTAATCATTTGTATTTGGCTAATCATGATTAGCAACATCATTAAACAAACATATAAAAGCTAAATCATAACTGTTTTTGGCCTAAGCATAACAGAATTCAGATCTAGATCTAGTTTTCCAAAGAACTCTTCATTTTTCTTCAAAAATCTTCACAAACTTTGCATAGTTCTTGATTTATCCTTGATCCATTAGCATATTGGAGTGTGTTTGAAGCAAGCTTTCAAGGATTTGGTGTTGGTTTTGGAACTGTTGTAACCTTGCATCATCAATGGCAAGTGAAGATTCCAACTAGATCGTGCGTGTTCAACCTCTAATTCTTCATTCATTCACTCATCTAAGCTTGGAAGAACATCTGTTTCACCTTGCCAAGGCCTAATTCGCACGATTCCACTACTGTTGCATCTTGAAGGTCAGTTTTCGATGCTCTTAATTCATGAAATTAATGGATGCATGTGGTAGATCTTTGAATGTAGATTAATCTGCAATTTGTTTCATCAATTTTCATCAAGAAATGCACAAGTTATGTTGAATCTAAGTTCCATGAGTGAAAATGTTTTGCTTCGAGTCTTGTGATATAGGATGAGTTAGGGCAAATGGAGTTTAGATTGATAATGTACACTGAAAGACAAATCTAATGATATAGATCTTGCCAATTTCTGTGACAAAATGTTCTTGAGCTGATGAATGATGAAGAACACGTATAAACCGTAGGATTTTCGTTTCCAGAATTTTTTTGATCTTCCTTGCGCCATTCTACATGCATTTTGATGTTATAGCGCCATGCATTGGACCATGTGTCCTGGTCCATTAGTGAAACGCAGCGCTTCACACTGTAGCGCGCTCACTTTCAAAAACCTAGCCGGTTCGATCCCTGGCTCATGTAAATTCCAATTTGGCTTGGCATTATTTCATCTTTAACCATCCATGTTCATGTACATTCATCCATGCTTTTTTTTATTTTTTTCATTCATTCCAAAAATCATAAGTCCATGAATATTAATCCAAATAATGTGTGGTTTTTTTGGTTGTTTTCCTCATGATCTCTAGAATTTAATGACTATTTTTTCATGATTTGTGCCTGGACGAATTTTATTCTTGCCTAGGGTTTGTTCATGTGTGTATTTTCTTGACCTATTTTTCCATTTTGATTGTGAAATGATGATGGTTGATCCAATGCTTCTGAAAATTTACATGCTTAATCTAGACACTTTGGTTGATCTTTTGGCTTTGAGTTTGTATTTTTAGCATGCTTGGTTGTTGAGATATGAGCTGATCAATGGAAGTGTGATAATGTGTGTCACACCATTTCTTGTCCAATTTGCTGATTTTATTTACCATGCCAAATAAATGTCAATTGATGTGATTTTTTGCATGATGATACTTCTGGATGTTAAGTTTGTGTGTGAATTTTTGTAGAATTTTTGAGTGCATTTCCAATTTGTTTGAGAATTTCCTTTCTGTTTGACCATTTGTGGACTTTTTGAGAGTCATGAATTTAGAGGATTTGTGAAATGCTTGATGTTTATCATATGGACTTGAAATTTTGTAGAGTGATTCTAGACACTTTGAAGTTTGTCTTGGATTTGATTGGATGCATTTATCATATGTGGATTCTATTTTATGCTTGTGTGAAGTTGATGTATGAAATTGTGCCTCATGTGAGCTTATTTTGCCTTGCCTTGCCTTATGGAATTTATTTGACATGCTTACACTTATCCAAATGACTTGAATTTTGGTATGATGATCATGTGATGTGTGCTGTTTAGCCATGATGTTTCTTGAGATTTATTGAGTCATTTTGGATTTAGTTTGGATTGATTCATTCTGTTTGCTTCAATGAGCTTTGAACTTGCATGCTTTGCCTTAGATGCTTTGTGAAATGAAATTGGTTGATGATATGAACATGAGACCACTTGGACATTGTTCTAATTTGATTAAGCTTGATTCATGCCAATTTGCATGTTCTGTTTTGAATTATTTCTCCCTCTTTGACCCTAGGCCTTGTCCTAGTGGTTAGTGCTTATGTTTGAGTTGTGTTTTCAGGACAAGAAGCATATGGCCTTGAGGAGTTTGATTCATTTGCTCATTTGGATTGATATTTGGTTGATGTTGATTAACATTAAGTTGTTTTGTAGGTGGATTAGCTCCATTGAGTTGAGCTTGTGCTTTGCCTTGGTGCATTGCTTGCTTGTTTGTTTGCTTGTGTACAGTTAACTGTTGACTTTTAGCTTGTCTGTTTGACTGTTTGAGTTGAATACTAATTGAGTTAGATTGTTTTCAGGTACATTAGTTGCTATAGTTCTTTTGAACTTGCTTTTGCTGTTGCTTGGTTGCTTAACCAATTGAGGTATAACCCACTGACTTCATGTAGTCTGGAAGACCTGGCCTGTTACTTGGTCAGGCACCTGTCTGAAGCCCTCCTTAAGAGGCAATGCTTGTGATTGTTTATGTTTGTGCCAAGCAGGAAAAGACCTTTGATAAGGCAATTGGCAGATAGAAGAGATGTGCAATCCATCTCCTGCTATTCAGTTGAGTCATCCCTTTACTCACACAACTGGTGTTGATGCATTGTGGATATTAACCCAAGATCTCTGTTGAGTCAGTCATAAGTGTAGAAGGGTTCCCACTTTCTGAACCCACACTTTCATTTGTCTGAAGCTCTCCCTGGCCAGGGATAAGAGCTGTGAGGCACACCCCTCACTTCCCATTTCATCTGCTTCACCCTAACTCTCAATGTTAGGGTTAAGAGCTAACATCACCTGATACAGTTGGCTTGCTTTTTCAGCCTAACCCTTGTGTGAGCCCACTTTGTCTATATATAGTGTGTGCTAATTGTGTGTATGTTTGCTTTGGTTATTGTGCTTGTATGCTTTGCTTTGCCTGTTTAGGATAGCTTGCTGCCTGTGCAAGTTAGATAGAAAACTCAACCTAGGACCATTGTGGAATACATGATAACTATTAGGCTCGAGTCAGTCTCCCTTCTAGTTTGTCATTTCCCAGTCTCTGGTTAGGAGAAAGTTTCTCCCCTGTTCAGGGGAACTACGTTGCCCTGATCCTCATACCAGATGAGGTACGTAGGTAGGAGATCGTACGAGATCTCTCCGGGCACCCTTTTCTTTTTTTGAGTGTGTTGTGCTTGACAGCTATCAGGCTCGAGTTCCCGACTCCCTGTTAGTCTGTATGTTCACCCTTTTTTCTTTTTGTGTGTGTTTGCTTGACAGTTGCTAGGCTCGAGTGCCAGACTCCTTAGTAACTTGTTGTGTGTTAACCTTCTCGTGTGTTAGGATATGGACGTAAGACCAGCGACTGGCTGTCCGTATCCTATCGGTGTTTGTTGTGTGGAGTCCGATATAAGTCCAGCGAGTGGCATTTGGTTTCCAGTGTGGGTTTGTTGGTTCGGAGTCTGATGTAAGTCCAGCGATTGGCATTCGGTTTCCATGTTTGCCTGTTTGTGTGTGTGTCTTGTTTGGCGTGCGTGAGCCGAACTACGGTAGCTCTGATTCTCATTACAGATGAGATACGTATGCATAGGATGCGATATCCTAGCAAGCCCTTTTCCCCTCTTTCCCACCTGTGTTGTTTTCAGTGTGTGTGTGTGATGTTTGTGAGCGGTTTTAGCAACCTTTCTTCTATCTTTCTGAGCGTGGATCCCGTCGAGTACGACGGATGCGTAGGGGTGCTAATACCTTCCCTTCGCATAACCGACTCCCGATCCCATTCTCTTTGGTCGTGAGACCATGTCTGTTCCAGGTTTACTTCGAGGGTTTCCTTTCCCTCTTTTGGGATAAATAACGCATGGTGGCGGCTCTGTTTGTTTTTTGTTTTAGCCCGTCGGTTGATTTTCGCGGATGCGACAGTTGGCTCCGTTGAGACCTGATCAGAGGCCTGCCAATTATGATGAGAACGCCAAGTGCGAATTCCATTCGGGTGCCCCTGGACACAATGTGGAGAATTGTAAAACTTTTAAGCATGTTGTCCAGGACCTGGTGGATTCTAAAGCTATCAATTTTGCTCCATCTCCAAATGTTAACGCTAACCCCATGCCTGCGCATGGTCAAATGGGGGTGAATGCAATTTCTGAGGATAGGAGGACGATTGGGCTGATGAACGTGGACCAGTTGAAGACTCCATTGGCTAAGGTTAAGAGGCAACTGTTGAAGAATGGGGTCTTCCCGGGTTGTGTTGATTGTTGTGCGTGCATTGTTGCTCCGAATGGGTGTGTTTTATTGAGGGAGGTTGTCCAGAGGATGATGGATGAAGGAAGCCTCAGGTTTGAGAAGGTTGGTTTGGAGAGGGAGGACGTTTCCACCATAACCATTTACTTTGACCCGGTCGATTTGTCAACGCTGGCAGATGCGGCTCCGGTTACCATCACGGTACCTGGGCCAATTCCTTATGACAACGATGATGCTGTACCATGGGATTATGGTGGAGAGGTATACTGTAATGGGGAGAAGCAGGAAGATCAGGCTGCAGGTGAAACCACCGTTTCAAAGATGGATAATGCCGGACCTAGTGGTTTCACTCGCAGTGGAAGGTTGTTTGCACCTGATGCTTTGAGGAGTGGGGAGGGAGAAAAAGAAAAGAAAGATAAGGCCGAGGCTTTAGCCAGGGCAAGAGGGAAGCAGGTGGTGAGCGAGGGTACTCCTGTGGCGACACCGGCGCCTGGTGGGTTGGAGAAAGAACTTGATGATGAAGCTGAGGAATTTCTGAGGATCATCAAGAAGTCAGAGTATAAGCTTGTTGACCACTTGCAGCAGACGCCGTCTAAGATTTCAATCCTGTCATTGTTGTTAAGCTCCGAGGGGCATAGAGAGGCTTTGTTGAAAATATTGAAGAGAGCCTATGTTCCCCAGGAGATAACGATCAATCAGTTGGAGACAGTGGTGTCTAATGTTAATTCCAGCCATGGGCTAGGTTTCACTGATCTGGATTTGACTGTGGATGGGCGTAATCATAATAGGGCATTACACATTGCAATGGAGTGTAAAGGAGCAGTGTTGTCGCACGTTTTGGTGGATACCGACTCGTCGCTTAATGTGTTGCTAAAGAAGGCCCTGGCAAAGCTGGATTGCGAAGGGTTGATCTTGAGGTCGACGGACCTGATAGTTAGAGCATTTGATGGCTTTAAGAGGGCTGTGTTTGGGGAAGTGGAGCTCCCTGTGAAGATCGGGCCCGAGGTGTTTAAGTCTGTGTTTCATGTCATGGATATTCAGCCGGCATACAGTTACCTGTTGGGTCGATCATGGATACACGCTGCTGGGGCAGTGACTTCGACTTTGCACCAGAAATTGAAGTATATCTGGGAAGGGCAGGTCGTAACAGTTTGCGGAGAGGAAGACATCTTCGTCAGCCACCTATCATCGTTCAAGTATGTTGAAATGGATGGTGAAATATGGGAAACGCCAAGTCAAGCATTCGAAACCGTCAAGGTGCCACTTTTGTCAAAGAAGAGAAGAAGCCGTCCATTTCTTCGTACAAACAGGCTGCTGAGGTGGTGAAGAGTGGAGAAGCCCCAGGTTAGGGAAAGATGATTGACATTGCCACCAAAGAAGACCGGTTTGGGGTTGGTTATCAGTTGGGCCGAGGCTCGTCTGGGCAGAATAAAGGACGTCGTCAGCCATTCACGTTCACCAGTGCTGGAATGCTGGATCTAAATCGCATCTGTGCGGTGGGTGAGGAGATCGACAGTGACTGCGAGCTTGATCAGTGGATAAAACCGTACGTACCATGGATGGAGATCCAGAACTGGAAGGCCGAAAAGATCATCACTGTCACTCTACGTGAAGAGTAATATTTCCTGTTTTTCAATACTGTCTGCATGAAAGCCATACGTTTTGCCCGAAACGTAATGGTTCATTGTAAGGGTCACCTCATGTGTTTCATTTTGCAATGTTTGCATCATCAATAAAAGGATGTTTTTTCATTAAAAGCGGTGTTCCCTGTTCAGTTATTTTTGCAATTTAAAACAAAAATAAAAATGGCAATGTTTGTTTTCATTTTTCTTTTAATTTGCTTCGCTCTGGTTCTAAAGCAATGCATGAATCAACATTCATGCAGATGCGATTATTCTCCGGATCTCATTGATAACAATCATGTTACACCCTCATATGACTTCGACAGTCTGATCTATCATGTCGAAGAAGAAGGCGAAGAAGATTGTGAACTACCGAAGGAATTAGCCAGGTTGTTGAAACAAGAGGAGAAGGTGATTCAGCCGCACGAGGAGCAAGTTGAGATTGTGAATCTAGGCACCAAAGAGGTCAGAAAAGAAGTGAAAGTTGGGGCCGCTTTGGAGGCAAATGTTAAAAGCAGAATGGTAGCCTTGTTGAAAGAGTATGTTGATATCTTCACCTGGTTTTATCAGGATATGCCAGGGTTGGATACCGATATCGTGGTGCATAAGCTACCGTTGAGAGCAGATTGTCCTCCAGTAAAGCAGATATTGCGCAGAATTCGACCCGATATGGCCATGAAAATTAAAGAGGAAGTGCAGAAGCAGTTGGATGTTGGTTTCCTCGCTGTCACTAATTATCCGCCTTGGGTCGCAAACATTGTGCCAGTGCCGAAAAAGGATGGGAAGGTGAGAATGTGTGTGGACTACTAGGATCTGAATAGAGCTAGCCCGAAGGGTGATTTCCCGTTACCTCACATTGACGTGTTGGTAGATAATACGACTCAATTCTCGGTGTTTTCGTTCATGGATGGATTTTCTGGATATAATCAAATCAAAATGTCACCAGATGATATGGAGAAAACAACGTTCATCACCCCGTGGGGCACTTTTTGTTACAAGGTGATGCCATTCGGTCTCAAGAACGTCGGTGCCACGTATCAGAGGGCTATGGTGACTTTGTTTCATGATATGATTCATCATGAAATTGAATGCTATGTTGATGACATGATAGCAAAGTCCCAAACATATGAGGGGCATTTGGTAGATCTGGCCAAGTTGTTTGATCGGCTGAGACAATTCAGATTGAGGTTGAATCCGAATAAGTGCACTTTCGGAGTGCGGTCCGGTAAATTGCTGGGGTTTATTGTGAGCGAAAGAGGAATCGAGGTTGATCCTGCTAAAGTAAAAGCAATACAAGAAATGCCTGAACCAAGAACAGAGAAGGAGGTTCGTGGTTTCTTAGGTAGATTGAACTACATTTCACGGTTCATATCTCATCTAACAGCCACGTGTGAACCTATATTCAAGTTGTTGAGAAAATATCAAACGTTCAGGTGGAATAATGATTGCCAAGCGGCATTTGAAAAGATAAAAGAATATTTGCAGGAGCCTCCGATTCTGATGCCTCCTGTGGAGGGACGACTGTTAATTCTGTACTTGACAGTTCTCGAGGGGTCTATGGGGTGTGTACTGGGGCAACATGACGAGTCTGGTCGAAAAGAGCATGCGATTTACTACCTTAGCAAAAAGTTTACCGACTATGAAACAAGATATTCACTGCTCGAGAAAACTTGCTGTGCTTTGGTATGGGCTGCTCGCCGACTGAGACAGTATATGCTGGTCCATACCACTTTGTTGATTTCCAAGATAGATCCGATCAAGTATATTTTTGAGATGCCAGCATTGACCGGACGGGTTGCGAGATGGCAAATGATTTTGACTGAATATGATATCCAGTATACCTCTCAGAAAGCGATCAAGGGGAGTGTATTGTCTGATTACCTCGCCCAGCAACCCATTGAGGATTATCAACCAATGAAGTTTGAGTTACCTGATGAGGACATCATGTTTCTTAAATCGAAAGATTGTGAGGAACCAATCCCGGAGGAGGGGCCTGACCCTGAATCCGAATGGATTCTGATGTTTGATGGGGCCGCTAACGTGAACGGTAGTGGAGTTGGTGCTGTTTTGGTTACGCCGAAAGGATCCCACATTCCTTTTGCTGCCCGGCTAACGTTTGAATGCACCAACAACGTGGCTGAATACGAAGCTTGTATCTTGGGGATTGAAGAGGCGATTGATTTACGGATCAAAAACCTTGTTATCTATGGAAATTCAGCTTTGGTTGTGAATCAGGTTAACGGAAAATGGTATACGCATCAATCTCATTTAATTCCATACCGGGACTATACGAGGAGATTGTTGACGTTATTCACCATGGTGAAATTGCACCATGTGCCGAGAGAAGAGAATCCTTTGGCAGATGCTTTGGCTACTCTGGCTGCCTTGATTAAGGTGCAGTGGTGGAATCAGTTCCCTAATGTTGAGGTGGGACGTCTGGATAGACCGGCTTATGTGTTTGTTGTTGACACAGCGCCTGATGATGAGAAGCCGTGGTATTATGATATCAAGCGCTATCTAGAAACCCAGGAGTATCCCGAGGGAGCATCCAAGAAGGACCGAAAGACTCTGAGGAGGTTGGCCATGGTATTCTATCTGAACAAGGATGGGGTTTTGTATAAGCGGAATTTCGATTGGGTTTTGCTCAGATGTGTTGATGACAAAGAAGCAAGCCAATTGATGAAAGAAGTACACGAGGGGTCGTTTGGTACCCATGCTAGTGGGAATGCGATGGTGAAAAAGCTGCTGAGGGCTGGATATTATTGGATGACAATGGAGGCCCAATGTTTCAATTTCGTGCGGAAGTGTCATAAATGTCAGATTTATGCTGACAAGGTGCACGTGCCTCCAAACCCGTTGAGTTTGATGTCGTCCCCATGGCCGTTCGCTATGTGGGGCATTGATATGATTGGGAAGATTGAGCCTACAACTTTGAATGGGCACCGATTCATATTAGTGGCTATCGGTTACTTCACCAAGTGGGTGGAAGCAGCCTCTTATGCAAACGTGACGAAGCAGGTCGTTGCCAGATTCCTCAAAAGAGACATCATTTGCAGATATAGGGTTCCCGAGAGAATCATTACTGATAATGGTTCTAATCTCAACAATAAGATGATGGCAGAACTGTGCCGGGAATTCAAGATCGAGCATCACAATTCTTCTCCTTATCGTCCGAAGATGAATGGGGCGGTTGAGGCAGCCAATAAGAATATTAAGAAGATTGTGCAGAAAATGGTCGTAACCTATAAGGATTGGCATGAGATATTGCCGTTTGCATTGCATGGATATCGAACCTCGGTGCGTACATCTACTGGGGCAACGCCTTTCTCGCTTGTGTATGGAATGGAAGTTGTGCTACCGGTTGAGGTCCAGATTCCCTCTTTGAGAGTCCTGATGGACGTGAAATTAGAAGAAGCTGAATGGGTAAGGACTCGGTACGAAGAGTTGAGCTTGATTGAGGAAAAAAGGCTGGCAGCCATTTGTCATGGGCAGTTGTACCAGCAGTGGATGAAGCGTGCTTTTGACCGAAAGGTGCGACCTCGTGTGTATCACGTAGGAGATCTGGTGTTGAAAAGGATCCTTCCTCCTCAGAACGATCGTAGGGGCAAGTGGACACCCAATTATGAAGGTCCATTCGTGGTCAAGAAGGTTTTCTCTGGTGGAGCCTTGTTGTTGACGACCATGGATGGCGAGGATTTTCCATCCCCTGTGAATGCGGACGCAGTTAAAAAATACTTCGTATAAGAGACCCGCTGGACGAAAAGAATAAGATAGTCCAGGAAAAAATGGGCATCCCGGCGAACCGAAAAAAAAATGAAAAGGTTCGGGCAAAAATTAGGGATAAAATGGAAAAACACTGTACACCCGGCAAGTCGAAAACCCCACAAGGGCGGCTTGGGCAAAAAAGGGTATCCCGGTGGATTGAAAACCCGAAAGGGCGGTCCAGGCAAAAGAGGGATTGAAATGAACAACTGTGTCTGGCATGATCGTTTAGGCTTTGGTTAAGGCACCTGGATAATTCCCCAGCAGGGATCAGTCGGAAGCGTCTTGTTCAGAAGGCAGAAAGAGCGGAGAGTCTTGAGGACATATGGGGTGTAACCGAGTTGGAACTCGATGAGATCACGGTTTTACATTGCCATTAGGATAGATTTTTCCTTTTGTGCGCAATTACCTCTTTTCAGGAATTGCTTTCTGTGTATTGCTCAGTTTCGAGCCACCTCTTTCCAATCAATAAAATGCATATTCAGTCAAATAATTTTGTTTTTGTTTTCATTATCACTTTGATTGCAAAAACATCCGTTTATTTTGATAAAGAATCTTTGCATTTTGAGACATGGAGATCCCTTCCAATGCATGTTCATAAGATTGAAAGCCTGAAATCTTATTCGGAAGGTTGAGTGACCTAGGTGTTGAAACTTTGGCACGCCTGGGGCACGTTTTTGTCTAACGATCTCTTTTGCAGGTGCTGTTAGTTATTTTCACTCACTTGCAGGTTGTGATGTGAAGCTTTTTGACAAAAGATCCCCGTGGAGTCCAGTCAGGGACAAGGGATTGACGAATGGTGAAAAGACTGCGAGAGAATCGCGACGATCCTTGAGGATTAATCAAGAAGACTCTTTAAAGTCTGGAATGGAAAGTTGACACTGTGGTTAGATGGTGAATGCCAGCGGTCGATGAGTCGACAGGTGTTCCGTGTTGGAATGTTCCGTATTTTCCCTAGCAGGGTCGAGATTGTTATCTCCCCAGCGGGTTCGAGATCGGTGTTTCCTCGGCAGCCAGGCCTGAAGGTTGTCGTTTCCCCTAGCATGATGGAGCTTGTTAGTTCCCCGGCAAGTCGAAGATTGTTGTTTTCCCCGCAGAGTGTGTTGGTGGTTTCTTCCCCAGCGAAGTCCCCAAGCGGATCGGGTTCAGTGGAGGTCGCCCCTGGTGAGGGTTGTCCTTTCCCCAGCAGCAGTGCTATTCCCCGACAGGGTGGAGATTGGAGTGTTATCGAGTTCCTCAGCAGAGTGCCTCGAGCTCCCCAGTAGAGTTCCTTGAGGGGGATGCTTTTTATGCATTCATCATTTAGAGAAGCATAGCATATTGCATAATTCATTGCGTAGCATTTCCATGGTTACGGAGCATTACGCTGCAGAAAAAAAATCATCATGCATCGGCATTGCAAGCATAAGCTAGTCTCAAGCCGTGGTTACCGTTTGAGATTTGGTTTCGCCGGTTGGTGAAGATGTTACTCAAGCCGTGGTTACCGTTTGAGATTTGGTTTCGCTGGATGGCGAAGATGTTACTCTGAGGAGTTTATCATCGTGATTTTGGGTTAACGGTATTCCCCAGTAGTGCGATACTGGAGGAAATTTCTGTCGTGCGAGATAGAAATTAGAAGATGTTACTCTGAGGAGTTTAGCATCGTGATTTTGACTCGACAAGTTTTCCCCAGTAGTGCGATATTGGAGGAAGAGATTCCGTCGTACAGAGATGGAGAGTAGGGTTCATTGTTTGACCGTAAGAGTGATATAAAAATTTCGGGGTTCAAGAAAAGCAAAATAATAATAATAATCCCCAGCGGATGTGGCACTCAGGCCAGTTTCCGATGTTCAGATCGAAGAAGTTTACGACACTCAGGTCGAAGCACTTGTGGCATTCAGGCCAGTTTCCGATGTTCAGATCGAAGAAGTTTCCGACGCTCAGGTCGAAGCACTTGTGGCATTCAGGCCAGTTTCCGATGATCAGATCGAAGAAGTTTCCGACGATCAGGTCGAAGCACTTGTGGCATTCAGGCCAGTTTCCGATGTTCAGATCGAAGAAGTTTCCGACGATCAGGTCGAAGCACTTGTGGCATTCAGGCCAGTTTCGGATGTTCAGATTGAATAAGTTTCCGACGTTCAGGTCGACGCACTTGTGGCATTCAGGCCAGTTTTCCGGTATTTAGACCGAAATGGTATTCAGACCGAAGTGGCATTCAGGCCAGTTTTTCGGGCATTCAGGCCAATCTCTCGGTGTTCAGACCAATATTAATACTCCCAGATTCCGATGCTCAGTATTCAGACTGATGAGCGGCGTTCAGGCCATGGTGGTTCCTATGTTATCATTTATTTTGGTATCCAGGTCAATATTCCTTTTCGGCATTCAGGCCGACTTTCACCGTGCCAGACGGATTCTTCTTTTGAGATCGCTTCTTTGCCGATTCTGACAGGTATTGTTAATTATTTTCCCAGCAGAGTGCAAATTGTTCGTCTGTTCTTGGTATTCAATCACTCTTCACCCTGATCATCTAAAAGCTGAGGCTGTTCATATCGACAGGTTCATAGTGGATTGAATATGGGCAACTGTAACACCTCAAAATTTGCCCTCCTCTCTTGGGACTAGCTTTGCATATTACATATCATGTGAAAATAAACAAGTCATCCTCTTAGGTCTTGTCAGAGATGGAGAAGTTGTATGGTTCAAGCCTGAGGGTCTTATTGAATTGATCACCAACCATCTGAGGGTTTGTGCTTCAATTAGGGTTTTCTTGGTTCTTCAAGGAGGTTGAGTATTATATTGCTTGCAAGGATATGTTACCATCATCGTGGTTATGTCATCCTCAAGGGGTTCATTGTTCATGCTCAGGTTCCTTTGGATTAGGGTTTTGACCTCTGGTCAACCCTAACCAATGGCATTCTTCCAACCAGGGATTCTCAAGGAGAAGAGGTATTCTATTGATGATGAAGATCACATTATTACTCTAAAGAGCTCATATGAGCCAAGGTTCATTTTGAAGCAACTTTGCCAAGTGGTAGAGGTCCAAAGTCCACAATGCATGTCCAGGTCATCTAGGGCCCATAAAAGTCAACTGAAAGTCAATTGAGGGCTAGGAGGTGGATAAATGAGTTTCAAGACCTCATTCATGTCCAAAAGAGGTTAATTTGTCATTTCAAACATCTAGCTTGAAGATTTTGAAGTCAGGACAAAAGTTTCCCAAAATGGAAAGTGACCTGTAATTGAAAGTTTCCAAAAATGGAAAGATTTTAGTTCAAATTCAACTTGATTTTACAACATCAAAGAAGCTTCAAATGAAATTTTGTCCAACATGAAAGTTGAATATCTTTCTCTCTCATTTCCAAAAAGTTCAAGATCATGAGCATCTGATGAATGGTTGAGGAGTTAGGGCCAAATGATCATGAAGTATGCATGGAACTTCAAAGTGGCATAACTTTTGGCTCAAAACTCCAAATGAAGCCACTCTTTTTGCAAAATTCTTGTCTTGACCAATGCTTTCTAAATCTATCATTGCATTGCATGAAAAAGGTTCACATAATCATGTGTTCATTCATATGCATTTTGGAGGGAAATTGAGGAATTTAAATTTTGTGCAAGTTACAAGCCTAATTCCAATCCCATTGTGTTCATTAGGTGATTTTGAGTGAATGTGAAGCATTGCATGCTACTGTTCACGTGTGAACTAAGCCATGCACCTTCATTTTTCAATTTTTGCAAAACACTCCAAATGTCCTTAATCATGATTAGTACATGTCTAATTGTGATTACAATGTCATTAGCACATGGTATATAACCTAAATCATAACAGAATTTGGCATAATCACATTTCTAGATCTAGAATTTGCTTTTCCCTCCAAATTTCTCTCTCATTGAAATTCAAATTTTCTTCACACAAGGCATCAATTTCTCTGCATATTTTGGTTCAGCATGTATCATTGAGTAGGATTTGAGCATTGATTTGAAGAAATTGGCCAAGGTTCGTGCACATCAAGCTCAAGAACATGAAGATGGAAAGTTGAAATTAAGCAAGATCCAGATCAATTCAAGTGTCAATTCATGTCCAAAGCTTCATAACAAGAGTGGAGAAAGAGATTTGGAGGCTTAGGAAGCTTGAATACACTGTTTTTCATCACTGCCATTCCAGGTTGGTGAAAATTCGAAGCTCTTAATTTGCCAATTCATGAACATGAACTTATAGATCTTTGAATGCTGATGATTCTGATCTAAATATTATTGAATTTGGATGAAAATTGAGGAAGTTATGCTGATTTCAAGTTTGTAGATCCAGAATGTTTTGCTTCGATTTGCTTAATGTATGATGTTTTAGGCTTAGATGATGTGATTTTCATGTTCTACGTGATGAAACGGTTCGATTGATGTACTTGTTTTAAAATTCTGCAAAAAAAATTATGAATGCTACTGTTGCGCCACCGTCTCAACGAGGAAGACGGTGGAAACCACCGCCATGAACAGTACTGGCCGCCGTCTGGTATGAACTTAGGGCAAGGCCTTAAACGGCGTCGTTTTGCTTCCAGCGCGTTTGCAACCTTGTACAAGGTTCGATTCCAGGCGAAGGATTTTTGGGATTTATTTGTTTCAGCGCTTGTTTTTGGCCATACTCAGTTCGATTCCTCCATGATGCATTTCCATATTATTTCCATATTATTCCCATGTTACATTTCATGTTTATTTCAAATATTTTCCTTAACTTCAAAAATTCATAACAAATAGTAAATGAATCCAAATCACTTCCAATTTTTTGCTACATGTTCATATGGATGCCTGTTATTTTGTGGTTGTGATTTCTTGATTTTATCATTTCTGGATTTTTAATTGTGGACTGTTATTTGAACATGATGCAAAATGTGACATGTTGTACCAATTCTTTTGTGAAATGCTCATACATTGTCCAATTGCTTTGAAATTTTGTATGCTGATTCCTAACATGTTGCTTGATTTTTGAGGCTTGGTTGTGCATTTTTAGCGTTTTTCATCTCTGTTTTAGGCACATGAATGTATGGTGTGACAATGTGTGTCACACATTTTGATGCTGATCTTGTTCATTTTCATATCCATGTCAATTGAGCTTTTCTGATTCCAATTTTGTGCATGATGCTTGTGTTTAACATGTTGTGTGCATATTGGTTGTAACACTATTGACTGTTGTTGGATTTGTCTGAATGTGAATATTGACTTGTTTGACTTTCTTACAGGTACTTTAGTCGTTTTAGCTCATTGCTTGAGCTTTGCTTTGCTTGTGGTTGGCATACCACCTAGGTAATCATCCTCTAACTCCATGTAGTCTGGAAGCCCTGTCGTTTCTTTTGGCAGGCATTTGGCTGAAGTCCTCCTTAAGAGGCAATGACTGTGTTTGTTTACTTTTGTGCCATGTACTTCAAGTCCTCCTAAGTGAAGAGGCAATTGACAGATAGAAGGGACTAGTAGCCAGTCCCCTGTTAATCGTTGAGTCATTCATTAAGCTCGCACTACATGCTGAAGCTCTTGGACACGTCCCCCAGATCTTGTACAGAGTCGGTCAAGTGGAATAGGGTCCCTCATTCTGGATCCCCACGCTTTCATTGAGTCAAGCTCACCCAGGCCAGGGTTAAGAGCTATGAGGTCCAACCCTCATTACCTTTCATCTGCTCACCCTGACGGTCAATGTCAGTGGTTAAGAGCCTCAGACACCCCTTTCAGTGTTGGCTTGTTTGTCAAGGTTGATATGACCCCTTGATTAAAGCCCAGCCTTGTATGAGCCGCTTGTTTGCATATAGCGTCTGATGATTGCTTTTGATGTTTATCTGCTTTTGCTTCTCATCTCCTTTCTGTAGGAGTCGTATGATCAACTTTCGAGGAAGTTGAACGTACGTAGAGATAGACTTGAGTTGACTCACTGCCTGTGTGAGTCAAACTCTTGTTAGAGACCTCAACCTAGGGTTATAATTTGCATGACGACTATTAGGCTCGAGTTAGTCTCCCTTTTAGTTCGTTATTCCCTTGGTCTCTGGTTAGGAGAGTTTCTCCCCTGTTAAGGGGAACTACGTCGCCCTGATCCTCATACCAGATGAGGTACGTAGGCAGGAGATCGTGCGAGATCTCTCCGGGCACCCTTTTTCTTTTTCAACCCTTCTGCTTTGGTTGTATGTTTGGAGATGGATGTAAGCCCAGCGATTGGCATTTCGTTTCCCGTCTGTTGTTGTTTATTTGTGGAGTCTGATATAAGCCCAGCGATTGGCATTCGGTTTCCTGTTTGTGTTTCTTTTGTTCGGAGTCGGACGTAAGACCAACCATTGGCAGTCTATTTCCTTGTTGAGTTTCTTTTAACGTCTCAGCGTCTTTGTGTTGCGTTTTGTTTCGGCGTGCGTTAGCCGAACTACGGCAGCTCTGATTCTCATTCCAGATGAGATACGTAGGCATAGGATGCGATATCCTAGCGAGCCCGTTTCCCATTTCCCCGAACTACGTCGACTCTGATGTTTGCTTCTGACAAACTACGTAGGCCCAGGATGCGATATCCTGCCGAGTCACCTTCCTCCGTCTTCTTTCACCTGTTTCTTATTCCAGTGTATGTGCATTCTTTGAGCAGTTATTTAGCAACCTTATTCTATTCTTTTGAGCGTGGATCCCGTCGAGTACGACGGACGTGAGGGGTGCTAATACCTTCCCCTTGCGTAACCGACTCCCGTACCTTGTAATCTTCGGTCGTAAGACCATTCCTTTCCAGGTTTACTTCGAGCGTTTCCTTTCCCTCCTTTGGGATAAATAACGCACGGTGGCGGCTCTGTGTCTTTTCCCGCCGGTTGTTTTTCGCGTTGCGACACATGCACATTTGTACAAATGTGAGAACCGCATCCAGTATCTAATACCCATGATACAGAAGTAGATAAATTAATTTCAATAACAAAAATACCTGAAGTTGGAGTCTCTACTCCATTCTTCCTATCTTCCAGGTACTTTGGGCAGTTCCTCTTCCAGTGTGCGGTCTTACCGCAATGGAAGCAAATGCCTTCTTTTTCTATGCTTCCACTAGGCTTCAAAGCAGCAATAGTGGGTTTGGGTTTGGCAACTTCCTTGCCTTTCCCTTTATCATGTTTGAGGACAATCCTCAGGTTTCGGTACCAATCAAGAAAATTTGTCCCAGACAATTTTTCCTTGTCAAGGATTGATCGCAAGATGTTGTTAGAGGTGTTTGTTATCATGGTAATCTACACAAGGATTAATGAAAATATAAGTATCATTGACATATTTAATTAGGCCTTTAATTAAATATGCTCCCACTATTTTACTCAAAACAAATGACCCTCATCATTTGATTCGGAAAATCCCGTTGGAAGATTTTCTAGTGGGTCGAGATCCATATTTCACTTCGTTCTAAGTCCGCGTAGGCGGATTACACAAAACTAGGTTATTTAGGTAGGAACTCCTTCCAATTGTATCTCATACAACTCTCGAAAATTTCAGTTGGGTGAATAACTCCTTATTCCAATCCATCATATGGATCATTCCCAACTCTTGCTTCTAAACATATATATAATCTTATTATAATTTGTTTAGTTAAGTTTGACCCATTGTTTTAACAGTTGGATATTACAATTATCCCATCGCACCTAACTAATATAGAACATGCACCTCGCGTAGGCGAAACCTACATTATTCGATACTAGTCTTGATGAGTGTTAAAACTTGGAAAGCATAAACTTAATATTTAATTTGAGGGAATTGCAATTTTTCTGATCTCACCGGCTTGTTTATCATATAAACCGTCTCTCACATGCATCAACATACATTCACATGCATCAACATACATACAATCATAATGAAACAGTTATGGCCCCTAGCGCAATTGTTCTCCCAAGCCAATGAGAGAACCTAAGCTAACCTAATAACGATCTAAGCTTCTCCAAGCAAGATCTTCAAGGTTGTCCTCCTTTGGCATTGACTTCTTTGCTTTCTTCATATCATTACATTACATAAAAGAAACTCGTTTTACACACGAGGGAGTGAGATGAGAAAAGAAGTTACATTTGGGAGATTAAGAGAGAGGCACGACACGCAGGTCGTATTTTAAAACCCAAAGCAGAATAAAGGAAAACTAAGGCCATAACTGATCACCACAAGACAATAATAAACACTTTATTATTATTAATAATTCCTTTAATTAATTAAAACCAAATTAAATTTCGACGACCGGTCACACTACGCAAAGCCGAAATTTTAATGAACAATTCATTTAAAATCGACTTCGTTTTCGCATCAACACTTGATACCTTTAAAGCACTGAGTTAGCCGAACGGGTGAATTTTTCCTTGCGTTAACCGGTTAACACTGTTTGAAATCTGTTCAAAAATTGTTTTCTACCTTGCGTTAACCGGTTAACCAAATGCGTTAAACGGTTAACACTGTTTGAAAATCTCTTGGAAAACTGTTTTCCGTCTTGCGTTAACCGGTTAACCAAATGCGTTAACCGGTTAACACTGTTTGAAGAACTTAAAAATTTTATTTCGTATTGTGTTAACCGGTTAACCATATGCGTTAACCGGTTAACACTGTTCCAAAAAGTGTTTAGAAAGCACAACTCTTGTGCAGTCACAATCCCAATCGCATAACTCTCTGACAACACAACCCTTGTGCCGTCACTAACCCTGATGCACCAATTTCAGACCGTCAAACACATCTCGATTGTTGATTCAGTATGATTGATCAACACGTCATTGCTTCACCATACTAATGTCGGATCAAGAAGCAAATGACCATTGATCGCTCAAAGGAAAACAATCATTGAGTGTTTGAATGAACGAAACGAAAACACTATATCATATATAATGTATTTTGCATCAAGATTACATATATCATATATATGACTTGATCGATCTCAATTTAATCTTTGATTCATTTTGTCTTTAATCGTATTAATATAGAAAAAAACAGTTATCAGATTCATGGTTTCGTAAGTGGCTCTGATACCACTGAAGGAGAATTGCCATCCAAGGCGCAGCGGAATTTAAAAATTTCTCCATTTAGTGATCCTTACGAATGGGCATGATCAGTGATAGAATCGTTACCTCTTGTGGCGATCACGAATGTTGAACGATGACAACGTCTCTACTCAGTCCACACGAACGGATTCCTTCAATTGCAGTGCTAGCTGTTATGAATGAAGGCTTTGAGTGAGAGAAAGAGAGATACGAAATTCCAACTCTTCAGTTGTGTTGTATTCCCATACAATGCTTCTGTACAAGAGTTCTATTTATAGAACCACTTGTGTGGGCTTCAAGCCAAAAAGCCCACTTAAGTGTATTTTGGCCCATATCTCATAATATGCCAAAATCACTTAAGTATTTGGTACCTTACCATACTTCGTATTCTACTTAAGTACACTGTACCTTACGATGTTCCTTAGTTACTCTATCTCTCATCAATCCGTCCTTTGTGTGTGACCCTCTAGGTTTTCGCAACGTTGGCAATTATATTAAATCACACATTTAACATAATAAACAGTGAGCGGTATCTAGCAACACATCACTGCTACCCAAGACACGAAAATGTCATGTGATCTGACAAAACCTCCCGTGATAATAATTATGTGTATAATTACCCCTTTGCCCTTATGTCTATATTGAACACAAGGTATAGACCGTGTCATCCTTGTCCAGTTCAATATTGGGCCCATAGACATTTGTCCTATTATGCAGGATGGGCAAATTCCATCTAGGACACTCATGTCCCTCAGCATGCTTCGTGGAGTACCCATCAACTGTCTTTATGGTTATCCAGTTACGGACAATGTTAGATCAGCAACAAAGCACTCGACTCTACATCTAGGGTTCATAGTGGTTTCAGGTCGAAGAGTGGCATACACCATTATCACCATGAGAATAACTTATGACACTTTGCATAACTTTCTATATAGTATTCTCATAGCGGGTCAATCTGGTATAAATATTACTCTTAATATTAATACCTATGTTTAAGACTTGATAACTCTTTATCCATGATCCATGAGATGTGATCATCAGTCTACAAACATAATAGTCTTAATGCTTTAATGTTATCCCACTTCACAATAAAGCTCGACTATGGATACTTTAAGAATAATGTCCTTATGTTTAATGTGGTCTCATGATCAAGTCACACTTGATGCATTAAACGGACTAGCTATTCTAGGGACTTTATTAAACAACCGTAATAAAGAAAAAGCCTTTTATTATTAATAAATAATTCGATACAAGTACCAAAAGTATTGGCCTCTAGGGCTTACACCAACACTCCTTACCACACAACTCATTCACTTCTCGACCATCTATTCACACGAGTGATGCCTCAACAGTCATGTTCTCTCTCACATGTATATCATCCACTTAGATCACATGAGACAGATCCAGAATTTATCTCCTCAACTAATATACATGAAACACATCATGAAGATTCGCATGCGGCAGTGGCAAGGTAATCCGATAGGCCAGCTCTCATATCCTCTACGAGGTCTAGTATGGACCAAAAAAACATGGAGTGAGCTTCCTAGATTTTAAAGCTCGACTGACCCCACTTACCGGTGTAACTCTTAGGAACACACGATCACCTTCTTCGAACTCAATGACTTTCCTTCTCTTATCGTGGTAGCTCTTTTGTTGACTCTGATAAGCCTTCATCTTCTCCTGAATCAATTTAATCTTTTCAGTCGTGTTTTGAACAATATTCGATTCGAGCATAACACTCTCTCCCGATTTCTACCAACATAAAGGAGTCTTATACCTCCTCCCATACAAAGCCTCAAACAGTTCCATTCCAATACTAGAATGGAAAGTATTATTATAAGTGAACTTCATCAAAGGCAAGTAGTTATCCCAAATGCCTCCTTGTTCTAGCACACAATCTCTCAACAAATCCTTTAAACATTGAATAGTCATCTCTATTTGGTTGTCCATCTACGGATGATACGTAAAACTCATCCTTAACTTGGTACCTAGTTCCTTCTACAAACTCTCCCAAAATATCAAAGTGAATCTCGGATCTCAATCCGACACAATACTTGAAGGAATATCATGCAAACTAACAATCTTTTCAATATATAACTCAACCATCTTCTACAAGGGACAACTGGTCTTAATCGGAATGAAATGAGCTAATTTAGTCAGCCTATCCACAATCACCCAAATGGAGTCACATCCCTTCGTCGTCTTAGGCAGACTTGTCACAAAATCCATAGAAATACTATCCCATTTCCACTTTGGAATGCTCAACGGTTGCATCACACCCAACAACTTCAGATGTTCAATCTTTGATTTTCGACAAATCAAGCAAGCATAGACAAACTCAGCTACTTATTTCTTCATACCAGGCCATCAAAACAATTTCTTCAAGTCTTAATACATCTTAGAAGCACCAGGATAAATACTTAACCCACTCCTATGACCTTCTTCAAGAATACTCTTTTTAAGTTCTGGTACATCCAGAATGCAAACTCTGTTTCCGAATATGATCACTGTTGGTGTAATCCCTAGAGGCCAATTCTTTTGGTACTTGTATCGAATTATTTATTAATAATAAAAGGCTTTTTCTTTATTATGTTTGTCTAATAAAGTCCCTAAAATAGATAGTCCGTTTAATGTATCAAGTGTGACTTAATCATGAGATCACATTAAACATAAGGACACTATTCTTAAAGTATCCATAGTCGAGCTTTATCGTGAAGTGGGATAACATTAAAGCATTAAGATTATTATGTATATAGACTGATGATCACATCTCATGGATCATGGATAAGGAGTTATCAAGTCTTAAACATAGGTATGAATATTAAGAGTAATATTTATACTCGATTGACCCGCTATGAGAATACTATATAGAACGTTATGCAAAGTGTCATAAGTTATTCTCATGGTGATAATGGTGTATACCACCCTTCGACCTGAAACTACTATGGACCCTAGATGTAGAGTCGAGTGCCTTATTGCTGATCAAACATTGTTCGTAACTGGATGACCATAAAGACAGTTAATGGGTACTCCATGAAGCATGCTAAGGGACATGAATGACCTAGATGGTATTTGCCCATCCTGCGTAACGGGAAAACTGTCTATAGGCCCAATATTGAACTGGACAAGGATGACACGGTTTATGCCTTGTGTTCAATATAGACATAAGGGCAAAAGGGTAATTGTACACATAAGTATTATCACAAAAGGATTTGTCAGATCACATGACATTTTCGTGTCTTGGGTAGCAGTGATGTGTTGCTAAATACCGTTCATTGTTTATTATGTTAAATACGTGATTTAATATAATTGCCAATGCCGCGAAAACCTATAGGGTCACACACAAAAGGACGGATTGATGAGAGGTAGAGTAACTAAGGAATACCGTAATGTACGGTGCCCTTAGGTGAATTGTAGAACATCTTAAGGTACGGTGTACTTAAGTAGAATACGAAATATGGTAAGGTACCGCGCGCTTAAGTGATTTTGGCATATTATAAGATATGGGCCACATACACTTGAGTGGGCTTTTTAGCTTGCAGCCCACACAAGTGGTTCTATAAATAGAACCCTTGTGTAGAAGCATTTGTGAAGTTGCAATTTCGTTTCTCTCTCTCTCTCTCTCTCTCACACACACACACACACACACACATACACACACACACACACACACACACACAAAGCCTTCATTCGTAGCAGCTAGCACTGAGATTGAAGGAATTCGTTCGTGTGGACTGAGTAGAGGCATTGTCATCGTTCAACGTTCGTGATCGCTCTGTAGATCTGCATCAAAGGTTACAATCTCCACAAGAGGTAACGATTCTATCACTGATCATGCCCATTCATAAGGATCATTAAAGGAGAAATTTTAAATTCCGTTGCGTTTTGGATCGCTCTTCTCCTTCAGTGGTATCAGAGCCACTTACGAAACCATGCATCTGATAGCTGTTTATTTTCTGTATTTTTTGTATTAATACGATTAAAAGACAAAATGAATCAAAGAATAAACGAGTAATTAAATTTGGCATCATGTGTGTACGATTTGGATGATTGATGTTGACTATGCTTCGGAATTCGACATTAGTATGGTGAAGCAGCGATACATCGATCGTCCATAGGTTATGCAATTGAGATCGATCAAGTTATATATATGATATAAGTAATCCTGATGCAAAATACGGTATATATGATATACTGTTTCTGTTTCGTTCATTCAAACACTTAATGGTTGTTTTCCTTTGAGCGAACAATGGTCGTTTGCTTCTTGATCCGACATTAGTATGGTGAAGCAATGACATGTTGATCAATCATACTAAATCAACAATCGAGATGTGTTTGACGGTCTGAAATTGGTGCATTAGGGTTAATGACGGCACAAGGGTTGTGTTGTCAAAGAGTTATGTGATTAGGGTTGTGACTGCGCAAGAGTTGTGCCTTAAAGTATCAAGTGTTGATGCGAAAAACAACGTCGATTTCAAATGAATTGTTCAATATCAAAGGAGGACAACCTTGAAGATCTTGCTTGGAGAATCTTATATCGTTATTAGGTTAGCTTAGGTTCTCTCATTGGCTTGGGAGAACAATTACGCTAGGGGCCATAACTGTTTCATTATGTATGTTGATGCATGTGAATGTATGTTGATGCATATGAGAGACGATTTATATGATAAATAAGCCTGTGAGATCAGAATAATTGCAAATTCCCTCAAATTAAATATTAAGTTTATGCTTTCCAAGTTTTAGCACTCATTAAGACTAGTATCGGATAATGTAGGTTTCGCCTACGCGAGGTGCATGTTCTATATTAGTAAGGTGCGACAGGATAATTGTAATATCCAATTGCTAAAACAATGGGTCAAACTTAACTAAACAAATTATAATAAGATTATATATGTTTAGAAGCAAGAGTTAGAAATGATCCATGTAATGGATTAGAATAAGGAGTTATTCACCCAACTAAAATATTCGAGAGTTTTATTAGATACAATTGGAAGAAGTTCCTACCTAAATAACCTAGTTTTGTGTAATCCGGCTACGCGGACTTAAAACAAAGTGAAATATGGATCTCGACCCACTAGAAAATCTTCCAACGGGATTTTCCGAATCAAATGGTAAGGGTCATTTGTTTTGAGTAAAATAGTGGGAGCATATTTAATTAAAGGACTAATTAAATATGTTATTGATACTT
The DNA here is from genome assembly GCF_024323335.1 of Lathyrus oleraceus. Taxonomy (NCBI): domain Eukaryota; kingdom Viridiplantae; phylum Streptophyta; class Magnoliopsida; order Fabales; family Fabaceae; genus Lathyrus; species Lathyrus oleraceus. The sequence goes on along the minus strand of NC_066582.1, from coordinate 242,787,316 downwards.
ATATTTTCATTATTTTCATGTAGATTACCATGACAACAAACACCTCTAACAACATTTTGCGATCAATCCTTGACAAGGAAAAATTGTCTGGGACAAATTTTCTGGATTGGCACCGAAATCTGAGGATTATCCTCAAACATGATACAAAGTTGTATGTCTTGGAGAAACTTGTTCCTGAAGAGGAACCTCCTAGTTCTGCACCTAAGGCAGAAAGAGATGCTTATAAGAAGCATGCCGATGATACCAATGAAACTTCTTGTCTCATGCTAGCTACCATGAACTCAGAGTTGCAAAAGAAACATGAGAACATGGCAACTTTCGATATGATCGAACACCTGAAGATGCTTTATCAAGAGCAAGCAAGGCATTAAAGGTTTGAAGTTTCAAAAGCCCTTTTTTCAAGGCAAGTTAGCTGAGGGAGCCCCTGTAGGTCCCCATGTCCTCAAGATGATTGGGTATGTGGAGAACCTTGAGAGGTTGGGTTTTCCCCTCGGAAAGGAACTTACTACTGATTTGATCTTGCAATCGTTTCCAGATAGATTCAGTCAATTTATCCTAAATTTAAATATGAATGATATGGACAAATCTCTTCCTGAGCTACTAGCCATGTTAAGAACTGCTGAGCAGAATCTGAAGTCAAAAGGGAAGTCCATTCTGATGATCGGAAATGGAAAGAGACAGAACAAAAGACCCACCAAGCAGGGTGATAAAGGGAAAGGCGAGGAAGTTGTCAAACCCTAACCCACTGTTGCTGCTTTGAAGCCTAGTGGAGGCATAGCAAAGGAAGGCACCTGTTTCCACTGCGGTAAGACCGGACACTGGAAGAGAAACTACCCAAAGTACCTGGAAGATAAGAAGAATGGAGTAGAGACTTCAACTTCAGGTATTTTTGTTATTGAAACTAATTTATCTACTTCTGCATCATGGGTATTAGATACTGGATGCGGTTCTCACATTTGTACCAATATGCAGGGGCTAAAAAGGAGTAGAGATTTGGCAAAAGGCGAAGTTGACCTACGAGTTGGCAATGGAGCAAAGGTTGCTGCTTTAGCCGTAGGAACTTATGTATTGACTTTACCTAGTGGTTTAATAATTCAGTTATAGAACTGTTATTATGTACCTGCAATTAGCAGGAATATTATTTTCGTTTCTTGTTTGGACAAGTTTGGTTTTTCATTTATAATAAAGAACAATTGTTGCTCAATTTATTTGAATGATATATTCTATGCTACTGCGCAAATGAACAATGGACTATATGTCCTTGATCTTGAAATGCCTATTTATAACATTAATACTAAAAGGATGAAACCTAATGAGTTAAATCCAACTTACCTTTGGCATTGTCGATTAGGCCACATAAATGAGAAACACATTTCCAAACTCCATAAAGATGGACTCTTGGACACTTTTGATTATGAATCATATGAGACATGAAGATCTTGTTTAATTGGAAAGATGACAAAGTCTCCATTCACAGGAAAAGGTGAAAGAGCTAATGATCTTTTGGCCCTCATACATACGGATGTATGTGGACCACTGAACATACCAGCCAAAGGAGGTTTTCAGTACTTCATCACATTTACTGATGATTTCAGTAGATATGGTTATGTGTATTTAATGAAACACAAATCAGAGTCCTTTGAAAAGTTCAAGGAATTCAAGAATTAAGTACAAAACCAACTAGGTAAGAATATTAAAACTCTTCGATCAGATCGAGATGGTGAGTACTTAAGCCTAGAGTTTAATGACCATCTGAAAGAGTGTGGGATCCTATCCCAACTTACTCCTCCTGGAACACCCCAATGGAATGGTGTATATGAGAGAAGAAATCGAGCCCTGTTAGACATGGTTCGATCCATGATGGGTCACGTCGATCTTCCAAACTCCTTTTGGGGACATGCTCTATTGACAGCAGCTTACACACTTAACCGTGTTCCATCCGAAAAGGTTGAGAAGACACCATATGAGATATGGAGTGGTAAGAAACCACATATGTCTTACATGAAGATTTGGGGTTGCGAAGTTTATGTGAAAAGACAAATTTCAACTAATCTTGAGCCTAAATCTGACAAATGCTTATTTGTGGGGTATCCTAAAGAAACAAGAGGGTATTACTTCTATAATCCTTCTGAGGGAAAAGTGTTTATCGCTCGAACTGGAGTTTTCCTAGAAAAGGATTTTATTTCCAAAGGAATCAGTGGGAGGAAAGTAGAGCTTGAAGAAATTCAAGAATCACAAAGCATCGATACACCTATGGAGGAATTAGAGTAGGAAACACAAGTAGTTGTGGAAGAGAAACTTGCTCAAGTAGAACAAGACCAGCGTAGGTCAAGTAGGATATGTCACCAACCTGAGAGATATGGATATCTCATAACTGATCAAGGTGATGTATTACTCATGGATAAAGATGAGCCTATGACCTACCAAGAGGCCATAACTAGTCCCGAGTCTGAGAAGTGGCCAGAAGCCATGAAATCTGAAATGGATTCCATGTACACAAACCAAGTTTGGACCTTGGTAGAGCCTCTTGTAGGAGTTAACTCTATAGGATGCAAGTGGGTCTTCAAAAAGAAGACTGACATGGATGGTAAGGTACATACCTATAAGGTAAGACTGGTTGCAAAAGGATATAAACAAATACATGGGGTTGACTATGACGAAACCTTTTCACCAGTTGCAATGCTTAAATCTGTTCGGATTTTACTTGTTATCGCTGCATATCATGATTATGAAATATGGCAGATGGATGTCAAAACTGCTTTCCTTAATGGGAATCTTCTTGAGGATGTGTACATGACACAACCTGAAGGATTTGACATACCAGAAGAAGCCCAAAAGATATGTAAGTTACACAAATCAATCTATGGATTGAAGCAAGCTTCTAGAAGCTGGAATCTTTGTTTTGATGAAACAGTAAAATAATTTGGATTCATCAAGAATGAAGATGAGCCTTGTTTCTACAAGAAGGTTAGTTGGAGCATGATCGTTTTCCTGGTATTATATGTAGATGGCATATTACTCATTGGAAACGATGTCCCTATCCTACAACAAGTAAAGTCTTGGTTAGGGAAATGCTTTTCTATGAAGGACCTAGGTGAAGCAGCCTATATATTAGGAATCAGAATCTATAGAGATAGATCACAAAAACTGCTTGGCCTAAGTTAGAGTACATACATAGACAAAGTGCTGAGACGCTTTAATATGCATGATTCCAAGAAAGGATTCATACCTATGCAATATGGCATATGTCTATCAAAAACACAATCCTCTTCAACTAAGGAAGAAAGGGATGACATGAATAAGACTCCATATGCATCTGCAATAGGATCTATCATGTATGCCATGTTATGTACTCGACCAGATGTCTCGTATGCTTTAAGTGCAACGAGTAGGTACCAATCTGATCCTGGTGATGCTCATTGGGTAGCTGTCAAGAATATCCTTAAGTATTTGAGAAGGACTAAGGACTCATTCTTGATATATGGAGGTCAGGAAGAGCTGGCTATAATTGGATACATCAATGCTAGTTTCCAGACAGATAAGGATGACTTTAGATCGCAATATGGTTATGTGTTTTGCTTAAACGGTGGCGCTGTGAGCTGGAAAAGTTCAAAGCAAGACACAGTTGCTGATTCTACAACCGAGGCCGAGTATATTGCTGCCTCAAGTGCAGCAAAGGAAGCTGTTTGGATCAAAAAGTTCATTAGTGAACTTGGCATAGTTCCTAGCATTGTGGATCCCATTGGTCTCTATTGTGATAACAATGGTGCCATCGCACAAGCTAAGGAGCCTAGATCTCACCAATGATCCAAACACATACTTAGGCGTTATCACCTCATTCGAGAGATAATAGATAGAGGAGATGTGAAAATATGCAGAGTACCTACACTTGACAATATTGCTGACCCACTGACAAAGCCTCTTGCGCAGCAGAAGCATGATGGCCATAGTAGATCTATGGGCATTAGGGGTATGCCTGATTGGCTCTAGTGCTAGTGTGAGATTGTTGGTGTAAGCCCTAGAGGCCAATACTTTTAGTACTTGTATCGAATTATTTATTAATAATAAAAGGCTTTTTCTTTATTATGTTTGTCTAATAAAGTCCCTAGAATAGATAGTCCGTTTAATGTATCAAGTGTGACTTAATCATGAGATCATATTAAACATAAGGACACTACTCTTAAAGTATCCATAGTCGGGCTTTATTGTGAAGTGGGATAACATTAAAGCATTAAGATTATTATGTATATAGACGGATGATCACATCTCATGGATCATGGATAAGGAGTTATCAAGTCTTAAACATAGGTATGAATATTAAGAGTAATATGTATACTGGATTGACCCGCTATGAGAGTATTATATAGAATGTTATGCAAAGTGTCATAAGTTATTCTCATGGTGATAATGGTGTATACCACCCTTTGACCTGAAACCACTATGGACCCTAGATGTAGAGTCGAGTGCCTTATTGCTGATCAAACATTGTCCGTAACTGGATGACCATAAAGACAGTTGATGGGTACTCCACGAAGCATGCTAAGGGACATGAGTGACCTAGATGGAATTTGCCCATCCCGCGTAACGGGATATATGTCTATGGGCCCAATATTGAATTGGACAAGGATGACACGGTCTATGCCTTGTGTTCAATATAGACATAAGGGAAAAAGGGTAATTGTACACATAAGTATTATCACAAAAGGATTTGTCAGATCACATGACATTTTCGTGTCTTGGGTAGCAGTGATGTGTTGCTAGATATTGCTCACTGTTTATTATGTTAAATACGTGATTTAAAATAATTGCCAATGCCGCAAAAACCTACAGGGTCACGCACAAAAGGACAGATTGATGAGAGGTAGAGTAACTAAGGAATATCGTAATGTACGGTGCCCTTAAGTGAATTGTAGAACATCGTAAGGTACGGTGTACTTAAGTAGAATACGAAATATGGTAAGGTACCACGCGCTTAAGTGATTTTGGCATATTATAAGATATGGGTCACATACACTTGAGTGAGCTTTTTAGCTTGCAGCCCACACAAGTGGTTCTATAAATAGAACCCTTGTGTAGAAGCATTTGTGCAGTTGTAATTTCGTTTCTCTCTCTCACACACACACACTCAAAGCCTTCATTCGTAGCAGCTAGCACTGAGATTGAAGGAATCTATTCGCGTGGACTGGGTAGAGGCGTTGTCATCGTCCAACCTTCGTGATCGCTCCGTAGATCTGCATCAAAGGTTACAATCGCCACAAGAGGTAACGATTCTATCACTGATCATGCCCATTCGTAAGGATCATTAAAGGAGAAATTTTAAATTCCACTGCGCTTTGGATCGCTCTTCTCCTTCAATCACATCATTCTCGTCGACCTTGAAGTCACCATCCCCACCTCTATTAATCAACACTAATTGGTCAATCAACCCTAAGTTGGTCTTCTGGCCTTCTCTGATTTCTTCCATAATGCCACTAGTCAACTTCAATATACCCAACTTAACACTATTAGGAGTTCCTTCACACATCAAACTCATATCTCTAAATTACTCGATCAACTCTAACTCTCGTACCATAAGCATCGACACCTGTAAGGACTTCCTGCACAACATATAAGCTACCACATTCACTTTACCCAGATGGTAATTTAGACCAAAATCATAATATTTCATAAACTCAAGTCATCTCCTCTGCCTCATATTCAATGATTTCTGATCGAATAAATATTTCAAACTCTTGTGATCAGTGAACACTTAAAATATGGAACCAAAAAGGTAATGTCTCTAAATTTTAAGTACAAACATAACAACTTCTAACTCTAAGTCATGTGTAGGATGATTCGTCTCACGAAATTTCAATTGTCTAGAAGCATAAGCAACCACCTGGACGTCCTGCATCAGTACACCTTCTAGACCCATCTCCGAAGCATCACAATATACTACAAAAGGTTCAATCGGGTTCAGCAGGATCAAAATTGGAGCGGTCATCAATTTCTTCTTGAGCTTTACAAAACTCTCTTCACAAGAAACATCCAACGCATAAGCTTGACCTTTTCGAGTCAACTGATTCAAAGGAATTGCCAACTTTGAAAAACCTCCTATGAACCTACCATAATAAACAGCTAACCCAATGAAACTTTTAATCCCAGTAACAGACTTTAGAGTCTTCCACTACAACATAACATCAACCTTCAAAGGATCAACAACAATACCACCACTAGAAATCACGTGCCCAAGAAAACTCACTTTCTCCAACCAGAATTTACACTTGGATAACTTGGCATATAACTTGTTATCTTTTAACATCTGTAGCACCACCTTCAGATGTTCCTTATGCTCTTCATCAGATTTTAAATATATAAGGACATCATTGATAAACACCACAACAAACTGATCTAAGTAAGGGTGGAAAATTATGTTCATGTAATCCATGAAAACTCCGGGTGCATTAGACAATCCAAATGCCATTACAGAATATTCATAGTGACCATATCTCGTTTTGAACGTAGTCTTTAGAATATCTTTTGATTTCACTCGAATCTGATGATAACCTGGCCGCAAATTAATTTTACTAAAAACATGAGCATCGACTAATTGATCCATCAAATCATCGATTCTCAGAAGAGGATATTTATTCTTAATCGTCACCTTGTTCAGCTACTGATAGTCAACACACAACCTCATGCTACCATCCTTCTTCTTCATTGACAATATCGGCTCACCCCAAGGAGAAACACTTGGCCGAACAAATTTCTTCTCAAGTAACTTCTCTAATTGTTTCTTTAGCTTGCTCAATTCTGAAGCAAACATTCTATACGGAGCCATTGAAACAGGACTAGTACTAGGTACTAAGTCAATAGAAAACTAAATCTATTGCTCTGGTGGCAAATCACTAATATCATCTGGGAATACTTCTGTAAATTCACCAACCATCGGTAGCTTATTAATCACTGCTCTGATTTCTGCACTCATAGATGCCATCATCACAAACACTTGCGCCCCATCATTCACAACTTCATTCACTTGCTTAGTTGACACTAACACTCCCTCATCTTCATTGATTTCAAGGAACGACATAGATTTGTTGTAACAGTTGATATGCACATGGTTAAACTCCAACGGTTCATCCCAAGGATAACATCAACTTTGATTCAGTGGTAGACATACTAAATCCATCCCAAAATTCTTACCATAGATAGTTAGTGGACAATTCAAACAAACTAGAGAAGTAGTCACTGGACCCAGAGCCAGAGTGTCAAGAATCATACTCCCGATCATGGACGATAACACTAAACCCAAACTCTTAGCACAATAAAAAGAAATGAAAGAATGTGTTGCACCAATGTCTATAATAGTAATTAGAAGAATACAATTAATATAACATGTGCCTCGAATTAACTTGTTTGTACTAGTAGTCTAAGTACCAGACAATGCAAAGACCTTTCCTCTTGACTGATTCTTCTTAGGCTTCTAACAATTGGTACTGACGTGACCTTGCTCTCCATAGTTATAGTAAGTGATAATATTACTCCTACAATTTGCAGCTCAATGTCCTAGCTTCCCATGCTTGAAGCAGTTCACATTCATACTTTTGCACTCAGAGATGCGATGCCCAAACTCACCACATTTATAACACCTCACGGAATTAGGAGCTCCTCCCCCACTTGGATTTTTCTCATCATAAGTCCTTTGTTTCCCCTTAACAGATGGAGAACTATACATTTTTATGCAATTCAAGTTACAATTTCTCTGGTCACTAACGCTCTTGTAATGGGAGGATCTAACACGACTGTCTTCATCATATATACGACACTTGTTAACCAGTACGGAGAATTGACAAATTTACTGATACCTAATAAATTGATTAATATATAGGTGCAATCTGTCGCATTGCGCGAAAAACCGGCGGGAAAACAAAACAACAGAGCCGCCACCGTGCGTTATTTATCCCAAAAGAGGGAAAGGAAACGCTCGAAGTAAACCTGGAAAAGACATGGTCTCGCGACCAAAGAGAATGGGATCGGGAGTCGGTTATGCGAAGGGAAGGTATTAGCACCCCTACGCATCCGTCGTACTCGACGGGATCCACGCACAAAAGGAAGGGAAATGGTTGCTAAAACACTGCTCACAAACAAACAAACACTGGCTGAAAGAGACACAAGAAAACAAACGAAACTGACTCGGCAGGATATCGCATCCTGGGCCTACTTAGTCTATCTAGCATAGACATCAGAGTCGAAGTAGTTCGGACGGGGGAAAACATGCTCGCTAGGATATCGCATCCTATGCATACGTATCTTCTTGGACTAAGAAGAATCAGAGCACCCGTAGCTCGGCTAACGCACGCAAAACAAAACCACACATGCAAACATGGAAACCGAATGCCAATCGCTGGACTTACATCAGACTCCGAACCAAACACACCCACACTGGAAACTGAATGCCAATCGCTGGACTTACATCAGACTCCAAGCACACAACAAGAGGATACGGAATGCCAATCGCTGGGCTTACATCCATCTCCTAACACACACAAATGAACACATACAAAAAAGGAAAAGGTTGCCCGGAGAGATCAGCTCAATCTCCTGCCTACGTACCTCATCTGGTATGAGGATCAGGGCGACGTAGTTCCCCTACGCAGGGACACAGGACTAGCCTAACCAGATAACAGAGGGAGACACAACTAGGGAGACTACGACTCGAGCCTAGATGTTATCATGCAAATCATCCCTAAGTCAAGGTTGCTATCTAACTTGCACAGGGAGCAAGCTATCCTAAAGCACAGGCAAATCAAAGCAAACAATCACAAATGACACACATTATATACACACAAAGTGGGGCTCAAACAAGGGTTAGGCTGCAGAGCAAGCCAACTGTATCGGGGTGATGTTAGCTCTTAACCCTAACATTGAGAGTTAGGGTGAAACAGATGAAAGGTGAGTGAAGATGAGACTTCACAGCTCTTATCCCTGGCCTGGGAGAGCTTCAGACAATGAAGTGTGGGTTCAGAAAATGGGAACCCTTCTACACTTATGACACTGACTCAACTGTACAACGGTACAAGGATCTTGGGTTACTATCCTCAATGCATCAACACAGTGGTGTGAGCAGAGGGATGACTCAACTGAATAGCAGGAGATGGATTGCACATCTCTTGTGTTCTGCCAATTGCCTTATCAAAGGTCTTTTCCTGCTTGGGGACAAAAATAAACAAGCACAAGCATTGCCTCTTAAGGAGGACTTCAGACAGGTGCCTGGCCAAGTAACAGGCCAGGTCTTCCAGACTACATGGAGAAGAGATCATTATACCTCAATGCTCAAGCTAGCAAGCAAAGCAAAAGCAAGTTCACAAGGGAACTATAGCAACTAAAGTACCTGAAATCAATCCAACATAATCAGTACTCAGCTCAAACAAAAGGCAAACAGACAATTACAAGTCCACAGCACAAACAGATAACAAGCATCAATGCACAAAGGTGCAAGCCACAAGACCTAAGCATAAGTCTCAATGCCTACAAAACAAACTCAAAGTTAGTCATAAACAAGCAATAAACCAAACTCCAATTGAGTGCACATCATTAAGTATAAGCAATTGTGCTCTTTGACCTGAAACAAAGCTCAAACATTAAGCACTAACCACTATCATGTATTCAAAGAGTACAAAGCATGCAATTTGAAGCTCATAGAAGCAAACAGAATGATTCAATCCAAATGAACTCAAACATATTTCAATAAATCCCCAAAAAATTCATGGTCAAACAGCATTCATAACATGATCTACACACCAAATTTCAAGCCATTTGGATAAGTGGAAGCAAGTCAAATAAAATCCATAAGTCAAAGCATGTTCAAACAAGCTCATACAAGGCACCAAATCATGCATCAACTTCAAGCAAGCATAAAACAGAAACCAAACATGATATGGACATCAAACCAAAGCCATGGCACACTTCAAGATGTCTAGAATACATGTGTAAAATTTCAGGTCCATCCAATAAGCAACAAGAATTTCACAAATCATATAAGATCATGACTTACAAAAAGTCCACAATTGGTCAAACAGAAAAGAAATTCTCAAATAAATTGGAAATGCACTCAAAATATCCATAAACATTCACATTCAAACTTAACCTCCAGAAGAGTCAACATGCAAAAATTCAGGTCATTTCAAGTTCATATGGCATGGTAACAAAAATCCACAAATTGGACAAGAAATGGTGTGACACAAATTGTCACACCTCCAATGATCAGATCATATCTCACAAACCAGGCATGCAAAAATCACAAACTCTATACCAAAATGCTCCTCAAGGTGTCTAGTTTACACATATAAAATTTCAGCTCCATTGGATTAAGCATCAGAGTTTCACAATCAAAATAGTGAGCAAGGTGCAAGAAATGACATGTATGAACATTCCCTAGCCAAAATGAAAAAACACACGTGCACAATTTTTGCAAAAATCATCATAAAATAGTAGACATGGCAAGGATCATGGCACAAAAAATATCACATCAATTGGACAAATAGTTTGAGAGTTATGAATTTTGGAATGGCATGAAAAAATAAAAAATGATGAATGAAGGCATGTGAACATGTGAAGCTTAATGAAGAAAAATGCCAAAGCTGATGTTGAAAATGTTCCAGCCAGGTATCGAACCGCTGGCGAATTCAAATGGGGCGCCACTTAAGTGAAACGATGCGTTTCACATAAGTCCAGTTGGCAATGAGAACGAATCTAGGCCAATCAAAGTGACACGGTATGCACAGGTGGACCACTACATGGCCTCTAACATCCAAACGCATGCAGGCTAGGCTAGAATGGATCAAACACATATTCTGGGAAGGAAACCCTAATGTTCATCATCATCTTCATACGCTGTTCATCATTAAGATCCAACCATTCCAGAAATTTATGAAATATACATCATTCGAACCACCTTTCATCACTCATCAACAATACATCATTAATTTAACCTGATTCTAATCATATCCAACAAATCGAGCAAGGAAAGTTTTGCACATCAAAATTGAAATCCACATATCTTTCTCAATTCTTGATGAAATTCAAAAATATAAAGTTCAGCATGCTCCACATGGAAAGATCTATCAAACACATAGCACAATTTCATGAATCAAGAGTATCGAATTCCAACCTCTATGAAGATGCAGATCTGGAATCGGGGTTGTTTGGCCTTGTAGTATGCAAACAGAACTTCTTTGATGCTCCAGGAGATGAATGAGTGAAGATCCAATGCTCAATGATGCTTGATGTAGCTCAAAAATGCAACTGCCATTGATGGAGCTTGATGTAACAGTTCCAAGTTCTGCTCGAAATGGATGAATTCTTGCTTGCAGAAGCTCCAACAACACTTGCAGATGATGAACCAATGGAGAAATAGCAAAGGATTGTGAAGAAATTCGCAGAACAATAGAGAGAAAAAGTTGAAAGAATTTGCAATTTTCAATCTAGATCTGAGATGAATGAATGTTAATTGCATTTTCTGTTAGCATTAGCCTTATATACCATGGGTTAATGAAAATGCTAATCACAATTAGCCAAATGCCTTGGTAATTAGTGAAATGAGTGTTTATGTGCAAATTGCTAATTCACCTCATGTGCATGGAAATGCTGCTACAGTACACGAAATTGGGCCTAAATCCACTCAAAACTCTGTTTGTAAGCCAATGGAAATGTTGACAAGTGTAAACAATGCATTATATTAAGATTTGAAAATTCCATCCAAAAAATCAAGTGAAAAATCAAATAATTATGTGATGAGATTTGATGAAATGTAATGAATGATTATGATAGAGCATGTTAAAAGGAGATTGTAGCAAAAAACCCCACTCCATTTGGCCTTGTGGTATGAAAGTTATGCTAGCTTGAACTTCAAACTTCCTTGACAATGATTTGATCATAACTTGCCAACCACACATGAGAAATGGATGTTCTTGGACTTTTTGGAAATGGGAGAGCAAGATCTACAACTTTCATGTTGGACAAAAATTCATTTGAAGCTTGCTTGATGATGTAAACTTGAGGAGAAAACCTTTCTATTTTTGGCAATTTCCAATTACAGGTCACTTACTATTTTTGGAAACTTTTCATCTGACCTCAAATTCTTCAATGTTGATCTTTGAAATGTCAAATGAGACTTGTATGGACATGAATGAGGCCTCTCTAACCATCTCCCACCTTTAAATCCATGAATTCATACACAGTTGACTTTGGTTGACTTCCTAGGGTTTCAGATGAATTGGTCATTGACTGTTGAGCTTTGATCATCCAATCTTTGGCCAAACCACTTCAAAATGATCCCTAGGTCATATGAACATGTTGAACCAATCCTAGGGCTTTGCTTCAATAGGAAATGCACTTGCTTGCTAGCACAACTGGATCTCCTGACTAGTTGACCTAATCTTGTCTGATGGTTTGCACTTGGGCAAAGGACAATGCAATGCTATGCAGTGGACAATGTAATGTTAATGACCTAATGATGAAAATGTATGTACAAAATAGGAGGTGCAAATTTGAGGTGCTACACAATCCATTCTCAAACTTGATAAAAACTTAGACATCTCAGCCGCTGCTCCATTATAATGAGGGCAGAACCTATACAATTTTTCAAATTTGGCGGAATAGTCTACAGTAGTCATATTTCCTTGCTTAAGTTCAAGGAATTCCACCTTTTTCCTGCCACGCACATCAGCCGAGAAATATTTTTCCAAGAATGATCCCTTTAAAATAGAGCAAGTAATCACTGTACCATTAGCCTCAAACCTCTATCTAGCATTATCGCACCAATACTCTACTTCTTCAGACAACATATAAGCACCATAATGAATATTCTGAGCATCTACACATGCCATCACTCAGAAGATTTTCTTGATCTCATGAAACCAAACATGTGCGCCCTCTGGATCATTCCTTCCTTTGAAGGTTGGTGGTTTATTCCTCAAAAACCTGTCCAGTCCACGAGATTCAACATCTTCAACCTGTGGATTCTGCTGAGCTTCCACCACTTGAGCCAAGGCTATCAAGGCATCAGTAATAGCACGATCATTTCTCCCAGCCATTCCTCTGAATATCAGTAAACAACAGTTAGAACAAACATTGTATCGACAGTGTTCACACATATGTCATACACCAAGAATAATTAAAATCACAAAAACTTGGTCGGATGGACCGACCTGCTCTGATACCACTATGTAACACCATAAGCCCTGAAACTTATGTGTTAAGAATTATACGATAATTTAAGATGTCACCAATGACGAACCTCTAAAATCATTCATTTGATTAATAAACATGCAGCGGAATATACTAACGTCATATAACACCTGTCCTCACACACTCATATTCACTTAGAGTATCATTGTGTCTGTATCGATCCTAATCGGATAAATAAACATAAACTCAACATTTATTCTTTAAAACTAGATTAAATAAAACTTCTTTAAAAATAAGAATTATTCAAATCAACCATTAAACACTTCAACATGAGCCAATGGATTATTAAACTTCAATAGAATAATCAAATAAAAATGTTCCTGACCCCGATGTTACAAGATCAGAGCAAAACTTATAAAACAACGAAACTAAAGAAGTAACTCCTTGAGCTAACTTCACTTACTGCAGTAATTACTCTTAAGTATCTGCAAGATGTCCATGGTGGACAACATTCAAGGAAAGGGGGTGAGAAATACATTCAAATAATACACAGAGCATAAAAAATCAGAGTAGATTAAATACAATACAGTTCAAAAATAATCCACTATACACCACAACACATGTATTCAAGTTTCACTCATTTCACCATAATACACAATCAATATGCAATGTGACTCTCAACAACATTATAGACTCCTAATGATGAACCAGGTTCCATCTGTCGAACCCACGATGGTTCTCATGATGAACCAGGTTCCATCTGTCGAACCCACGAGCCTCACACTGAGCTCTAATCCCCTCACCAGAACCCGTATCCTGCATCTTTCACCACCAACAGGAATATAAGATGCATGAATGAGTGAATGCATCATCACCACATTTCAACAAAAATTAACGGCATCACATCGAACCATACGATTCCTCTACAACAACTGTATGATAGTTTCCACACCAAAGCTATGTATCTCAACTCAACATGTAATCATTATATGTATAATAATTCATCTCATAATCACATAAACATTATCACAACAATTGCAACAATTTATTAACCAAACATATGACACAACTTCACCAACATATTAGGTATAGGAATAATTGTTAAACAATTCTCCTATCTCTATCATATTATAGCTTTGAGTATCAGCTTCCTAAAACCTCAAATGGAACATTGATTGGATACACGGTTAAAACATTATGAGGCAAAACGCCAAAGAATATCATAGTTCAAAATACAGTGACAACAGATTGACAATAGGTGACAACCAATTGCCACCAAGTGCCAGCCCACAAAATTACATTTTTGAAACATGACAACCGATTGACACTAGCTACAACATATTTTCATGAGTGTATTTTCCAAAACTTACACTAGTGCAATGAGTTGTCACTTTGGAACAACCGATTCTCATTGTGTTTTTTTTCAAAAATCCCAGTTTTACTGTTATGTGACAGTGCCCGGTTTTCCAATCATTAAGTGTTATACCTGACCCAATTAATCAATCAAAAACTCTTAGAATCACATTCTAACATCACCAATGGATCAAACATAATTAAATCTACATAACTACAATTTTTCCTCATGATTTCATCACCCAAAATCATGCCCTAAAATACCAAATTTTCATAAAAACTCAAGAACCCACCATACAACAACCACCTATCATTGCAATTCAAATCAATCCATGGTAAAACATAATAAAGATCAGCATACAAACAAATTTATCATTCAAATGTTCATCAATTCACATCACATATTCATAAATTATCAAACACTATTTGAGGTTAAGGAAACCCCTATACCCTTTCATGATTTAACACTCGTAGATGAATAGTTCCCCCTTACCTTCGATTTCAGAATTTCCAGCAAAAGCAAGGTGAATTGGTGTTCTTCCCTCAAGCTCTAGCACTCCTTTTCAAGCTTTTTTTCCAAAAACCCTTTTCTATTCCACGTACTGTTAGAATGAGAGTTATTTATCTCTAATTTTCTGTTTTTATAAATAATTAATCATCTCTCTCTAATTACATCTTTGGCCCAATTAACAAAATCTCTTACTCCGTGTTCCCCTTTATTTTTATTAATTCACACTTTTCACCCCATTCTTACTAATTCTCTATTTCTATTATTTTAATTAAATTAATTCTACTCAACCAACTAATTAATTCACATAATTAACACAATAATTATTTAATTAATCTCACACCAATTAAATTAAATAGATGAATAAAATAATCAATAACTAATTACAATTCATAATAACTAATTACAATTCAAAATGACTAATCTTTTATTCTAAGAAAGTAAATTGTTCACAATAAAGTCAAAGATTAATTCTTGATTAATAATTATCAACCTGAGATCAATGTTGATGTACCTTTGTCTTATTTAGGTGAAGTGCTTTAAATGAGCCTAAAAATATCTTCAGAAAAAATGAGAAGAAATCTGATTTTTCCACCTCTCACGCTACTTCTCCTTCGAATAAATCCTTAAATGAGGAGGAGCCTGACGAGGAATATAAAGAAAATGAAATTTCTTCAAAGGTTTCACCTCAAGTAGATAGTTCAAAGAAGTTAGTTACCTCACTTCACGAACATCACAATCAACTAGAGAGTTCGAGGGATCATGTTTCAACATTAGCAAGCTTCAAGACATATTCGAAGTAGACAGTTTGGTTGTTCTTGAAGATTTATTTGTTTCACAACGTGTTTCAAGGGACTCTACAACCCAATTCTTTCTTAGCATTGAAACTTCAAAACCTATTGAAGTTACTTGTGAGTCTTTAACTCACGAATTTGGGACATGACTCTTGAACACAACTTGTTGAAAGTTTCTCTGATGAATCCTTCCTTTCATAACATTGTCAAATCTTTTAAGGTCAAACTTCAGGCTTACGAGAATATTTTTGTCCCTCAACAACTAGGAAGGATAAAATTTATGACAACGAACATTAAGGTTATCTCGCACATTGGTAAGAAACTCGAATCTATCAAATATGAACAACTGCAAATTCATCAAGCTTTCAAAGTACATTATATTTCCCTTGCAAATCTAAGAAAGAACTCAAAGACTAAAAAATATTAAAGATATAAAAGTATAATTCAGAGGGAAAAAATAACCAAAGAGTTCACATTTCTCAAAAATAAAACTAACGAGTTAAAGAGTATGAGGGATATGACTAGGGACTCATTGTTAGTTGGCTAGAGATCACATGAAGATGATTTCATGCGCTGTCGTAGTTGAATTACTATTGTGACACACATGCGTACCAAGGCTCAAGAAAGTGGACTGTATGTCACTGCATTCGAGTGTGACCTCTTTGATTTCAAAGACAAATATGCCCCGTTCAAACAAGGACTTCCATTTTGATACTCTTCTTCGTTTTGTTTTTCTGAATTATGGTTTGTAACTTCATGTACAACATTTTGGAATAACTCTCTTTTTTACATGAATGTGACATGGTTTGTAACCACTTTAAACCAATTTTAAACAAAATATGTTCAAGTTTCATCTATTAACTATTTGATAAGTGTATTTTGATATGCAATTTCTCTTAACTATCTCAAAACTCGCGACATCGTATTTGAAATCTTGTACTATTCGAAAAAGAAAAGACACTTATGCTAACTTCGAAGAAGTTTTGTGCTTCAAATATATATAAGTGATTCACTTGTTTTTATGAATGTCTATTTTATCAAAATGCACCCTAGGGTTCATTTCACCATTTTTTTAGCTAAAGCTTACTAAAACGTACCTTCATAAAAATAAGTGAGTCTATTTTAGCAAGCCTCTGTGGGGTTTGCTAAAATACACTCACTTTTTTTATGAAGTTGTGTATTAACAACCTGCATCTTTTGGTTTTTGACAGAAACAAACTTAATGACTTTCAATACTTAAAAGAGGTTTAATA
The DNA here is from genome assembly GCF_024323335.1 of Lathyrus oleraceus. Classification (NCBI taxonomy): domain Eukaryota; kingdom Viridiplantae; phylum Streptophyta; class Magnoliopsida; order Fabales; family Fabaceae; genus Lathyrus; species Lathyrus oleraceus. Next base: position 242,770,238 of record NC_066582.1, on the reverse strand, counting down.
CAAGGAGGTATCACATTAACAATACTATGCCTAGTCCAAGATTTGGCTGCCTTAGCTAACATGTGGGCAACCGAATTATCTTGGCGCTTAATGAACTTAACCTCAAAGTTTGGAAAAAGATGCAATAAAATTTTAATGGATAAAATAATAAGACTAAATTCGGGCCTACCTAAATGCTTAGAATGAATAGCTTGAACTACTAGTTGGGAATCACTTTCAAAGGTTACATTATTCAACTATAAAGAAATAACACCTTGCAAAGCTTCTCTCAACGCCATGGCTTTTGCTTCAATGGTGGATAATAGGCCAACGTCCCAAGACACACCTGTGATAGTAATGTTGATACACAAGATGAAGAAGATGATGAAGATGGAAAGAAGATAGAGAGAAAAGATCTAACTAACTTTTGAGAGAAACTTTATTCGACTACTGTCATACCCTCAAATTCACCCTACCTTTATAACCCTAATGCATGAGCATATATTCATCATCCCATCATCTCATTTGCATCCTGCATCCATAACAAGAGGGCATGATCCACAAACTCAAGGCATGGTGTTCACATCTAAGAAGCATAAAGATCCTTTAATCATGTTGGGGTGTGCCCGATCAACCATGAACCCTAATTGCTATCCTTAAGCATCCTCTGATCTTAGGGGACCACTCAACTCATTCCACTCACCTTCAAAACCCTAATTGGGTGGTGAATCTTGGTTGGAGACTTTGCTTATTCATCTAGTCATCCATTGGATCTAAACCCTAGTTTCTTGATCCTCTGTGGTTTGTACAAGTTATGATCCACTTTGTTCCTTGGCCTTACCTTTGAGGAACCCTAATATCCAAACTTTGATCATGCCTCAACCTTGTGATTTGCTTCAAGACACCTCTTGTACCCGAAACCCTAAAAGACCTTTTAATGAATAAAAAAGGTAATATGACACTACTTTCCCCTACAAGGGGCATGGTTTTGAATTAGGCACCTTATTTTCTTTCTTGTTGGTGTCATGAATTCTTTATATGTTGCAGATATTGATGGGTCCTTACAAAGGATCCTTGTTGAAATTGCCCTCTAATGCAGTAATGATTATTCTTATTTTGACGCTTTGCCTTTTGTTTTTATCATATTTTTGAGTTTCCTCTTTGTACTAATCACCAAACACATGACAAAACAGATTTTCCATGCATTTTAAAATGTTGACAAGCATTCATGAATGGATTGAATGTTTTTCAAGTGGATGAATCAATTCAAGGGTGTGTCTCTAAACTCATTTTTGGCCATGTTTGCTTGAATTGAGTCATAAAGTGTATTAAATCAATTCATCAAAGTACCCAAAACTTCCATTTTGAATTTGTTTGTGCGAATCAATTCAAAACTTTGACTGAATCAATTCATGATTCTAAAATGATTTGATTCATTGAGGTACATGATCCAATTCAAACATTAATTTTATTTGTTTCAAATTAGCCTTGATCTAATCATTTTTCCAAAAAATAATTGATTGATGGAAATGTTGAATTGATTCATTCAATTAGTTTTTTACTCTTTTGTGGGCACTATCTCATGCACATATATATTTGGGTGTCATTTTAAACATTCAAAAACAAGTGAGATTAAAATTTTCAGAGAGAAAGAGCTTTACAAATACATTTTCTCCTCTTTCAAATAATCACCTTCATTACGATCATGAATAATCATTATAATGATTGTATGTGTAATGATTGATTGTGAGAAAACATTAGAGATATAATCGTTCATTTGAATTATGTAGTTCTTGCAAGCAGAAATTTGATCTTGAAGGAATTCAAAGGTTTGATATTCCTTTAAGTAAAAAGAAGAATAAGCTCTTCTCCATTGTTGTGGAATTTTTCTATGGATCTCCCAACCTGTTGAAAAGAATGATTCAAGGCTTATAATTTCAAGATTGAGTGAAGATCAATGAATTTATCAAGGTTGAAGTCCATCAAATGATGAAAATAAAGATATTGGTGAAGATTAAGGATAATAATGATGGTAGCTAGTTGCAGACAAGTACAACCAAGAAGCAAGAAAGAAGATAGATTGTAGAGTCATAGTTTATCTTTTATTTCATTAAATAGTGGAAGATACAAAACTTTGATGTTTTATAATTAAAGACTGGAGTAGGTGCATGCAATGACGATAGTACCGAACCAATACATATCCTAGTGCTCTCTCTCTCTCTCTCTCTCTCTCTCTCTCTCTCTCTCTCTCTCTCTCTCTCTCAATTTATCATCCATCACGCATTTACATCATTGCATTTTATTATCTTTTGTTCTATGTTTTGTGAATTTTAAGTTATTTTGGTTTTTGTGACTTTGGTTGTATGTGTCGCATATTTTTGCACTTTGATTGTATAGAAATGTGTTTGTTTGCTTCTTATGTCATTTTCTCTTTCTTCTCATAATGTATGAAATTCCCATATCGCTTAAGATGGTTTATTTTTGCATTCTGGGTTTTTTTTTGCAGGTTTGTGTTTAGTTAGAGTTTGCTAATCAATTTAGTCTATGTGATATGCATTTTCTTGTATTTTCCTCCCTCTTCCTTTTTGATTTTGTAAAAGATGGAGAAATGATTCCCATTGAAAAAATGTAAATCTGATGATTAATTATTTAATGTTGGGGGCATAGCTCCATACAACTCAAAATTACTCAGGTTTTGCCAGGCATCAAAAAGGGTCCAACAAAGAAGCTGAAGGAAACTGTTCTTTTTGAGAAGTGGATTGGTGATAAGCAAAGTGTGAGTCATTATAGGGTGTTTGGTTCAGTTTGTTACAAACATGTTCCAGGTGCTACTAGAAAGAAGTTGGATGATATAAGCAAAGTAATGTTGTTGATTGGATACCACAGTACTGGTGCGTATAAGATTTATTGTCCTTTGGAAGCTCAGTCAACTCCCAAGTCTTGTTTTTTTCTATAGCCTCAAGTTATTCTTCCATGGCCTTCAACCGCACTTTCTTCTTGAGAGCTTCTTCAACACTATCTGGTTCAGAGCCCACTAACATGGCACACTGAATGATTTATCCCTCAGAGTATACGAATCTTCTATGTGAATCTAACCAGAGCTCTAGATACCAATGGTTGATGCACAAGATGAATAAGATGATGAAGATGGAGAGAAGAGAGGGAAAAGAGAGAAAATAGATCTAACTAACTTTTGAGATAAACTCTAGTCGATTACGCTATGAAATTCTGTTACACATTTAGTTTATATACACAAACAATAATATCACGTAGGCAAAAAAGCTAACATACGCTAGCTAGGTTAAGTTTAACAAAGTTAATACTACAATTTAACAATACTACTTTTGAATATGATAAACTTCTAACAAATAAATATACCCAATTATCTCTCACACACCACCCTCTATTTGTTGTGCCTCTTTCACTATTAAATTCAACATCTACATTACACTTCAATCTCTCTTCATTAGGAGGACTCCAAACTGAACATCTTAGAGTGTGTTCAACCATTTTTAACTAAAACTTACTAAAATAGACATTCATAAAAATAAATGAGTATATATTTAATCCACATTAGAATTAAATGGGTCTACATTAGAATTTTGATCATTTAAATCACAAAATAGACATTGATATTGAAAGACACAAATATTTAAATTTATTGTTTAATGGATCAGAATGGAACTTACAAAATTGAGGGTTTAAAATATCTAACATTTATTGGTCAAAAAGAAATATCTAACATTTATAAGTTAAACAATGAAAATAAAACTAAAAAGTTTATGACTCTCCCATATCATTCTTTGAAACCACTCCACTAGTCATATCTCAAAATAGAAATGAACATATAGATATCATTTTGACTTAAGCATTACAGCTCCAACACCATATTTATAGATTTACAATATTCCAAACTATTTCAATCAATATTCAGAATTTTAAGAACCAAGCTCTTTATGCCTCTAATAAAATAATATATAGTTAATTAGCAACAAATCAAAATCAACCGTTACCATTTAATCAAAGTATTAATTATCATTGAAGAAGAGCAACGATGGTTAAACAAAAAAACAAACATCATAATAAAAACAAGAAAGTTACTACACTGTCTATTATTTCTTCTAGCAAATGAGTGTTAGAATTTTATCTTGTCTTCTCAGGTTAGCAAAAAAGTGGAAAAACAGAAAAATACCGTTTTTGTGTCACTTTCTTAATAGAATGAAAAATAGCAAATAACTCCAAAAGAAAAACTATACTCAATTGACAAATTCAATACGGTCCTATCCAATTTTCATCCTCAACTTACTCAAAATGTTATGTTCTATTTTATTTTTCTTAACCATTGCTTATATCATCGAGTCACACTAATTATTTTTTTCACTATAATATTATATAAGACACACCACCTTGAACACACTTTCATTCATACTCTTCCACTCCCACCACTTCATCTTCCACTTTCTTTTGGTTCAATGGAGAGTTCAAGAATCATGCAATGCTTTAACATTCTACTAATTGCACTTCTATTGTTACTAAAGACACAAGGACAGTTTGTTCCACTGACTCGGCTCGAAAGCGCGGTATCAAAAGGAGCCGGTGAGGATTTTTGTTTAAATTTTTTGTAATATGTTTATATATGATAGTAGAGAAGTTGAAGTGTTTAATCTCATGTGTAGTGTGTTTGGATGGAAGCCCCCCAGCTTATCATTTTCATGAAGGACATGAAGAAGGAGTGAACAACTGGATTGTTCATATTGAGGTCTCTTTACGAAAACTATAATTATATATTATGTTAGATTTAAATATTTGATCTTTTGTTAAATACAGACGAATCGAAACGACAAAGACTGAATCTCTATTTGATTAGTATGGTGGAATAACTGTTGGTTGTTACGGTTGATTTAGGGAGGTGGATGGTGCCACAATGTCACCTATTGTCTTTACCGAAAGGACAGTCGGTTAGGTTCGTCAAAGGAAATGGAAGAGCAAACTTATTTTTCTGGATATTTAAGTAACAACCAACAATATAATCCTGGTATTGTTTAATGTTCAACTATATAATACTAATAATTATTTTATTTTATTTTATTTTATTTTATTTTATTTTAGCAGAACATTTTATATAGTTTTCCAACAAATTTTAATAAAATTGCAGATTTCTACAATTGGAATAGAGTCAAAGTTAGGTACTGTGATGGATCATCGTTTACCGGTGATGTTGAAGAAGTTGATCCAGTAAGTTTCGCAAAATATAAAAAAAAAAACTTTGAAATTTCTCATTGTGACGCGATTCTTATACTATCTTATATAAATAAATCAGGAGACAAATTTGTACTTCAGAGGATCGAGGATTTTTTCTGCTGTAATGGAAGATTTACTAGCAAAAGGAATGGCTCATGCTGAAAAAGTGCAAGAAATTAATGATTTACCACTTTTTTCTTTCTTTTGGATTTTTTTTTTCATTCACTAATTAATTTTTTTAACTATAGGCTATTCTTTCTGGTTGTTCTGCTGGAGGATTAACTGCTATATTACACTGTGATGGATTTAAATCAATGTTACCTAATGGAGTTAAAGTGAAATGTGTCTCAGATGCTGGTTATTTTGTTAATGTGTATGATACTTTAATTTTTCTTCATATATCTGAAATTAAAATATATTAGATTATGGTATGATTTATTATGTTGTTGCTGTATAACAGAAAAGATATCTCTGGAGATTATTACATCGAAGATTACTTCGGTCAAGTTGTTGAAACCCATGTACTAGTCCTTTTTCTCTTATTTATATTTTGGATCTTCGAACAAATTTATATTGTCAACATGGTTTTGTCAAATTTACTGTGATTCCAAACTTGCCGAGAGACTTATTTGTTTTTCTGTTTATTATTTTAGGGTTCGGAAAAGAATTTGCCTCAATCTTGCACTTCAAGACTCACTCCGGGACTAGTAAGTTTGGCTTGTAAGTTTATCTTGTGGTTTGCAACTAAAACAGCGCGTTTTTAATTTTTACGAATTGATATGCAGTGTTTTTTCCCACAATATGTGGCATCAGATATTAGTACGCCAATCTTCATTGTAAATGCGGCATATGACTCATGGCAGGTTAGATTTTTCTGTAAGAAACATAATTTTTTTTTCAAAGGTGAAGTAGTAAACATTAGATATGATATATTGGCTGGTAAAATAGTGATCGTTTGTGGCAGAACTAGTATCAGTGTTAGTGTCATGTCTGATGTCTGTGTCTGTTAGCGCATCACTGTGATATCTCTTATGAATCAGATTAAGAACATTTTGGCGCCCGGTGCTGCTGATCCGAATGGCCAATGGGGTAGCTGCAAGACTAATCTAAAGAACTGCTCACCTGAACAACTAAATATAATGCAAGGTTAACATTTTCTGATCTAATTACGCGTGTCTTGAAAATATCTGTCAATACTTAAGGTGTATCATTTGTTGTCTGCAAGATTTTCTATTGTTTTCTAACTTTTTACTTTTATGCGTGAATTTATTTTCAGACTATAGGTCACAATTCTTAAAGGCGTTGAGTCCTATAACCAACTCTCCATCTAATGGAGTGTTCATAGACTCTTGTTATGTCCACTGCCAAACAGAACCACAGGAAACATGGTTTACAAATGACTCTCCAATGGTTGACAATAAAGTATGAGACAAATTCTTTCATTTCCTTCCTTCTCAATGCGAGGGATTTAGATTCTCTGCAATCACACATTTGTAGATTTTGACCGTTAAATGAAGATCAGACAACTTGTATTTCGAGTCCTGTTATCCTTCATCTAATGGTTGAGATAACTTGACTATTTGACAACATGTTTTCCCATACTAAATGTGTGGATCTCAACCATTAACCATTAGATGAAGATCAGACAACTTGTATGACAAGTTTTATTATGAAGCCAATTTGTTGAAGTCAAAATACAAGTTGTTGAATTTATCTAACGGCTGAGATCAGTTGACATCATGACATCATGTTTTCCCATACTGCATGCATGGATATCGTCCGTTAGATGATGATCAGACGACTTGTATTTCAAGTTTTATACTATGAAGCCGATTTGGTGAAGTCGAATATAAGTTGTCTAATCTTCATCTAACGGCTAAGATCACTTACCTTCTCTGACTGCAGAGAATCTGCATCCTTTACGAGTCTTTCAGTGATGCATTGAATAGATAATATGATTGTTTGGTTGATTGATATTTTGCAGACAGTTGCAATGGCAGTAGGAGACTGGTTTTATGAAAGAAGTCCTTCACGTGAGATAGATTGCACTTACCCTTGCAACCCTACTTGTCAAAACCGTGTTTTTGATTTACAAGGATACCCAGGAATACACTAGGATATGTATACTCATCTAACTACTAAATATTTATCAGTCCTATGGTATTATAAAACTTATATAATTGAACTTAAAAATTAAGTAAGCAAAATAAGAGAGAACGCGCCATTGGATTGAGTTTGTGTGCTAGGCGCACTCAAAATCATTGTTTAATGTAACAATTACTATATACTCTTATGGAATTGTAAGTTCAATGCTATCACTAATTGATGTGACTACTTTTCTAATGTAGTTTGTTACTATCTCAAAAGTTAAGTCATTATAAACCTAGCCTTGCAAATCATTATTATCCATTTTTTAATAATACTAGCCTTGCAAATCATCATTATCCATTTGTTAACAACAAATCTAATATATATATATATATATATATATATATATATATATATATATATATATATATATATATATATATATATATATATATATATATATATATATAAAAGAAAAGAAAGAACAATTAACAAGGTCCATTAAAATACAAAGAACGACATAGTTGATATTACTAAAAACAACAATAAATAAAAACAGAAAAATCTCTAGACAAAAAGAAAGCCACATGTACCAAAACAAATAAAACCAGACAAAATACCCGACAAAGCTCAACCCTCAATAAACCACCATCAACATAAAATATAAACTTCCAATAAAAACATTAAGAACACTATGTCACAAGAACAATATCATACACTTTCAAGTTGCTATCGTTTCAAAGAGAGGTTAGTGTTTTCAAAAATAGGAAATTGCTATTTTCTTCCACATCCTTAACTTTAGTTGAAATCAAGAAAATACAATATCATTTCGAGATTTCCAAACAGATCAAATAACAAAATGTCAGTTCATGGTGAGCTTACCCTTAACCTTAGAGACCTAAAATTCTTTGGAAGAACCAAAAACCCACCTAAACCACCTAAAAATCAATACCACAAACACTCTCACTCACATGTCACAAAGATATGGGAAACTGATACAGCTGACCCCAACAGAACACAAAAAGATACCATTTGGATCAAATAAAACTCTATGCTTAAACGAATTCTCTATAGTAGGGATATCATCTTGCAAAAGTTTCCTAGATAAGACATTCACTTTAGAGGGAGCTTAATTGACCTAGATGAGAAGAATTGTCAAATCCACACTATGAGAATTGAGACTATGGGAAGATTTTGATCCATGAATGAAGAATAAGACGAGACTACAAAAAACACCCCATCCCTAACATGCCTATACCACCATCTATCACTATCTAGAGAAAGATGGTCCCTGAATAACTTAAAGTAGGTTGACAACCATCTCCTGTTCATAAACAAAAAGAGACCTCATCCATCACATATTCCAAATTAAAATTTTGACCTTGTTGGTTTTAGATAATAAAGACTCTATGGAACCTAACTTTGAGGGAGATGGACCCAATCCAGTGGTCCATCCAAAAATAAGTGTGAAGACTAATTCTCACTCTTTTAGTTATACTTTGCAAAAACTAATTAGAGAAATTTCTTGCTTTGGATCCAAGAAGAGACACATCTTTTCACAAGGTGGACATATTACCGAGACCATGAGATCTACCTCATCCCCCAAAATAGCATACCTATGTACACACAAAAGCAAACACCTAAAAATAATATTAACTTGTGATTCCCATGTTTGGCCAACACCAATAACCTAATGTGTAAGTTCAGAGTGCAGTCTAAGAGGGAGGTGAATTAGATTTTAAGACTTTTTCGATTATTTTAGAGATGTTCTTATTTTTCCGGAAATATTTTTATGAGCTTATGAAGTAAAGTGCGGAAATATAAATGTAAAAATGTAAAGAACACAAAGGTGTATCCTAGTTCCCCTTATCAACCAATGGTACATCTAGTCCCCTCACATCCCGTAAGAGATTTTCACTATTGTTAGATCTTTGTACAAGCTTCATATAAAGATTTCTCCTACAATCTTCTAACAACAAGAAAGAATCAAATCACTTTCTTGATTTCCAACAAAACCAACAAATAGAAAGACAACCCTTCATATTCGTAAACAACTGTAGAAAGAACAACTACTTTCTAATAGACAAAAATCATCACAGACTTGGTGAAAAAATACATCAAATAGATGAAATATTATATAGACAGACTTTGTAGCAAACTTGATCAAATTGAGATTTTGCTACTTTTTTGATATATACAAATTTAATCTTCTTCTTTAATGAAGAAATCAAGATGATATAAACATTTAAGTGCTCAAAGTGTTTTCTCTAAACTTTTTCACATATGAATGAAAATTATGCAGGAAAAAAAATTCCCGTTAAATATTACAAACACTTGGAAAAACAAAAAATTATTTATGAAGAAGGTGATTTTCAATTTGAAAAATCTTTCTATTTATGATGCACCAAATATCTCTTGAAAATCAGAAACAATGGTTGAAAAAAATAATGAAATCATGCAATGATATAGAAAGGTTTCATGACCATTTGAGATGAAAAGGTATGGTACTTTTACAAATGACAATCGATTTCCTATACACCAACTTTCAGAAAAATGAAAATTTACATAGTTACAATCGATTGCATCATGATGACAATCGATTGTCATGCTTTAAACATGGACTTTTTCGCTGGCAGAGATATATGAAAGTCGATTGCTTCGGGATGACAATCAATTGTCATGCTTTAAAAATGGATTTTTTTTTTCTTAAAAGATGAAACTTGAACCAGTGCATGCTTAAAAGTAAGGGTCTCTTGGTTACAATGGATAAAATCATCAGCTAACTCTAAAAAATATGGATCTACATTAAATTTTACAAGACTACACTTAGTGAATAAGAGTCTCATCGGACATGCTCATCTCGCCCCAGGGACTTTTCTAAGAGTCTCATTAGACAGGCTCAACTAAACGCTTTTCCTGAGGGACTCGATAAAGAGTCTCATTAGATAGGCTCATCTAAGATCCCCGCTTGAGGAACTCTAATAAGATTCTCATTAGATATGCTCATCTAAATGCTTCACATGAAGGACTCGAATAAGAGTCTGATCAGACAAGTTCATCTTACCTAAGGGACTTCACTAAGAGTCTCATCATACATGATTAGCTAAATGCCTCTCTTGAAGGACTCGACTAAGAGTATCATCAAATAGACTCATCTAACCTCCTCGCTTGATAAACTCAAATAAGAGTATCACCAGACAAGATCATCTAAATACCTCGATTGAGGGGCTAAATTAAGATTTTCATCAGACAGGCTCGCCTGAGTGTGTCACCTACTGACCTAAGATCCCCAACACAAAGTCAATTAAACATTTTTCCCTTTACCAAGCCCCTATGTTTGAGGGACTGTGTAATGATATATTTGTAGATACCTATGAGGGGTGACAAAATAATATCACCAACGCTCCATAAGACTCGCCCAAAGTATGAGAATGTGGGAAATGATGTGTCTTTATGATAAGTGGCGCAAAAGGATTCTAGAATATAACCTACATTTCCCTAGGAAATAGGGATTCAACGGCCCACTTTTCCTTTTAGTGGTCGTCTCTACATTCGAGGACCCTAAATACAGACCCATAAGCCCCTACACCCCAACATTGGGATTGGAAGATCAATCTTATATTCATAAAAAACACCCAAAAAACAGAGCTTTTCATCCCTCGTGAGATTTCTCTAACACCACAAAAATACTAAAGCCTTTGGAAATTCTTACCAATGAATGGTTTCTATTCATTTATATTTTTTTAGCAAGGACACAAGGTTTGGGTGTATTCCTTGAAATATAAATATGAAATCTTTACCAAAGAAATTCAATAAGTTTTATGAAAAAACATTGTATTCAAAGAAACTTCTTAGTTCGCAAGACACCATATAACAAAATGGTATTCCAGAGAGAATGAATAGGTCTCTAAGGTCTCTAACTGAATGGGAAAAATGTATTTTGTTAAATGTTGGGTTATTAAAAGATTTATGGCCAAAGGCATTTAATATGGCATGCTACCTTATCAACAAATCACCACAAGCCTCATTGGAGTGGAAGGTTGCAAATGAGGTATGGAAATGTAATTCTATTGTTCTTGAAAATTTAAGGATTTTCGGTTCTCCAGCTTATGTGCATATATCTAGTGAAGATTGATCCAAAGTCGAAGAAGTGTATCTTCATCGGTTACACAAAAGGTGTGAAAGGGTTCAAGTTATGGGATTTGATTAAAAAGAATATGGTAATCAATAGAGATGTTGTTTTGATGAGAAGTTAATGTTGAAATAGATAGTTACAACAAATGTATCAACATATGAAGGAGAAACTTCCAGCAAACAAGTGATTCAGGTGGATGTTCATCCACCACCAGTGAATAATATACTAGTAGTGCCTGATAAATAAGAGGAACCAATCTCTGATATTGAAATTTGTTACAAACCTAAAGTTTCAGGTGGACTACATGATTATATTCTTGTACGTGACAAAGAGCATCCTTCAACCAACCCATCATAAAGATATGGGTATGAAGACTTAGCAGCTTATGCACTTCTTACTAGTTTTGGAAACCCTTCTACTTTTTTAGAGGTAATAGCTAAATAGAAGAAAGATAAGTGGATGGGTTAAAATGGTGGATGAGATGTAGTCCTTGAAGATAAATCAGACATGGCAGCTTGTTCAGCTTCTTAAGGTAAAAAGGGCCATCAGTTGTAAGTGGGTGTTCAAGAGAAAACCAGCAGTAACAAAAAATAAGGGGAATATTTTAAGGCTAATCTTGTAGAAAAGAGGTACTCACAATAGAAAGGGATTGATTTTAATGAAATTTTCTCTAGTATTAAGTCATACTTCTATCAAGGTAGTGTTAGCCTTGGTAGCTATCTGAGATGTGCATTTAGAGCAGATGTATGTGAAAACAATGTTTCTTCATGGTAATCTAGATGGACAAATTTACGTGGAGCAACTAGATGGGTTTAGTGACACTAGACATGGCAGACAAGTTTGTAAATTGAAGAGGTCTTTATGGTTTAAAGCAGTCTCATAAAAATGATGGGTCTCTGAGAAAAGATATGTTGGAAGGATGCTAGACAAGTTTGACATGAGTAATTCAAAAGTTGTGAGTACTCTATTGGGGAATCATTGTGAACTTTTATTAGATAGTTGTCCAAATACATACGTAGAAGTTGAGTATATGTCAAAGGTCCCTTGTGCTAGTGTTATTGGTTGTTTAATGTATAGTATGGTTTGCACTAAACCAGATTTGACACAAGTTGTAAGTCAAGTTGTAATTTTTTTTGTCTAAACTAGGAAATCATAATAAGGAAAAAGTCAAGTGAATTTTTAGATACTTTATGGGTACTATGAGCTATTGTATCATGTTTAGCAGTGAACATGGTGATCCTTTAGTTGTAAGATATGCTAATTCAGACTAAATTGGTGATATGGATGATAAGAGGTCTAAAATATGGTGTGTCTTTACGTTAGCAAAAAGATAAATTTGTTGGAAATCATAGATTCGATCCATAATGGCTATGTCGACAACTGAAACAGAGTACATGGAGCCAGGTGAAACTTCCAAAAAAGCCTTGTGGCTTACATGATTGGTGAGATGATTGGGTGTTAAGCAAAGTGGAGTTTGGTTGCACTGTGATAGTCAGAGTTCCATTTATTTGGAAAGTAATTAGGTTTATCCTGCCAAGACCAAGCATATTGATGTGAGGTTTCACAATATTAGAGAGTTACTTGAATTTGGACATATATTACTTTAAAAAGTTCATACTTCAAAGAATGCAACTGATATGTTGATCAAGTTAGTCATTAGTAACAAGTCCAGGCATTACTAGACTTGTTACATGTTTCTTAGTGTTAAGGAGTAGGTGTACCTCCCTAGTTGCCAAAATGAATTGTCATGCAAGAAGTTTGCATTTGGTTTGATATTCACCAAGGTGGAGATTGTTGAGTATAACTCATATTGTGGAGATTATTATGGCTAGAGATAATTGTTTGTTGTGGATAACTGGAGATTAAGAATTAGGTAAACTTAACCTTAGAATTTTATATATATATATATATATATATATATATATATATATATATATATATATATATTATAGTGTTATATTGGTAAAAGGACCTACCTAGGGGGAGGATTGTAGGCCTTCATAAGAAAGGCAACGACAATATATCACCCCAGTGGAGGGTATCACCTCTCCCTAAGGTTTTTCTATCACCTAATAATGGGAAACATGGAATACAATGTTTCTTAGGCAAAGGGAAGTCAGAGTCATTAACTGACTCACGCCCCCCATGGAAATAGGGATTCAACGGTCCATCATTGACTTGGTGGGTGGTTACCCTTTCCAATAAAACCCTAGGCCCAAAGGGCTTATATAAATATCTCTCCCCAAGAGGAGAAAGGGGGAAGATCTTAAACCATACAGAACACGCCCCAGACACGCTTATACCTAAACACATCATTCCTGTAAGACCCCAATTTTGTCCCTAAGATCCCTCAAGGCATCATATCATATCATATCATTGCCTCAAGGATCATTGTGTGTCTTTGCTTCCCTCCTAGTGGGTGGGCTATTTTGTGAGTGTGATTCTTGATCACCAAGCATGTTTTGCATTTGTATATCATTGCTTTTCATTTGTTTACTAACCAAAAGTACAAAAATATTGTCATCTAACCTTGTTACTTGCAGATGAAGCAAACTAGGTCAAAACAGTCAAATCATTCATTGAGCAATGGATGGTGGTCTTTCTTGAAGAATTTGGGCACCATAATCATTCATCAAGAGTTCATATGAGTTGTGATATCATTTGGAGTCAAGATCTCAAGAGAAAGAGGCTTGGAATTCATCAGAACATGGCTCAGTCAACCAAAACCCTAGCAAAGTCAACTGTGCATTTAATCAGGGATTTGAAGGTGTGAGATGGTTGGAAAAGTCTCATTCATGTCCATATAAGCTTCAATTAACATTTCAAACATCCACAGTGAAGAATTTGAGGTCAGACAAAAAGTTTCCCAAAATAGTAAGGACCTGTAATTTTCAGCTGCCAAAAATGGAAAGTCATTCTCCTCAAAATTACATCATGAACCAAACTTCAAATCAAGATTTGTCCAACATGAAAGTTGAAGATCTTGCTCTTGCCTTTCCAAAAAGTCCAAGAACACTCATTTCCCATGTGTGGTTGGCAAGTTATGATCAAATCATTTTCAGAAAAAGTTGAAATTCAAAGTGCCATAACTTTTGGATGGAAAGGCCAAATTGGGTGATTCTTTTTTGAGCAAACCACATTTGATGTGTACTATCCAAATCCATCATTACATTTCATCAAAAACCTTCACATAAAAAGGTCATTTTTCAAGTGAACCACTTAATTTTTGGTGGGAAAAATAGTGATTTTCAAAAATACATGGAATTTTCACACCAAACCAATTCAATTCACTTCTAAACATGATTTGTGATGTGCTGCAAGCAGAAAATCACTGTTCCATTGGTTCTAAGTTCAAAAGGGCAATTTGGCCAAAATGCATGATAAGCTTCATTCACTAATCCATTCCAAATATGCTAAACATGATTAAGGCTTTGGATTAAGAGGTGGTATTTAAGCCTAATCATAACAGAAAGTTCAGAATCAACAATCACATTTTCAGATCAAATCACAAAATTCACAAATTCTCTCAATTTTCTCAATTTTTCTTCACACTTTTTTTCCTTTGTTCATCAAGAATTCATCTCGTTTCGTGCTATCTTTTGTGTTGCTCATCATTAACAGGTGGAGTTGTACATCTGTTTGAACGAATTGGTGGAAGAAACTTGAAGAAATCCAACTGTTGCAACCTTGAGCTCGCATGGCAGTTTGAAGATTCTCCATCATCCAAGCATTTCTGAGCTGAGCAATCATCTCCATTCATCTCCTACAACATAAGAGGCTATCTGTTTTGCATCATTTGGACCTAAAAAGCTCGATTCCAACAGCAGCTTCATCAAGAGGTAAAAAATTCAACTCCTCTAATTCATGAAATCAACATGTGGTTTAGGTAGATCCTTCAACATAGAGTAGAATGAAACTTGAATCGTGCATTTTCGTTGAATATTCATGGAGAAATCTGGATTTTAAGTTTGGATAGCAAAACATTTCTTGATCGAATCTTTTTGTATACTGAATTCTGGATAAAATCGTGATGATATTTGTAATCCTTGTTGAAAGACGAATCCAACCATATATAGTTTGTGCATTTCCATGAAGATTTGGTCATGGTGATGATTTCTGTGCAAGAACACCAAGAACACTCCAATTTTCCCTTCCAAAACGCGTGTTTGATCTTCATCATTTGGGTTCGTTTCAAATTTGGTGTTTCCCGCCTCCGCTGACCAGTAGCGTGCTGACACCTCCGTTAATGAAACAGAGCGTTTTGTCCACGCCTCTCCATAATTACAAAAATGCCACTGCCAGCTTTTAAATTCATTTCATTTGTTAAATATTTATTTCATTTCATCAATTAACTTCAAAAAATCATAAATGATTCATCCTTGATCCAAATTGAGTGAGGATTTTTGCATTCATCTCCATTTTCTCTCTAGTTTTTTTTAGGTATGATAACAAATGTTGTGCCTGATTGATTTTTGCTTTTGCCTAGAGGTTTTGGTCATGTATGCCATGTGTGTATGTTTTGCCATTTCATTCATAAAATAATGATGCCTTATCCAAAATGCTTGAAATTTTACATGCACATTCTTGACTCATTCCTGGTGATTTTGATGTATAGTTTACTATTTTTGAGTTTCTGGTTAGAGAGATATGATGTGATCAAGTTGAGTGTGACAATGTATGTCACACTAGGTTTTGTCCAACTTCTTGAATTTTGTTTCCATGCTTGTGCTATGTCAATGGCTCTGGATTTTTGCATGTAATTACTTCTGTATGTCTAGTTTGAGCTGGATTGTTTGTAGGATTTTTTGATCAATTTCCTATTTGATTGGGATTTTATTTTTCTGTTTGGTCATTTTTGGATTTTTCTTGAATGATCAACTTCCATGCCTTGTGAAATTCTCATGCCTTATCATATGAGGCTGAACATTTGTGGATTGATTCTTAACATGTTTAACTTCATTTTGGCTTTGGTGTGGTTCATTTATATTATGCCATTTCTGTTTTACACTTGCCTAAAGTTGATACATGATTAGTGGCCTAGTTTGAACTCATTTTTGCTTACCATGATTTAGTGAATTTAATTGACATACTTCCACTTGTCCAAATAACATGAAATTTGGTATGTTGCTTATTGTATGTGTCCTGTTTAAGCTTGAATTTTTCTGGAATTTATTGAGCTATTTTGGTATTGGTTTGGTTGTGATCATTCTGTTTGCTCCAATGTGATTCCAAAATGCATGGTTTGACATGTTTAGCTTATGAAATGGATTTGGTGCATAGTTTTGATATGGGACCAACTGGAAGTTGCTCTTGTTTGATAAATCTTGATTTTGATCAATTTTCACTTGCTGTTTTGAATTTTTCACCTCCTTTTGACCCTAGGCTTGTCCTAGTGGTCTTACTTCTCACATTTGAGTTGTTTTTTCAGGTTAAAGAAGCAATTGCTTTAAGGAATTTAATTCAAGTTGATTGATTTTGGTTTATTTGATTATCATGAACTAACTTGGTTTGTTTTGTAGGATGCTAACTCATTTGGTTTGAGTTTGTGCTTTGCACATGTGATTGATTGTGTTGTCTGTTGGTTCTTAACTTGTCTGTTTTGACTTTGTGATTGGTATACTGATTATATTTGATTGATTTCAGGTACCATAGTCGCTTTAGTTCCTTTGAGAACTTGCTATTGCTTTGCTTTGCTTAAGCATTAAGGTAGACTCTCTTGTCTCCATGTAGTCTGGAAGACCTGGCTTGTTATTTAGCCAGGCAACTGTCTGAAGTCCTCCTTAAGAGGCAATGTTTGTGATTGTTTAACTTTGTCCCCAAGCAGGTAAAGACCTCATATGAGGCAATTGGTAGACAAAAGAGATATGTAGCCTATCTCCTACTATTCTGTGAGTCACTCACCTTGCTCGCACCACATGTGTTGATGCATAGTGAGTAAAAACCCAAGATCTATCGAGTCTAACTTGTGGAGAGAGTTCCATCTTTCTGAACTCCCACACCTTCTGATATTCAATGCTCTCCCTGACCAGGGATAAGAGTGATGAGGCACACCCATCATATCCTTTCATCTGCTTCACCTTGGCTCTCAATGTCAAGGTTAAGAGCACCATTTACCCTATTCCAGTTGACTTTTTAAGTCTAACCCTTTGATTGAGCCTAATTGTTTGGTTATAGTGGGTGCTAAATGACTTTGTTTGATTGATTGCTTGTTGCATTTGTACATGCTTGCATGCTTGCCTTTGTGCACTTATCATCATTGATTGCTCATTATTGCATGATCATCATTGCATATCCTTGTGATTCATGTTTGAGTTTACCCATTGAGGACAATTGTAAGACCATGTTCTTTGGCCATTGTTCCTATGATTTGGAAGGGATAGAGTGTAAGACCATTTCACTTGGTCACTCATGTCCATTGCTTAATGCATTGTTTGTTTGTTGTATGTGAGGATGCAAGTGTAAGACCATGTTGTTGGCCCTTGTATTCCCATGATCATCCTTTGGAGGTTGGTATAAGTCCAGATAGATTGGCGTCCGACATCCAAGTTTTGTTTTACCTTAGGAGATTGGTGTAAATCCATTTATTGGTATCCGATATCCGCTTATGTTTTGTGAGATTGGTATAAGACCATTGAGGGCATCCGGTATCATTGTTTTGTTTTAGGAGGTTGGTGTAAACCCATTTATTGGTATCCGATATCCGCTTTTGTCTGTGAGATTGGTATGAGTCCATTGATGGCATCCGGTATCACCTCGCTTTCTTTTCTTACATGCTTTGTTGCCTCATTCCTAAGGACACACTTGAATCATCTTCTATATGATTTCAAGAGGTGAACCTTTTTAAGAAGTTTTACATTCCACTATCCATACCCTCTTTGTCCTAAACCTTTTCACACTTTGCTTTCAAAAACTTTGACTTGTTGTGCAAACATCTTCATGCCTTTTCAAATTAGAAACTTGGACCTTAAGTCCTTGACTTTTCAAACTTCATATTTCATAACACTTCTTTGAATTGAACCTTAATCATACCTTGACCATACTTTGTGAATAATCATAATCAATTAACTTCACCCATTCAATTGTTTTGGCTTTGTCCATTGTTAATATGTTTTCATACATTAGCCTTAGGTTTTAATTACCATAGTGGTTGATGTAAATCTTACCTTATCCTTAGTGAGTTGATTGTAAGTCTTCCATACTTATTATAGGGTTAACCCCTCACTAGTATGTTGAAGTCGTCCTCGCATGGTGGATTGTTGATGTTGGTTGAGTTTTCTCCCATTGGTAATGAAAAGCCTTAGTGCTTGTGTTTTAATATGAACTCACAAATTTTTGGAAATCTTTTAGCCGAACTACGACGTTTTGATCCTTACCTTTGATGGAAGGTAAGTAGGCAACGGGTTCATCCGTTCAAACACAAAAATAATTAACTTGTACATTCTTTTCTCATCTTCCCATTCATGTTTGCACAATATGTCAAAAACAAATAAACATTTCTTATACAACAAGTGTGAAAAGGACTCCCTAGGAGTACCTAGGACGTGATGGGTGCCTAACACCTTCCCATTGCGTAATTTACCCCTTACCCAGACTCTCTGATCTTTTATTGGTTTTCTACGTGTAAAACTTCTTAGGTTTTTGTTCGCTTTTTAACCAGTCCTTAGGATAAATAAAAGTGCGGTGGCGACTCGATTCATTGTATGCTTTGCTTATGGTTTAATCAATAAATCATATAGCGACGAATACACCGCTACAGAAAAGTGGCGACTCCACTGGGGATAACATTAGACCTTCCCTGGTGGTATTGCCTACTTTTCACCCTTGTTGTATGATATTTGTTTATGTGTTATTTGACATATTTTTGTACAATTTGGGATAACTGTATTGATTGTAATGTTTGAATTGCTTGATATACAATTGCTGTTTGCTTTGGTGATCTCTGTGAGATGAGTTCTATACCCGAACTCGAGTGCACTCTAGGATAGGAGAATGGCATAGTCTTGTTGACTGGTGTGGAGTATTCCTTAGCCAGTTGACTTGCGAGTCCATTCACTTGGTGGAGGTCATGTTGGATTAATAATGTCACACAAGTTATTTGTGGTTAGGCATTATTCGTTCAATCATGTGCCTTAGAAGCCAAGGACCTTAGTTTACCAAACCCATCTTGGCCTATTTTTAGGACGTAGTGCGGAGGTCGTTCAGATGTAAGATCTGATGCGATTGTCACGCGATACTACACTCATAAGAGTCTCTCTTGAGAATATTTTTGGAATACGAGTATTCGTTCCTCCGATAATATCCGAGAGATGGGACGATGATTATGGGAACCTCTGGTAGAACATGTCTGGCAGGTTTAAACCCTAGTACACTCCCTTTGGGCGGTTCTTAACCGAGACTCCATGCTCGTGACTCTCAGCAAACCCGTGATTCGTGGTTGAGTCGTTCAAATATCGTTAATATCAATGAAACTTGGGTATTGATAAGGTGTAAAACCTAAATCTACCAAAATGGATGATTGATATTAAGGATGTTAGAGCCGGTTCATGTACCGTTAATATCAATGGAACTTGGGTGTCGATAAGGTGAAAACCTAAATCCACCAAAATGGATGATTGATATTAGGGGATACAATGAGCTTTCCCACGACCTTTGTTTGGTGTGACTTGCTTGATCCTTGAGTGTGATTGTTGCATTCATGCATTCATGCATTCATCTGCATCTCATGTCATCAAAAAAAAAAAAAAAAAGAGAAAATTTTCAAGTAACTTAAAAGGGTTTATTTGCAAAATTTTCAGACATGGAAAGACCAAAAAGGCATACAAAGAAGTACAGCTTCAAACAGCCTGATGTGAAAGAGTTAAGGAATCTGACATCTTATGTATTAGATCCCTTGGGTTTCAAAGCTCGTTATGGGAAGCTTCTGCCTCTGTTGACTACTCAGGTTGATGAGGGACTGATGAGTACTCTAGCTCAGTTTTATGATCCGCTGTATCATTGCTTCTCCTTTCCGGATTTCCAGTTGTTACCCACCTTGGAGGAGTATTCTCATCTTATTGGGATTCCTATTCTGGACCAAGTGTCGTTCAGTGGCTTAGAGAGTATTCCCTCCGCTCGAGAGATTGCAAGTCTGTTGCACATAGATGAAGATCTAATTAGAGCTAATCTGACTACCAAAGGCGGAATTCAGGGTTTTCCTTCCGAGTTCCTCATCACTCAAGCTACTTTCTATGGGAAGGCCAGGAGTGAGGATGCCTTTGAGGCTTTGTTTGTATTGCTCATCTATGGATTAGTGTTGTTCCCCAACTTCGACAAGTTTGTGGACATGAATGCTATTAGGATCTTCTCAGTTCTTAATCCTGTTCCGACTTTGTTGGGTGATGCTTATGTCTCTTTGCACTCGAGGAATGCGAAGGGTGGTGGAGTTATCGTCTGCTGTCTACCTTTGCTGTACAAGTGGTTTATTTCGCACTTGCCGCAGACTGTTGCCTTCAAGGAGAACAAGGGATGTCTACGGTGGTCTCAGAGACTCATGTCTCTCACTAATGATGATATCTCTTGGTATGATCGCGTGTATGATACCGTCCAAATCATTGACTATTGTGGTGAATTCCCTAATGTGCCTCTTCTTGGTACATGTGGTGGGATCAGCTACAATCCCATTCTCGCACGACGTCAGCTTGGGTTCCCCCTGAAGGATAAACCTCATAACATTCCGTTAGAAGGTGTATTCTTTCAGGAGGGTAAAGATCCCCAAGGCCTGAAAGCCAGATTTGTCCGCGCTTGGCGCAAGATCTGCAAGAAGAGTAGGAACGAATTGGGTTCGAAGAATTGCATTGCTTTGGAGCCTTATACTTCCTGGGTCAGACAGAGAGCTGCCGTGTACTTGATGCCATATGATCATCCGAGACCTACACCGTTGGATGTGGCTGGGCCTTCAACCCTCCCTACCCAACGTGTAGAGGAGTTGAGAGAAGAAGACCTTTCACATGCTTGGATCCGTGAAAGAGAGGAATTGCTTCAGCAGCTTAAGGAGAAGGATGCTCTGATTGAGTTTCTCGAGCATCGAGTGATCGACGATCCGAACGACACTTGGACTTCGCTGCTTCCTCAGTCTTCCAAGTTCTGGAAGAGGAAGTATGATCAGCTGGCTAAGGAGAAGGCGGATATGGAAGCTGCCTATGAGAGAGAGATCAAGAAGCTATGTGTTTCTCGTCTTCCAGCATCCCGAGCTATTAGGGATCCATAGGATGTTATTTTCCTTTTCTCCTTGTAATTGAATCAAAAATGTTGTACTTCTTTGTCTCGATATATTGAATGAGATATTTTCCATAATGATAATAAATGCTTTAAAAGTTCAAAAATTGTAAATAATACCCTAAGGGTTCCTTGAAAATAAAACAAAGCATATGCACAAGCATTTCACGCATCATTTGCATAAGCAGGTACCTTGTTTCTGGTCTTCTTGTGCTGACTCTGTGTTCTTCATTTATTTTGAAGACAAGCTGACTCACCGGTACTATACTCGAGCCAATTCTGCAAAAGTTATGGATCAGCTAGAGCAAGAGAACAGAGAACTGAAAGAAGAGGTCGCCAGACTTGGCGCTTTGATGGAGCAACTCCTCGCTGCTCAGAATCAGCCTGCTCAACCGCCTGCAACTCCTGTTCAGAGGACAGTTGTCTCAGAGATTGTGGTCCCGACTGTGCCAGCCGCCAGCGCTCATTTTGTGCCCAACGCAATGCCAGCCGGGTTCCCTTGGGGTATGCCTCCGGGTTTCATGCCGGATATTCCTGCTCCAACTTTTGCTCACATGCCGACATCTAGCCCGGTCCCTGTTGCTGCTCCTCCTGTCGTGCATACCATGCCGAGGGTAGACGACACCATCTATCATTCCGAGCCGTCTGAGGGCCCGGATGTTAATGAAAAGATGGACGCTATGAATGACCAATTCCTTGAGCTGAGGAAGGAATTGAAGACCCTCAGAGGTAAAGATTTGTTCGGCAAGTCTGCTGCCGAGTTGTGCTTAGTTCCCGGTGTGAAAATACCGATTAAATTCAAAGTGCCTGACTTTGAAAAATACAAAGGGAACACCTATCCACTAGCTCACCTGGTCATGTACGCCAGGAAGATGTCTACCCAGACTGATAATGATCAGCTGTTGATCCATTATTTCCAGGACAGTCTGTCCGACGCCGCGCTCAGATGGTATATGAGCTTGGATAGTGCTAATATCCGATCCTTCAACGATCTTGGCGAAGCCTTCGTCAAGCAGTACGAGTATAATGTCGATATGGCACCTGACCGTGATCAGCTCAGGTCCATGTCGCAGAAGGACAAGGAAACCTTCAAGGAGTACGCCCAGAGGTGGCGAGAGCTGGCTGCTCAAATTACTCCACCGCTGGAAGAGAAAGAGATGACTAAGATCTTTTTGAAGACTCTTAGTTCTTTTTATTACGAGCGGATGGTCGCTAGTGCTCCCTCTGATTTCACCGAGATGGTGAATATGGGGATGAGGTTGGAAGAAGGTGTCCGTGAAGGACGTTTGGCGAAAGATGAAGGCTCTTCTAACAAGCGGTATGGAGCATTTGCTAAGAAGAAGGATGGGGAAGCACATGCTGTGCAATCCCATGGCAAATCAAGGAAACCTCCTGTTCAGAGGAAACCCGCACGCCGTGCCGGTCATCAGCACCAGGTGGCTCATATAGCACCTGTATTCAGAGATAATCAGCAGGCTCAGCATCAGCAACAATATCAACAGCCTCAATATCAGCAACAACAACGCCCACAGCAACAGGCTTACCAGCCTCGTGGAAGCACAACCAATCAGGCCAACTTGAATTATGATAGGAAGAAGATCAGCTTCGATCCGATTCCGATGTCATATGCAGAGCTTTATCCTTCCTTGTTGGAAAGGAAATTGGTTACTCCCAGGGATCCTCCTGCTATTCCTGCAAACCCACAATGGTGGTATAAACCAGATCAGCATTGTGTGTATCACTCCGGAGCCGGGCCATAATATTGAAAACTGTTATCCACTCAAGACTAAGGTTCAAGACCTTATGAGATGTGGGATTTTGAGCTTTGAAGATTCAGGCCCAAATGTCACTAAGAACCCATTGCCTTCGCACGGGAAATCTGTGAATATGGTCCAGGGGTGTCCTGGCAAGTACAAAGTCAAATATGTAAGTCATATTCGACAGTCGTTGGTCGAATTACATCGGTTGTTGTGTCAGTACAGCCACATGGAGCATGACAACAACAAATGCCGCATCTGTTCGGGGAACCGCTTGGGTTGCAACCAAGTCCGCAGAGAATTGCAAGAGTTATTAGACGAAGGAACCATTGAGATTCTGCAGAATCACAATGTCGATGAGGACGAACCGGAGGTTAATGTTATATCCCCCGTGTTCAAGTTACCCGAGCCTGTTGTTATTCGCTATGATAGCAGCAAGCCGAAGGCTTCTCCCTCCTTGGTGATTAAACCTGCAGGCCCCGTGCCTTATTCGTCTGACCGAGCTGTGCCGTTCAGATACAACCCTGTTGTTGTGCAAGATGGGAAGGAAGTGCCTTTGCCCTCAACTGCTGTAACCAACATCGCTGATGTAAGCGGGCTGACCCGGAGTGGTCGTGTTTTTTCCGCACCTGCCAAGGCTCCTGTCGCTTCTGAATCTGCTGAGCGCCCGGTGGGGACCGCTGTTAATATCCAGAATCCGGCACTTGATGTTGCCAAACCCTCCTCCTCTGTACAAAAGGCTCCTACTTCTTCAGGTGGCCCGAGTGGCATTATGAATGAAGAATCTGATGAGATGCTGAGGCTCATCAAAAAGAGCGAGTATAACGTTGTAGACCAGCTTCTACAAACGCCATCCAAGATTTCCATTCTATCCTTGCTGTTGCATTCAGAACCCCATAGGGAGGCTCTGCAAAAAGTCTTGGATCTGGCGTATGTTGATCACGACGTCACGATCGAGCAGTTTGATAGTATTGTTGCAAACATTACTGCTTGCAACACTTTGAGTTTAGTGACGCTGATCTCCCTGAGAAGGGAAGAGACCACAACATGGCTTTACACATATCTCTAAACTGCAAATCTGACGCTATGTCCAACGTGCTGGTAGACACTGGGTCATCCCTAAATGTATTGCAAAAATCCACACTCTTTAGATTGTCATATCAGGGTCCTCCTATGAGGCAAAGTGGTGTTGTTGTGAAGGCATTCGATGGGTCGCGCAAGACCGTGATTGGGGAAGTAGATCTCCCAATCAAGATCGGACCAAGTGATTTCCAAGTTACTTTCCAGGTAATGGATATCCACCCGTCATATAGCTGTCTCTTAGGCAGACCATGGATTCACGAGGCTGGCGCCGTGACATCCACCCTACACCAGAAGCTGAAATTTGTGAAGAACAAGAAACTGGTCGTGGTAGGGGGAGAAAAGGCTCTCCTGGTTAGCCATCTGTCTTCTTTCTCATACATTGACGCTAAGGATGAAGTTAGGACTCCGTTCCAAGCTTTATCTATTGATGAACCGATTAAGAAGAAGTCTCCATCATTTGCTTCCTACCGTGATGCAAAACTGGCCATTGGATGTGGTGCAGTTGCTGGTTTAGGGAAGGTGATTGAGCTTGAAGACAATAGATCTCGGGCTGGCATTGGCTACCGTTCTGGGGCGTTTAATGAGCAAGGGTTGTTCACGAGTGGAGGATTCATCCACGATGATCAACCTGAGGAAGAAGATGCTGCTATTCTGGAAGAGGATGCAGAAGATCTGAACAATTTCGTTATTCCTGGTGGTGTCTGCCACAATTGGGTCGCTGTAGATGTTCCTACAGTCATCCATAGATCAGAGTAATTGTTCACTTTGTTTAAAACCCTTCTCCCATGCCAAAAGGAGAAGTGATGACATTGTTGGCAGCATATATACAATGATGTTTCATTCAATTAATGCATTGTTAAACATTTGTTTTTCCATTTGTTTTCACTTTTTGCTTTTTTGCATGAAATCAGTGATCACAAAAAATCCACAAAAACAAGAATAAAAGCAAACATTTTTCATCTGCATAATGATTTGCTTGTTTAAATTCTAAAAATTTTCATTAACCAAAATCATTATGCAGGTTGATTCTAAAACCCATTGAACATAATGATCCAACGCCATCTCCCAATTTTGAATCCCCTGTATTCGAGGCAGAGGAAGATGATGTTGAAGGGGTTCCTGATGAGATTACCCGTCTCCTTGAGCACGAGAAGAAGATCATTCAGCCGCACCTTGAGGATTTGGAAACAGTCAACTTGGGGTCGAAGGATTGTGTTCGTATGGTGAAGATTGGGGCACTTCTTGAAGAGTCTGTCAAGAAGGATTTGATCAGTTTGCTACGAGAATATTCCGATATCTTTGCTTGGTCATATGAAGACATGCCGGGTCTAGATACAGATATTGTGCAACATTTCCTGCCTTTGAAGCCTGAGTGCGTGCCTGTGAAGCAGAAGCTCAGAAGAACTCATCCTGATATGGCAGTGAAGATCAAAGAGGAAGTTCAGAAGCAAATTGATGCGGGGTTTCTGGTGACTTCTACATATACCTCAATGGGTGGCCAATATTGTGCCTGTTCCTAAGAAGGACGGAAAAGTCCGTATGTGCGTTGATTACAGAGATTTGAATAAAGCTAGTCCGAAAGATGATTTCCCTCTACCACACATTGATATGTTGGTAGACAATACAGCTAAATTCAAAGTCTTTTCCTTCATGGATGGATTTTCCGGATATAATCAAATCAAAATGGCACCCGAAGATATGGAGAAGACAACATTCATCACACCTTGGGGAACATTCTGTTATCGAGTGGTGCCCTTCGGTTTGAAGAACGCCGGAGCCACGTATCAACGAGCTATGACTACCTTGTTTCACGATATGATGCACAAGGAGATAGAGGTCTATGTTGATGATATGATTGCCAAGTCCCGAACGGAAGATGAGCATGTTGAGCATTTGTTGAAGCTTTTCAGCGTCTGAGGAAGTTCAGACTTCGCCTGAATCCGAACAAATGTACATTTGGAGTCTGTTCCGGCAAGTTGTTGGGGTTTTATAGTCAGCGAGAGAGGTATTGAAGTTGATCCTGCCAAGGTCAAAGCAATCCAAGAGATGCCTGCACCCAAAACTGAAAAGCAAGTCCGAGGTTTTCTTGGCCGCTTGAATTACATTTCCAGATTTATATCCCACATGACTGCCACATGTGCGCCGATATTCAAGCTCCTCCGGAAAGATCAGTCCCACGATTGGACCGAGGATTTCCAGAAAGCTTTCAACAGTATCAAAGAGTATCTGTCTGAACCTCCGATCTTGTCTCCGCCCGTGGAAGGAAGACCTCTGATCATGTATTTGACTGTGCTTGAAGACTCGATGGGTTGTGTACTCGGTCAACAAGATGAATCAGGGAAGAAAGAATCTGCTATATACTACCTCAGTAAGAAGTTCACTGATTGTGAGTCTCGGTACTCAATGCTTGAGAAGACGTGATGTGCTTTGGCTTGGGCTGATAAGCGTTTGTGCCAGTACATGATAAATCATACAACTTGGTTGATATCCAGAATGGACCCAATCAAGTATATTTTTGAGAAGCCTGCTTTAACCGGGAGAATTGCCCGTTGGCAGATGTTGTTGTCTGAGTATGATATTGAGTATCGAGCTCAGAAAGCCATCAAAGGTAGAATCTATGCTGACCATTTAGCTCACCAGCCGATCGAAGATCATCAGTCTGTTCAGTATGACTTCCCAGATGAGGAGATTCTGTATTTGAAAATGAAAGATTGTGATGAGCCTACACTTGATGAAGGTCCAGAACCTGGTTCCAGATGGACGATGGTGTTTGATGGCGCTGTAAATCAGTATGGAAATGGAATTGGGGCAGTAATCATTACTCCTCATGGCACGCATATTCTGCTTACAGCAAGGCTAACTTTCAAATGCACGAATAATATGGCTGAGTACGAGGCCTGTATTATGGGACTTGAAGAGTGTATTGATTTGAGAATCAAACATCTTGATGTGTATGGTGATTCAACCCTGATTGTTAATCAGATCAAGGGTGAATGGGAGACGAATCAGCCAAGTCTCATTCCGTACAGAGATTATGCAAGAAGGATTTCAACTTTCTTTACAGAAGTTGACTTTCATCATATTCCTCGAGAGGATAATCGGATGGCAGATGCTCTTGCTACGCTTGCTTCCATGATTGTTGTCAAATATTGGAATGAAGTTCCTAACATTGCCGTGATGCGCTTGGATAGACCAGCTCACGTGTTTGCAGTCGAAGAAGTAAATGATGACAAGCCTTGGTATTTTGATATCAAGAATTTGCTCCAGAACCAGGTCTACCCGCCTGGGGCATCTATGAAAGATAGGAAAACTTTGAGAAGGTTGTCAGGCAGTTTCTACCTCAGTGGTGAAGTGCTGTATAAAAGAAATTTTGACATGGTTTTGCTCGGATGCGTGGATAGACACGAAGCAAACCTGTTGATGACTGAGGTCCATGAGGGTTCATTTGGTACTCATTCCAATGGACATGCCATGGCTAGAAAGATGTTGAGAGCAGGCTACTATTGGCTGACAATGGAGTCTGACTGCTGCAAATATGTGAAGAAATGCCACAAGTGTCAGATTTATGCGGATAAGATTCATATTCCTCCGACACTTCTGAATGTGATTTCATCACCATGGCCTTTCTCTATGTGGGGAATCGACATGATCGGCATGATTGAACCGAAAGCGTCCAACGGACACAGGTTTATTCTCGTAGCAATTGACTACTTCACCAAATGGGTTGAAGCCGCTTCGTATGCGAACGTGACTAGACAGGTGGTTGTGAAGTTTATTAAGAACCAGTTGATTTGCCGTTATGGTGTGCCAGATAAGATCATTACTGATAATGGATCTAATCTGAATAATAAGATGATAGATGAGTTGTGCGCTGAATTCAAGATTGCACACCATAATTCCTCTCCCTACAGACCCAAGATAAATGGGGCTATTGAAGCTGCTAATAAGAACATCAAGAAGATCATCCAGAAGATGACAGTTACGTACAAAGATTGGCACGAGATGCTGCCATTTGCTTTGCATGGATATCGTACATCTGTACGCACTTCAACAGGGGCAACCCCTTTTTCTCTTGTTTACGGCATGGAAGTTGCTCTCCTAGTAGAGGTGGAGATCCCATCAATGAGAGTCTTGATGGAAGCCAAGTTGACTGATGCTGAATGGATTCAGAGTCGTTATGACCAACTGAATTTGATTGAAGAGAAGCGATTGACCGCCATGTGCCATGGTCAGTTATATCAGCAGAGAATGAAGAAAGCATTCGATAAGAAGGTCAAGCCTCGTGTGTTCCGAGAAGGTGACCTCGTGCTCAAGAAAGTCTTGTCTTTCGTGCCCGATTCCAGGGGCAAGTAGACTCCGAACTACGAGGGTCCATATGTTGTTAAGAGAGCCTTTTCAGGCGGAGCTTTGATGCTTACAATAATGGATGGGGAGGATTTCACTCGTCCTGTGAATTCAGATGCAGTCAAGAAATACTTTGCCTAAAAAAAAGTATGTGCAAATGAAAAACAGAATAGCTTGCTAAGTTGAAAACCCGAAAGGGCGACTTAGGCAAAAATGAGCGTCTCGGTGGAGAACCCGCAAGGGTAATCCAGGCAAAAATTAGAGACTTGAAAAAAGGATATATTTGCATCCCGCTAGATTGAGTACCTCACCCTGGGGCAATCTAGGCAAAAATTAGGGATTCGGCAAGTAACTGCATCCTGACAAGACTTTCTGCTTCGCAGCCGTCTTTTCGTCAGAGGATTCTCGATTCGTCGTCAACTGAAGCTTCGAATACATCGAGATTCGAATTGGTAGAGAAAGGATCATTATGTTCAATGTAGCCCTCTTCCAATATATATCACTGATTTCAAATTTGTACAGATCTATGGAGTCTTGCCATTTGCAGGCTACCATTCCATCAAATAAATTTGAGCTCTTATCCAATTATTTGCACTCTTATTTGTTTCAATTCAACAAATGTTTTGCATGTTTTAATTGATGAAATGTCATTGTTTTAAACAAATAAAAATTTTCAAAATTTTTGTTTTAAACAAAGTGAATATTCACAACGACAAAAGGATACTCAGGGATGTCTCAGTGCTCTCCCGAGGGTGGTATGATTCCCAACAGGTAAGACCTTGGTTCATATTCCTGGCATTTGATTGTATCCTCTTTCTCCCGCTTTGCTGTTGGGGTTGTTCCCCAAGCAGAAGTGGTTGTTGAAGACTCAATTTCTTCTCCAGCAGTAATCTCCCTAGCATTGGCTTGTTCTCCTTGTGGTAGATTTAGTGGTTGGTGGATTGATACCCCGGTACTTTACCGCTTTCCCCAGCATTGTCGCAAGCAGAGTTGTTGGTGGGGTTGTTCCCCAGTATAGTCGCGAGCAGAGATGTTGTTGAAGACTTCGCGTTCCTCTCTAGCAGTAGTCTCTCCTCAGTGCAGTCGCCAGCGGAGTTGTTGTGTCTCTCCTCAGCATGGTTGCTTTCCATTTTTTCCAACTTAGTCTGCAGAATGGTTGTTGTTGCAGTTTCTGCCTGTTGAAAGCTCTCAATCCCCAGTAGGGTCGGTTGATGGCTCTAGCATCCCAAGGGTTGGATTGATTTCCTGATTACTGTTGATCCTCAGTAGAGTGGCTTATTGCAGAATCTACTTGTGTGATCCGTCGGATGTATGTTCTCCCCGAGTAGAGTGGCTTGTTGCAGAATCTACTTGTGTGGTGCTTTCTCCTTCAGTGGTTTGTGCTCTGAAAGGATAGCTGATAGCTTTTCCCCAGTAGAGTTGCTTGTGCAGTTAGATTCTACTCGGATGATTCTCCTTCAGTGGGTTGTTCCCCCGGATTTGTTTGGAGTTGCTTTTGCAGCAGTTCTTGGTTGAGCCATGAACTCTTGTTTCTCAGTTGATGCTGATCCCCTGCAGATATCCTCAGGATTCTCCTGATCCCCTGCAATACCCGCAGATCTTTGCTTTACGGCATGTGGATCTCTAGCAGATTGGCTTTCCAGTTGGTTTTTCCCCTGGAAGTATAGTACCGGGCGTTTAGTTCCTGGTCCTGTTTGTGTTAGATATGTCTGTTTTGTCAGCATTCATCAAACATAAATCACGCATATTCATGCATATTCATAAACATTCAGATATTCATGTTGCATTCTTTTGCCATATATCTCTTGTTTGTTGTCTCCTGCTATGGGTTTTATATATCTCTTTATAGATCTTCCCAAGCAGATGTCGGGTGGTTAAATCTCTCCATATAGAGTCAGCCCATAAGCAGAAAGTGTCTGTATTTTCCTTCTGCAGTTCCCCACTGAGATATCTCCTCGTGGATGACGGTTTCTTCCGTTTCCTCCCAACACATATATCGGGATGGATGGTCCTATTGAGCTATATCTTCATAGGACGTGTTTTGATTCAGTCTGTCTTTTCGGATCAATCCCGAATCGGCCTCGTGTCAGCTGTTTTTTTGTGCTGCCCTGTGGAAGAAATGAATGGTTTGCCTAGTAACCGGCATCAATTCATTTATCCCTAGCGGAGTTTTTGGGCCTCTACCCAGTAACCGGTAGTTGTAAGTCCTATGTTCTTGCTTCTTGGCGGAATTTGTGGTTATATACCTTTTATTCCTCAGCAAGAGTTGTTAGTCTTCTACCCAGTGGTTGGTAGTCGTAAATCCTGTTTGCCTGCTCTCCAGCAGTGTGTGGTTTGTTATAAACCCTATCTCCGTTTCCCGTGCGGATTTGTGATTCATTCCATCCCCACGCGGAGTTGTTGGTCTTCTACCCAGTATTCGGTAGATGTAAACCCTAATTTATGGTTATTCCCACCAGAGTATGGCTACTACCCCGTATTCAGTAGTTGTAAGTCCTATCTTTTTCCCCTAGCAGAGGTAACCTTTATGGTTCGTTCTGGTTGATGGCGGATTTCCTGTTGTTGTGGTTTTTATCCCCAACAGAATTTGTGTTTCCCGGTAGTATAAGTTGAATAAGTGCTTAGTATTTGGCCTTCATTCATCCTATCCCCAGTGGAGTTTGTGGTCTTCTACCCCGTATTCGGTAGTTGTAAATCCCATGTTGTTTTGTTCTTCCCATCGGAGTTTGTGCCTTGTGGTACCGTTGGATAATTGTCGGATGCTTGCAATTTTATCCCAGCTGAGTTATTGGTTTCTACCCAGTAGTCGGTAGTGTTAACCTCTTGTTTCCTCAGCCAGATTTTTGGTATTCTACCCCGTATTCGGTAGTTGTAAACCCTAATTTCTCCCCCTTTGCAGAGTTAACCTTGTTGTTCATCCTAACCGATGATGGTTACTCTTTGTGGTTATCTTCATTCGATATTTGATGTTGATATTACCCCTTTGCTTGTGGATAATTGTCAGATGCTAGCAATTTATCCCCAGCAAGTTGTCTTCTGGATCATTGCCGTATGCTCGCAATGTTATCCCTTTTGAAGTTGCCAGTGGGTCTTTTCACCGTTTGCTAGTGATTTGTTCCCCGGGTCATTGATTTGTTTATCAATGTAATCCCCAGCCAGTCCCTGTGGATAATTGCCGGATGCTTGCAATTCATCCTCAGCGGATCGCCTTTCATTTACCCGTTTGCTCGGTAATGATTGTTGCTCTCTTTGATTGGTCATCATTATATACCTAGTTTTGGTATCCCGATGCCTTTCTTTTCGGTCGATTTATCCTTTGTTAACCCAGTAACCGGTTGTGGATAATCTTCCATGCGAGTGTGTTATCCACGTTCTGACGGTAATGGATAATATATCTCATGCACTCTTCAGTCGGAGCCTTTTGTGTTTCCCTGGTCGAGTAAGATTCGTTATTTCCCTTTGTGGAGTCGAATATTTCTTTGTTGTTTGGATAATTGCCAGATGCTTGCAATTTATCCCCTTTGAGTTGTCTTTCGTTTACCCAGATGCTTGGTATCGATTGTCTCTCCTTTGGCTAGTCACCTATTATATACTTCGGTATCTCTGGTGTCTTTTCCTTTTGAGTATATTATTCACGGTCTGCCGGTAATGAATAATATGTCTCATTCACTCTTTGGTTGAAGTCCTTTGTTGATCTTCCCCAGCTGAGCAAGATTCGTATTCTTTGTAGAATCGAATACCCATCCTTTAACCAGTTTGTGTTTTGGATGATGAGTGTTTTGGCATATATACCAATCCACGTTTTCGGTAGATCACCTATTATATACTTCGGTATCCCTGGTGTTTCTTACCATGCGAGTGTATTATCTACGTTCTGACGGTAATAGATAATATATTTCATGCGAGTATTCTATCCACGTTCTGACGGTAATGGATATTATATCTCATGCGCTCTTTGGGTTTGTGTCCCCAGTTGAGTATGATTCGTTTTCCTGTTGTGGATTCGAATGTCCATCCTGTAAGTCGATTTGCTTTTTCAAGCCCTCCTTTCGGATGATGAGTGTCTTGGCATATATACCAATTCACGTTTTTGGTAGGTCACCTATTATATACCCCGGTATCTCTGGTGTCTCTTCCTTTTCGAGTATATTATTCACGGTCTGCCGATAATGAATAATATGTCTCATACACTCTTGGGTCAATCTTTTGATTGTTTTCTCCGCAGAGTAAGATCCATATTCCTTGTGGAATTGAGTATCCATCCTATAAACAAGTCTGCTTTTCTAGCTTCCTTTCGGATGATGAGTGTCTTGGCATATATACCAATTCACGTTTCGGTCGGCCACCTATTATATACTTCGGTATCCCTGGTGTTCCTTCCTTTCTGCTCCCTATTATGACCTTGGTCCCCTGTGGAGTCAGATTTGCCTGAGTTGATGTACCTTTTTCAGGTCTTTCTCAGATGTTTGGATTGATTGATATCTCTCACCCTTATACCGGTCTTAGATATTCATTCTTCCTGAGTGTGTTGCCCTTATACCGGTAACATCTCATCCTCGGCTTCCCCTGGAGAGTCTTTTTTCTAGATTTCCCCAGCGGAGTTGTATTGCTATTTGTGTTGCTGTATTGGTGTTATCCCCAATACGTGCATTTTGTGGGTCAGCTTGAGTCTTTCCAATGGAAGTGTTTCCTTTGGAATTTCTTTCTCTCCCCAGTGTGAGTCTTTTCACTTACCCAGTGAAGTCTCCGGTCAGATTTCTGTTACCCCCCTAATCAGAGTCGTGTCTTGCACATATTATGTCAGTTTTGTTTTCCCCAAATCAGAGTCGTGTCCTGCTCATGCATTCCTTTTCTTTTATTATCCCCAATAAGAGTCCTGTTAGAGTCTCTGTTCCTGGTGAGGGTATCACTCCGATGGATCGTCTTTTCTTCTGTGTGAACCATATTCCCCACAGAGTTTGTGTCTTTTACATGCATACATTTGCATCATGAGGTCTCTTAGGGACCAAAATTTGTCTCATTACTATTATTTAAGCCCATTCTACCGCGTCGAGATGAAGATTTCTAAACTTCACTTCTCCGGCTAGAATGACCTTAAATAGGGGCATCTGTAAGACCCCAATTTTGTCCCTAAGATCCCTCAAGGCATCATATCATATCATATCATTGCCTCAAGGATCATTGTGTGTCTTTGCTTCCCTCCTAGTGGGTGGGCTATTTTGTGAGTGTGATTCTTGATCACCAAGCATGTTTTGCATTTGTATATCATTGCTTTTCATTTGTTTACTAACAAAAAGTACAAAAATATTGTCATCTAACCTTGTTACTTGCAGATGAAGCAAACTAGGTCAAAACAGTCAAATCATTCATTGAGCAATGGATGGTGGTCTTTCTTGAAGAATTTGGGCACCATAATCATTCATCAAGAGCTCATATGAGTTGTGATATCATTTGGAGTCAAGATCTCAAGAGAAAGAGGCTTGGAATTCATCAGAACATGGCTCAGTCAACCAAAAGCCTAGCAAAGTCAACTGTGGCCAACTGTGCATTTAATCAGGGATTTGAAGGTGTGAGATGGTTGGAAAGGTCTCATTCATGTCCATATAAGCTTCAATTAACATTTCAAACATCCACAGTGAAGAATTTGAGGTCAGACAAAAAGTTTCCCAAAATAGTAAGGACCTGTAATTTTCAGCTGCCAAAAATGGAAAGTCATTCTCCTCAAAATTACATCATGAACCAAGCTTCAAATCAAGATTTGTCCAACATGAAAGTTGAAGATCTTGCTCTTGCCTTTCCAAAAAGTCCAAGAACACTCATTTCCCATGTGTGGTTGGCAAGTTATGATCAAATCATTTTCAAAAAAAGTTGAAATTCAAAGTGCCATAACTTTTGGATGGAAAGGCCAAATTGGGTGATTCTTTTTTGAGCAAACCACATTTGATGTGTACTATCCAAATCCATCATTACATTTCATCAAAAACCTTCACATAAAAAGGTCATTTTTCAAGTGAACCATTTAATTTTTGGTGGGAAAAATAGTGATTTTTAAGGCTAATCTTGTAGAAAAGAGGTACTCACAATAGAAAGGGATTGATTTTAATGAAATTTTCTCTAGTATTAAGTCATACTTCTATCAAGGTAGTGTTAGCCTTGGTAGCTATCTGAGACGTGCATTTAGAGCAGATGTATGTGAAAACAATGTTTCTTCATGGTAATCTAGATGGACAAATTTACGTGGAGCAACTAGATGGGTTTAGTGACACTAGACATGGCAGACAAGTTTGTAAATTGAAGAGGTCTTTATGGTTTAAAGCAGTCTCATAAAAATGATGGGTCTTTGAGAAAAGATATGTTGGAAGGATGCTAGACAAGTTTGACATGAGTAATTCAAAAGTTGTGAGTACTCTATTGGGGAATCATTGTGAACTTTTATTAGATAGTTGTCCAAATACATACGTAGAAGTTGAGTATATGTCAAAGGTCCCTTGTGCTAGTGTTATTGGTTGTTTAATGTATAGTATGGTTTGCACTAAACCAGATTTGACACAAGTTGTAAGTCAAGTTGTAATTTTTTTGTCTAAACTAGGAAAACATAATAAGGAAAAAGTCAAGTGAATTTTTAGATACTTTATGGGTACTATGAGCTATTGTATCATGTTTAGCAGTGAACATGGTGATCCTTTAGTTGTAAGATATGCTAATTCAGACTAAATTGGTGATATGGATGATAAGAGGTCTAAAATATGGTGTGTCTTTACGTTAGCAAAAAGATAAATTTGTTGGAAATAATAGATTCGATCCATAATGGCTATGTCGACAACTGAAACAGAGTACATGGAGCCAGGTGAAACTTCCAAAAAAGCCTTGTGGCTTACATGATTGGTGAGATGATTGGGTGTTAAGCAAAGTGGAGTTTGGTTGCACTGTGATAGTCAGAGTTCCATTTATTTGGAAAGTAATTAGGTTTATCCTGCCAAGACCAAGCATATTGATGTGAGGTTTCACAATATTAGAGAGTTACTTGAATTTGGACATATATTACTTTAAAAAGTTCATACTTCAAAGGATGCAACTGATATGTTGATCAAGTTAGTCATTAGTAACAAGTCCAGGCATTACTAGACTTGTTACATGTTTCTTAGTGTTAAGGAGTAGGTGTACCTCCCTAGTTGCCAAAATGAATTGTCATGCAAGAAGTTTGCATTTGGTTTGATATTCACCAAGGTGGAGATTGTTGAGTATAACTCATATTGTGGAGATTATTATGGCTAGAGATAATTGTTTGTTGTGGATAACTGGAGATTAAGAATTAGGTAAACTTAACCTTAGAATTATATATATATATATATATATATATATATATATATATATATATATATATATATATATATATATATATATATATATAATGTTATATTCGTAAAAGGACCTACCTAGGGGGAGGATTGTAGGCCTTCATAAGAAAGGCAACGACAATATATCACCCTAGTGGAGGGTATCACCTCTCCCTAAGGTTTTTCTATCACCTAATAATGGGAAACATGGAATACGATGTTTCTTTGGCAAAGGGAAGTCAGAGTCATTAACTGACTCACGCCCCTCATGGAAATAGGGATTCAACGGTCCATCATTGACTTGGTGGGTGGTTACCCTTTCCAATAAAACCCTAGGCGCAAAGGGCTTATATAAATATCTCTCTTCAAGAGGAGAAAGGGGGAAGATCTTAAACCATACAGAACACGCCCCAGACACGCTTATACCTAAACACATCATTCCTGTAAGACCCTAATTTTGTCCCTAAGATCCCTCAAGGCATCATATCATATCATATCATTGCCTCAAGGATCATTGTGTGTCTTTGCTTCCCTCCTAGTGGGTGGGCTATTTTGTGAGTGTGATTCTTGATCACCAAGCATATTTTGCATTTGTATATCATTGCTTTTCATTTGTTTACTAACCAAAAGTACAAAAATATTGTCATCTAACCTTGTTACTTGCAGATGAAGCAAACTAGGTCAAAACAGTCAAATCATTCATTGAGCAATGGATGGTGGTCTTTCTTGAAGAATTTGGGCACCATAATCATTCATCAAGAGTTCATATGAGTTGTGATATCATTTGGAGTCAAGATCTCAAGAGAAAGAGGCTTGGAATTCATCAGAACATGGCTCAGTCAACCAAAACCCTAGCAAAGTCAACTGTGGTCAACTGTGCATTTAATCAGGGATTTGAAGGTGTGAGATGGTTGGAAAAGTCTCATTCATGTCCATATAAGCTTCAATTAACATTTCAAACATCCACAGTGAAGAATTTGAGGTCAGACAAAAAGTTTCCCAAAATAGTAAGGACCTGTAATTTTCAGCTGCCAAAAATGGAAAGTCATTCTCCTCAAAATTACATCATGAACCAAGCTTCAAATCAAGATTTGTCCAACATGAAAGTTGAATATCTTGCTCTTGCCTTTCCAAAAAGTCCAAGAACACTCATTTCCCATGTGTGGTTGGCAAGTTATGATCAAATCATTTTTAGAAAAAGTTGAAATTCAAAGTGCCATAACTTTTGGATGGAAAGGCCAAATTGGGTGATTCTTTTTTGAGCAAACCACATTTGATGTGTACTATCCAAATCCATCATTACATTTCATCAAAAACCTTCACATAAAAAGGTCATTTTTCAAGTGAACCATTTAATTTTTGGTGGGAAAAATAGTGATTTTCAAAAATACATGGAATTTTCACACCAAACCAATTCAATTCACTTCTAAACATGATTTGTGATGTGCTGCAAGCAGAAAATCACTGTTCCATTGGTTCTAAGTTCAAAAGGGCAATTTGGCCAAAATGCATGATAAGCTTCATTCACTAATCCATTCCAAATATGCTAAACATGATTAAGGCTTTGGATTAAGAGGTGGTATTTAAGCCTAATCATAACAGAAAGTTCAGAATCAACAATCACATTTTCAGATCAAATCACAAAATTCACAAATTCTCTCAATTTTCTCAATTTTTCTTCACACTTTTTTTCCTTTGTTCATCAAGAATTCATCTCGTTTCGTGCTATCTTTTGTGTTGCTCATCATTAACAGGTGGAGTTGTACATCTGTTTGAACGAATTGGTGGAAGAAACTTGAAGAAATCCAACTGTTGCAACCTTGAGCTCGCATGGCAGTTTGAAGATTCTCCATCATCCAAGCATTTCTGAGCTGAGCAATCATCTCCATTCATCTCCTACAACATAAGAGGCTATCTGTTTTGCATCATTTGGACCTAAAAAGCTCGATTCCAACAGCAGCTTCATCAAGAGGTAAAAAATTCAACTCCTCTAATTCATGAAATCAACATGTGGTTTAGGTAGATCCTTCAACATAGAGTAGAATGAAACTTGAATCGTGCATTTTCGTTGAATATTCATGGAGAAATCTGGATTTTAAGTTTGGATAGCAAAACATTTCTTGATCGAATCTTTTTGTATACTGAATTCTGGATAAAACCGTGATGATATTTGTAATCCTTGTTGAAAGACGAATCCAACCATATATAGTTTGTGCATTTCCATGAAGATTTGGTCATGGTGATGATTTCTGTGCAAGAACACCAAGAACACTCCAATTTTCCCTTCCAAAACGCGTGTTTGATCTTCATCACCTGGCTTCGTTTCAAATTTGGTGTTTCCCGCCTCCGCTGACCAGTAGCGTGCTGACACCTCCGTTAATGAAACGGAGCGTTTTGTCCACGCCTCTCCATAATTACAAAAATGCCACTGCCAGCTTTTAAATTCATTTCATTTGTTAAATATTTATTTCATTTCATCAATTAACTTCAAAAAATCATAAATGATTCATCCTTGATCCAAATTGAGTGAGGATTTTTGCATTCATCTCCATTTTCTCTCTAGTTTTTTTAGGTATGATAACAAATGTTGTGCCTGATTGATTTTTGCTTTTGCCTAGAGGTTTTGGTCATGTATGCCATGTGTGTATGTTTTGCCATTTCATTCATAAAATAATGATGCCTTATCCAAAATGCTTGAAATTTTACATGCACATTCTTGACTCATTCCTGGTGATTTTGATGTATAGTTTGCTATTTTTGAGTTTCTGGTTAGAGAGATATGATGTGATCAAGTTGAGTGTGACAATGTATGTCA
The DNA here is from genome assembly GCF_024323335.1 of Lathyrus oleraceus. NCBI lineage: Eukaryota > Viridiplantae > Streptophyta > Magnoliopsida > Fabales > Fabaceae > Lathyrus > Lathyrus oleraceus. The sequence goes on along the minus strand of NC_066582.1, from coordinate 242,731,205 downwards.
CACTAGGTTCTGTCCAACTTCTTGAATTTTGTTTCCATGCTTGTGCTATGTCAATGGCTCTGGATTTTTGCATGTGATTACTTCTGTATGTCTAGTTTGAGCTGGACTTTTTGTAGGATTTGTTGATCAATTTCCTATTTGATTGGGATTTTATTTTGCTGTTTGGTCATTTTTGGATTTTTCTTGAGTGATCAACTTCCATGCCTTGTTAAATTCTCATGCCTTATCATATGAGGCTGAAATTTTGTGGATTGATTCTTAACATGTTTAACTTCATTTTGGCTTTGGTGTGGTTCATTTATATTATGCCATTTCTGTTTTACACTTGCCTAAAGTTGATACATGATTAGTGGCCTAGTTTGAACTCATTTTTGCTTACCATGATTTAGTGAATTTAATTGACATACTTCCACTTGTCCAAATAGCATGAAATTTGGTATGTTGCTTATTGTATGTGTCCTGTTTAAGCTTGAATTTTTCTGGAATTTATTGAGCTATTTTGGTATTGGTTTGGTTGTGATCATTCTGTTTGCTCCAATGTGATTCCAAAATGCATGGTTTGACATGTTTAGCTTATGAAATGGATTTGGTGCATAGTTTTGATACGGGACCAACTGGAAGTTGCTCTTGTTTGATAAATCTTGATTTTGATCAATTTTCACTTGCTGTTTTGAATTTTTCACCTCCTTTTGACCCTAGGCTTGTCCTAGTGGTCTTACTTCTCACATTTGAGTTGTTTTTTCAGGTTAAAGAAGCAATTGCTTTAAGGAATTTAATTCAAGTTGATTGATTTTGGTTTATTTGATTATCATGAACTAACTTGGTTTGTTTTGTAGGATGCTAACTCATTTGGTTTGAGTTTGTGCTTTGCACATGTGATTGATTGTGTTGTCTGTTGGTTCTTAACTTGTCTGTTTTGACTTTGTGATTGGTATACTGATTATATTTGATTGATTTCAGGTACCATAGTCGCTTTAGTTCCTTTGAGAACTTGCTATTGCTTTGATTTTCTTAAGCATTGAGGTAGACTCTCTTGTCTCCATGTAGTCTGGAAGACCTGGCTTGTTATTTAGCCAGGCAACTGTCTGAAGTCCTCCTTAAGAGGCAATGTTTGTGATTGTTTAACTTTGTCCCCAAGCGGGTAAAGACCTCATATGAGGCAATTGGTAGACAAAAGAGATATGTAGCCTATCTCCTACTATTCTATGAGTCACTCACCTTGCTCGCACCACATGTGTTTATGCATAGTGAGTAAAAACCCAAGATCTATCGAGTCTAACTTGTGGAGAGAGTTCCATCTTTCTGAACTCCCACACCTTCTGATATTCAATGCTCTCCCTGACCAGGGATAAGAGTGATGAGGCACACCCCTCATATCCTTTCACCTGCTTCACCTTGGCTCTCAATGTCAAGGTTAAGAGCACCATTTACCCTATTCCAGTTGACTTTTTAAGTCTAACCCTTTGATTGAGCCTAATTGTTTGGTTATAGTGGGTGCTAAATGACTTTGTTTGATTGATTGCTTGTTGCATTTGTACATGCTTGCATGCTTGCCTTTGTGCACTTATCATCATTGATTTCTCATTATTGCATGATCATCATTGCATATCCTTGTGATTCATGTTTGAGTTTACCCATTGAGGACAATTGTAAGACCATGTTCTTTGGCCATTGTTCCTATGATTTGGAAGGGATAGAGTGTAAGACCATTTCACTTGGTCACTCATGTGCTTAATGCATTGTTTGTTTGTTGTATGTGAGGATACAAGTGTAAGACCATGTTGTTGGCCCTTGTATTCCCATGATCATCCTTTGGTGGTTGGTATAAGTCCAGATAGATTGGCGTCCGACATCCAAGTTTTGTTTTACCTTAGGAGATTGGTGTAAATCCATTTATTGGTATCCGATATCCGCTTATGTTTTGTGAGATTGGTATAAGACCATTGAGGGCATCCGGTATCATTGTTTTGTTTTAGGAGGTTGGTGTAAACCCATTTATTGGTATCCGATATCCGCTTTTGTCTGTGAGATTGGTATGAGTCCATTGATGGCATCCGGTATCACCTCGCTTTCTTTGCTTACTTGCTTTGTTGCCTCATTCCTAAGGACACACTTGAATCATCTTCTATATGATTTCAAGAGGTGAACCTTTTTAAGAAGTTTTACATTCCACTATCCATACCCTCTTTGTCCTAAACCTTTTCACACTTTGCTTTCAAAAACTTTGACTTGTTGTGCAAACATCTTCATGCCTTTTCAAATTAGAAACTTGGACCTTAAGTCCTTGACTTTTCAAACTTCACATTTCATAACACTTCTTTGAATTGAACCTTAATCATACCTTGACCATACTTTGTGAATAATCATAATCAATTAACTTCACCCATTCAATTGTTTTGGCTTTGTCCATTGTTAATATGTTTTCATACATTAGCCTTAGGTTTTAATTACCATAGTGGTTGATGTAAATCTTACCTTATCCTTAGTGAGTTGATTGTAAGTCTTCCATACTTATTATAGGGTTAACCCCTCACTAGTATGTTGAAGCCGTCCTCGCATGGTGGATTGTTGATGTTGGTTGAGTTTTCTCCCATTGGTAATGAAAAGCCTTAGTGCTTGTGTTTTAATATGAACTCACAAATTTTTGGAAATCTTTTAACCGAACTACGACGTTTTGATCCTTACCTTTGATGGAAGGTACGTAGGCAACGGGTTCATCCGTTCAAACACAAAAATAACTAACTTGTACATTCTTTTCTCATCTTCCCATTCATGTTTGCACAATATGTCAAAAACAAATAAACATTTCTTATACAACAAGTGTGAAAAGGGCTCCCTAGGAGTACCTAGGACGTGATGGGTGCCTAACACCTTCCCATTGCGTAATTTACCCCTTACCCAGACTCTCTGATCTTTTATTGGTTTTCTACGTGTAAAACTTCTTAGGTTTTTGTTCGCTTTTTAACCAGTCCTTAGGATAAATAAAAGTGCGGTGGCGACTCGATTCATTGTATGCTTTGCTTATGGTTTAATCAATAAATCATATAGCGACGAATACACCGCTACAATTCCATAGAAAGATCTTTCACCTCACGCGAGAAGGTCCTCAAACCACCACAAAGCACCATCGTACAAGGCTTCTCGCCTTGTGGGAAAGTCTTAACCACAATAAAACGTAATACGCCTACTAAGGTCTTTGACTTTCCATTGCCCTTTAAGGAGGAACACACACGCACCTATACTTTTTGACAATTACAGTGGTGTCCATCGTGTGTTAGTGTAAGCCTTAAAGGCCAATAGTATTGGTACTTGTACCGAATTATTTATTAATAATTTAATGGCATTTATTTATTATGTTTGGTTTTTCAAAGTTATAAAGTCTCTAGAATAGCTAGTCTGTTTAATGAAATGATAAGTGTGACTTAATCATGAGATCCCATTAAACATAAGGACATTATTTTTATAGTATTTATAGTCGAGTTTTATTGTGAAGTGGGGTGACATTAAACCATTGATACTATTATGTGGATAGAGTGATGATCACATCTCATGGATCATGGATAAAGAGTTATCAAGTCTTCACATAGGTATGAATATTAGGAGTAATATTTATACGAGATTGACCCGCTATGAAAATACTACATAGAAAGTTATGTAAAGTAAAAAATGTTATGCTCATGGTGACAGTGGTGTATACCACCTTTTGACCTGAAACCACTATGGACCCTAGATGTAGGAGTTGAGTATTTTATTGTTGATCAAGATCTGTCTGTAACTTGATGATCATAAAGACAATTCATGTGTACTCCACAAATCACGTTGAGGCACATGAGTGACCTAGATGGAATTTATCCATCCTGCATAACATGATATATGTCTAAGGGTCCAATATTAAACTAGACAAGGATGACACGGTCTATGCCTTGTGTTCAATATAGACCTGAGGGCAAAAGGGTAACTGTATATAATAATATTATCACGATTTTTTTTCAAATCGCATGACATTTTCATGACTTGGGTAGCAGTGATGTGTTACTAGATACCACTTACTATTTATTATATTAAATACCTAATTTAATATAATTTCCAACATCACGAGAACCTACGGGGTCTCACACATAAGGACGGATTAATGAGAGATGGAATAAATAAGGAACATTGTAAGGTACAATGTACTTGATAGAACCGTGGAACACCGTAAGGTAAGGTGTACTTAAATGGAGTATGGAACACTGTATGATATAATAATAATAGTTATTATTGTTATTATTATAATAGTTATTAGTATAGTAATATTATAATAATAGTTATTATAATAAAATAATATTATTATATGCCTCACTTGGATTTTTTCAGCTTATTGTCCATACAAGTGGTTCTATAAATAGAGTCATTATGTAGATGCTAAACATTTGATGAAATTAGTTTTTTGAAACTTCGTCGTAATCTCTCTCTCTCTCTCTCTCTCTCTCTCTCTCTCTCTCTCTCACACACACACACACACACACACACACACACACACACACTCAAAGTCTTTATTCGTAGAAGCTAGCATTGAGATTGAAAGCACTTTGTTCGTATGGACTGAGTAGAGACGTTGATCATCGTTCATCGCTTGTGATCATTCATCCGGATATGAATCAAAGTTATTAATCACCACAAGAGATCATTTTTCTATTACTGATCATGTATTATTCATAAGTATCAACTAAAGGGAAACATTTTATTTTTCGTTGCGCCTTGTATCGTGATTTCCTTTCAGTGGTATCAGAGCCACTTATGAAAACATGATCAAATAGTTGTTTAATTTCTTTAATTTGTGTATTAATTCGATTAAAAAACATAATAAATTAAATAATAAAATAAATTTTGGCATCATGTTATGTATGATTTGGATGAATAGACGTTGACTATGCTTCAGAATCTGATTTCTGTATGGTGAAACAATGATATATTGATCATTCATAAGTTACACAAAAGTGATCAATCTATTTCTTATAAGATATGAATAACTTTGATGCAACAGTGATATATTTAATATGCATTTTATTTCATCGATTCAATTAGTGTGATGATTCTGTTTCATATGAATGATCAATGTTCATTTTGCTTAAGAATCCGACATTTGTATGGTGAAGCAATGACATTTCGATCATTCAAAATAAATAGTCGATCATAGTATGAATATTTTGAATTATATTTTATGACGACACAAGAGTTGTATTGTCAATAGTTATAAAATTAGGGTTTGTAAGGGTGACAAACTTTTATACCTAAGTGATTTGTATAATATAATAATAATAGGTATTGTTATTAGGGTTAAAAACGTTTTTCGTCTCTATAAAGTCCTTATAACAAATTTCTTATAATAATGGTCCTCCTAAAGTTTCTTCGAATAATGATCCATCATTCAATTTTAGTCCTTATAAAAAATTTCCTTGAATAATGGTCCTCATAAAGTTTTCTGCCCACACTTTTAGTCCCTACCGTCTATTTAGACTAGTGGGAGCTGACGTGGCATGCCACGTCAAAATACTTGAATACACAAAAAATATTAAATTAAGGGGGTTATAAACCTCCCCAAATTCCTTCAAATATGATGAAAACCAATACCCATTTTTAAGAATCTCATTTTTAAGAATCACTTACAAACAATGTAAATTTAATTCTTCATCATAGTGACATCAACATCAAAACTTCAATTTCCCCATAGACATTCATCTAGTTATCCCCCTTAAGAGAAGAAACAATGAATATCTAAATGAGCTCTAGATCTAGAAAATGAAAGTCTCACAAAAAAGAAATCAATACTTATTTTTTACACTTGTTTCAATCATGATTAAAGAGATTGAATTGTTGAGTTCCAGAATCCCTTAGAACTACTGGAGAGATTTTTCAATGTTCCTATCAATAAGTATTTCAACTACAAAAATAGACTTCAAAAATAAACTTCAAAAATACTTGAAAGATTTCTACCATGATAGGTAAGACTCCTGCTTTCACCATCTCTTTATAACAAACAAAGTATTTTAAAAATCTTTACGTTCTTGTTGTACAATAGCACATAACAAAGCATTAGAAACTTCAATGAGGGGCTTATAACCCCCCGAATTCATATCCTCTAAAACTATTATCACTTCTTTGATTCAAAATGCTCAAAAAACGTATGAATCAATGACACGAGAGCTAATTCAGCACCTAGAAACATGTACTTCACCATGTTATGACAAAAATCCTCCATCTTTACAACACTCCCAACTAAACCCAATTTCAAAATTATCTCAAAATATGTATTAGAGGTGTGGTGAAAACTCTTTTGTGTTAAAGCTCATTTGAAATTCAGCGCTGAGTTTAAATCACTTGTACGATTCAAAACTTGGATTAAATTATCTAGGGCAAGCTTATTCCTCAGAAAGTTAATATTTTGGGCGAATCATAATTGGGATTTACAATTTCAATGGTTTGTGAAATATGTTGAATACTACTGGTTGAAGATAGATAAACCTATTTGAAGAATTGAGTGTGATGTGTTAAATATTGCTAAATGATAATTGAATATTGAGAGTCACATATAATCAATGAAAATCGATGAGAAATATGACGTAGAAAGCATGTCTTCTAAGAAGTTGTTTGATAAAATGTTTGAGAGAATTTAGATATTTAGGGGGGGTTTATAACCCCCACAATTTAACTAATATAAAATAAAAATAATTAATTTAATAAAAATCATACGTGTAAAAAAAAAATATTTGATATGTCATGTATGTCTCGTTAGTGGAAATTAACAGATGAGACCAATATTAAAGATGAAAAAATTTGTGAAAACTATTATTTGAAGAAAAAAAAATTAGAATCATTAATTTTAAATATTGACATATTTATGAGCATCGTGAGATATTTAACCCTTATTATTATTCTAAAATACTTGTGTCATTGTTTCATTTCTCTTGCTACGATTGTCGTGCTGGAACTCATACGATGTTACAAAATTCATGTGTTAGGGAATATGTATTGTATTGGATATATATGTTTTGTTTTATAATATAAAAAAATATATATGTATTATTATCCAACTGACAGTGTATAATAATTAATCTCTTATTATTTTATGAAAGAGATTTCATTACTCTGCTAGTTTTACATAACAAAGTTTTATCATAAAAACAATGTCGTACCGTTATTAGCAAAGGATAATGGTTTATCCTATTATTATTTAAATAATACTAATAATAAGATGTTATTATTTATTTAAATAATTTGATATAGCTTTATAATCGGACGGACAACGAACCCCATATAACTCAAAATAATGTGATGATTTGTCAAAATTTAATTTAATTTATTTAATTAAAATAAATAAATTAATAATAATAATAAAATGTGTTTATTATTGTTTTTTTTTTGTGGTGAGCGGTTATGACCTTAGTTTTCTTTTATTTTAGTTTGGAAATTTTAAATACAACATATGTGTCGTGCCTTTCTCTTTATCTTCTTTATGTAACTTCATTTCTCATCTCAATCTCTCGTATGTAAAACGAGTATTCTTTGATGTAATTTAATATAATAAAGAAAAGAAGAAGACAAGATCAAAGGAGAACAACCATGGAGATCTAGCTTGGAGAAGCGTAGATCGTTATTAGGTTTAGCTTAGGTTATCTCATTGACTTGAGGGAACAATTGTGCTAGAGACCATAACCATATTATTTTAATTTTATATGTATGTTGATGCATGTGAATGTATGTTGATGCATGTGAGAGACAATTTATATGATAAATAAGTTGAGGAGATCAAATTAATCAAATTTCCCTCAAGTCAAATATTAAGTTTAAGTTTTCCAAATTATAACACTCATCAAGGCTAGTATCGAATAATGTAGGTTTCGCCTAACGCGAGGTGCATATTTTATATTAGGAAGGTATGGCGGGATAAATGTAGTATTCAATTGCTCAAATATTGGCTCGAACTTAATTAAACAAATTATAATAAGATTATATATATTTAGAAGTAAGCGTTGGGAGTAATCCATATGATGGATTAGAATAAGGAGTTATTCACCCAAATGATAGTATTCGGGAATTGTATTAGATACTATTAGAATGAGTTTCTACCTAAATAACCTAATTTTTTTGTGTAATCAGCCTAACGCTGACTTAAAACAAAGTGAAATATGGATCTCGATCCACTAGAAAATCTTTCAATGTGATTTTCAAATTCAAATGGTGAGGTTCATTTGGTTTGAGTGAAATTGTGGGAGCATATTTAATTAAAGACCTAATTGAATATGTTAATTTTAATGATACTTATGTTTTCACATTTTCATGTAGTTTACCATGACAACAAACACCTCTAACAACATTTTACGATCAATCCTTGATAAGGAAAAATTGCCTCGGACAAATTTTCTTGATTGACATCAAAACTTAAGGATTGTCCTCAAACATGATAAAAAGTTATATGTCTTAGAGACACTTCTTCCTGAGGAGGAGCCTCCTAGTTCTGCTCCTAAAACTGAAAGAGATGCTTATAAGAAGTATGTCGATGATGCCAATGGAACTGTTTGCCTCATGCTGGCTACCATGAATTCTAAATTGCAAAAGCAACATGAGAACATGGCAGTGTTCGATATGATCGAACACCTGAAGATGCTCTATCAAGAGCATGTGAGGCATGAGAGATTTGAAGTTTAAAAAGTTCTTTTTCAAGGCAAGTTAGCTAAGGGAGCCCCGGTAGGTCCCCATGTACTCAAGATGATTGGGTATGTGGAATACCTCGAAAGGTTGGGTTTTCCTCTAAAAAGGAGCTTGCGAATGATTTGATCCTACAATCATTGTTGGGGATCTTAAATCAATTTATCCTTAATTTTAATATGAATGATATGGAAAAAGTTCTTCCAGAGCTGCTAAGCATGTTAAGAACTGCTGAGCAGAATCTGAAGTAAAAGGGAAGTCCATTTTGATGGTTAGTAATGGAAAGAAGCAAAATAAAAGACCCACCAAGCAGGATGGTAAAGGGAAAGGCAAGGAAGTTTCTAGATCCAAACCTACTGCTCATGCTTTGAAGCCTAGTGGAGGTAGAACAAAGGCGGACATTTGCTTCTAATGTGGTAAGACCGCACACTAGAAGAGAAATTGCCTAAAGTACCTGGAAGATAAGAAGAATGGAGTAGAGACTTCAACTTCAGGTATTTTTTATATATAAATAATTCATTTACTTTTGCCTCATGGGTATTGGATATTGGATGCGGTTCTTACATTTGTACTAACGTGCTAGGGCTAAAAAGGGGTAGAGAATTGGCAAAAGGTGAAGTTGATCTACAAGTTTGTAATAGAGAAAAAGTTGTTGCTTTAGTCATGGGAACTTATGTATTGACTTTACCTAGTGGTTTAATAATTCAGTTAGAGAAATGTTATTTTGTACCTGCAAATAGCAGGATTATTATTTTCGTTTCTTGTTTGGACGAGTTTGGTTTTTCATTCATAATAAAGAACAGTTGTTGCTCTTTTTATTTGAATGATGTATTATACGCTAATGCACAAATGAACAATGAATCGTATGTCCTTGATCTTGAAATGACAATTTATAACACTAATATTAAAAGGATGAAACCTGACGAGTTAAATCCAAGTTACCTTTGGCATTATCGCTTAGGCAACATAAATGAGAAACACATTTCCAAACTTCATAAAGATGGACTCTTGGGATCTTTTGATTATGAATAATACGATACATGCAGATCTTGTTTAATTGAAAAGATGACAAAGCCCTCATTCATAGGAAAATGTGAAAGGGCTAATGATATTTTGGATCTCATGCATACTAATGTATGTGTACCACTGAACATACCAGTCATATGAGGTTTTCAATACTTCACCACATTCACTGATGATTTCAGTATATATGGTTTTGTGTATTTAATAAAACACAAATCTGAATCCTTTGGAAAGTTCAAAGAATTCAAGAATGAAGTACAAAACCAAATAGGTAAGAATATTAAAACTCTTCTATCAGATCGAGGTGGTGAATATTTAAGCCTAGAGTTTGACAACCATCTAAAAGAGCATGGGATTCTATCCCAACTTACTCCTCTTAGAACACCATAATGGAATGGTGTATCTGATAGAAGAAAGAGAACCTTGTTATACATGGTCTCATCCATGATGAGTCATGTCGATCTTCCAAACTCCTTTAGGGGACATGCTCTATTGACAACAACTTACACACTTAATTGTGCTCCATCCAAAAAGGTTAAAAAGACACCATATGAGATATGGGGTGGTAAGAAACCACATAAGTCTTACATGAAGATTTGGGGTTGCAAAGTTTATGTGAAACAACAAATTTTAACTAAGCTAGAACCCAGATCTGAAAAATGCTTATTTGAGGGGTATCTTAAAGAAACAAGAGAGTATTCCTTCTACAATCCTTTTGAGGACAAAGTGTTTGTCGCTCGAAATGGAGTATTCTTATAAAAGTACTTTATTTCCAAAGGAATAAGTGGTATAAAATTAGAGCTTGAAAAAAATTCAAGAATCACAAAGAATTGATACATCTATGGAGGAACTGGAGCAGGAAACACAAGTAGTTGTGAAAGAGCAACCTGCTCAAGTAGAACAATACCAACGTAGGTCAAATAGGATATGTCACCAATCTGAGAGATATGGTTATCGCGTAACTGATCAAGGTGATGTATTACTCATGGATCAAGATAAGCATGTGACCTACCAATAGGCTATCACTATCTGAGAAGTGGCTAGAAGCCATGAAATGTGAAATGGATTCCATGTGCACAAACCAGGTTTAAACCTTGGTAGAGCCTCCTGTAGGATTTACTCCTATAGGATGCAAGTGGGTCTTCAAAAATAAGACTGGCATGGATAGTAAGGTACATACCTATAAGGCACGACTGGTTCCTAAGGGCTATAAGAAGATTCATGGTATAGACTATGATGAAACATTTTCACTAGTTGTAATGCTTAAATTTGTTCGAATTTTACTTGATATCGTTGCATATCATGATTACGAAATATGGCAGATGGATGTCAAGATTGCTTTCCTTAATGGTAATCTTCCCGAGGATGCGTACATAACACAACCTAAAGGATTTGGCATTCCAGAATAAGCCCAAAAGTTATGCAAAATATAACGATCAATCTATGTGTAATACCCCAAAATTTACCCTTCATTTTTCCTGGAAGCATGGGATTATGTTTTACACTTCATTAGCATCATATTAGGTCATACTCATTGCATACTGTATTAGTAACATGGAGATCAGGTTTTGATCGATCACTCCTTAACAGAAGGAGCCCACACAAAGCAAGATTGAGAATTGGACTTCCTTTTCTAAGTATACAAGTCTCAAGGGTCTCAGGGGGTCCAAGTATCTTATTATGGTCCTCAGTTCATTAATGAAGGATTCAAAGCTATCAGAGTGTTCATCTGGATTTAATTAGAAATTAGGGTTTCGTGGCTACCTGCAACAGGAAATGTTTGTTTGGAAGTAGAGGAGCTCATCCATGTCATGATTAGAGAGGCATCTTGGCCTAGGAAGATTCACAATTATCTCATAAAGATCCATTGGCAATTAGTGCAATCAGTTCCTGATCATTATGCCCTAAAACTAGGGTTTGGTATAAAATCAATTTATTTCTGATTCTTTGGGTGAAACTCTTTTCCATGGCCCTCCATATGTCCACAAGGGTCTACATACAAAAAATTATCTCTTTATTTGAGCTAGAAGTGCTTCAATTGATCAATGGAATCGAGAATCAGACAGTTTGGGAAAAGTCAACTATGGGGCCAGAAAAGTCAACTCCTGACATTTTGAGAGTGGAATCTCAAAATCAATGCCTAAGGGATCCTACATGTGAAATTTGATCAAGGTTGGATCATGGATTCATCATTTAATCAGGAATTGGAAAAGTTACTTAATTTGGAAATGGTTGACTTTCCATTTAGGGCAAGTTTTCATGATCGTTGCACTCACTTTAAGCCCATTTTGCATCAAGATAAAAGCTTCATTTGAAAATTTCTCCAACATGTAAGTTGTTCCTCTCATTCCAAGACTTCTAGAGATATAAAGTTTACTCCATTTGGATTAGAATTGAGAAAGTTATGCTTAGTCAAAGTAAGACATCTTTTTAGGACACTTAGAAAAATTTCTAAGTCCAAAATCTTCAAAATTTGTCAAGACTTCTTGGCCAGGTTTCTTGCACTTCAAGGCATTATTTGAAAATACTTTCTTCACAACAATTGTACCTTGCCATGTCCTTATTCACATACTTTTGGAATCATATCATTTGGATCCATGGTTTGAGAGATACATTCATTTAAAGTGGGCACCATGACTTGATTTTCTAGGCAGATTTTGGGCCTGGCTGGCCCAATCAGATTTTCTAAGCATGCTGCACAAACCAGTCACATTTTTTTACCTCTTTTGGCCATGCATTGGACATCCATTCACTTAAGTTTGGCCCAAAATAACAACATTTTACACCTCACTTCACACTTTTATTCTTATGGATAAATCACTTATTAAAAAGCTCATGAGAACACCTAATCCACCCTATTTAAGAAGCTGAAACCCTAACCCTAAAGGAGCATTGGAATTTCGTGGCAAGGAGGCAAAGCTTCATCACATATCAGATTCCATTCCACTTCTATTTTCCATTAGGTAATCATCTCTTCCATGGTCATGTTTTGATATATCTACGCTTGTTTACCATGTTCATCACCATTAATCCTTCCATTTTCATATTTATTTTTCTTATTTAAAATATTTTCTTCGTCCACAAAATACCCAAAAATATTTTTCACTTTTCTTAACGTTTTATTTAATTTTATATAATTTTTTTTTTCGTATTTTTTTAATATTAATATTTTATTTTAATTATTTATTCTAAATGGTCCATTTTAACACACTTCTTTTTTATTGATTTTATTTTTATGACTTAAAATTATTGTTAGCATTTGATTTTTGGGATGAAGTTTGACCACTGTCTCATGGTCAACCTAACCTTTTCTTGGAATTTTATTTCACATTTTCAATTTATTTTGGATTTATTTTTGACCTAGTTTGGTTGGTTGACGTTTAATTTGACTTCTGTTTTATTTTAATTAATTCACGTACCAATTTTCATTATTTTTAAAATCCTTTTGGGGGATGATGATATCCTGACCCCAGCTTATTTATTTTAATTTTTCATAATTTTATTGATTAATTTACTATTTATTCTTGATTTATTTCTAACCTAGTCTCATTAATTGACTTTTGGTTTGACCTCGGTTTTATTTTAATTAATTTATGTACCAATTTTCGTTATTTTTAAAATCTTTTTGGGGGATGATGATGTCCTGACCCCACCTTATTTAGTTTAATTTTTCATAATTTTCTTGATTAATTTTCTATTTATTTGTTATTTTTTAAGCTGACTTGAATTTTCAGTTAACTTCTTTATGATCGATGTTTGACTTAGGGATTGCTTATGGCAATTGAAGAGATCTTTTGATCCTCCCTCGTTCATCTCATATGCCATGTATTAGAGGCCTTTTACCTTGATTTTATTTGGTCCTTACCTCATTTCCTGATTAAATTATTCAGTGGACCCTTCGTGTGCATATTTTCATATGTTTGATTCATCTGTTATCTTTTATACTTGTTTCTCTCATTCATGCTTTCTATTGCTTGATTATTTAACATGTTCATACTCCCATGCATTGTTTAAATGATCCATTATTTGATTCTTTGGTTTGATTATATATTGTTTATTTATCTGATCTGATTGATAACTGTTGTCTACTTGTATGATGTATGAGGCATATATTCTTATTGTTTGTTTGCCATGAACAATCCTCATTGCATAACCAACCCCCTTACCCAGATCTCTGACATTTTTACTAGTTTTTGATTCGATAAAACTTTTAGGTTTTTGTTCGCTTTCTAACCATTCCTTTGGATAAATAGAAGTGCGGTGGCGACTCGACTTGTATGGTTTACCTTGGATTTAGTCAATATCTCTAATGGTAACGAATACCCCGCTACAGAAAAGTGGAGACTCTGCTGGGGACTATCATTTGCCTAGTGGGTTTTGCCTACTTTTCATATTTGTTGTATTGTATGGTATATTGCTTTGTGACATATTTTTGTGCAATTTGGGATTATTGTATTGTATGTAATGATTGAATTGTTTGAATATTAATTCCTTGTATGCTTGGTGATCTTCGTGAGATGAGTTCTATACCCGAACTCGAGTGCACTTAGGATAGGAGAATGACATAGTCTTGTTGACTTGTGTGGAGTTATTCCTTAGCAAGTTGACTTGCAAGCCCATTCACTTGGTGGAGGTTATGTTAGGATCAATAATGTCACACGAGTAGTCGTGGTTAGGCATTACTCTTTCCAATATATGCCTTAGAAGCCAAGGACCTTAGTTTACCACGCCCATCTTGGCCTATTTTTAGGACGTAGTGCGAAGATCATTCAAGTGTAAGATTTGATACGATTGTTACGCGATACTACACTCATAAGAGTCTCTCTTGAGAATATTTTTGGAATACGAGTAGTCGTTTATCCGATAATATCCTAAAGATGGGATGATGACTATGGGAATCTCTTGTAGAACATGATTGTCAGGTTTAACCATAGTACACTCCCTTTGGGTGGTTCTTAACCAAGACTCCATGCTCGCGAATCACAACAAACCCTTGATTCGTGGTTGATCCGTTCTTGTGTATCCTTAATATCAATGGAACTTGGGTGTTGATAAAGTGTAAACCATAATCCACCAAAATGGATGATTGATATTAAGGATGACTTGATCCATCCCATGACTTTTGTGTGGTGTGATTTGCTTGATCCTTGAGTGTGATTGTTGCATCCATGCATTCATGCATTCATATACATCCATATCATCAACAATGAAAAAACTTTCAAGGAACTTAAGAGGTCTATTTGCAAATTTTCAGACATGGATAAGCAAAGAAGGAATACGAAGAAGTACAGTTTCAGACAACCCGACTTGAAAGAGTTAAGGAGTTTGACATCCTATGTATTAGATCCCTTGGAATTCAAGGCTCGTCATGGGAAGCTTCTGTCTATTCTGGCTACTCAAGTGGATGAAGGTCTAATGAGTGTGTTGGTGCAGTTTTATGATCCCTTGTACCGTTGCTTCACTTTTCCGGATTTCCAGCTTTTGTCCACGCTTGAGGAGTATGCCTATCTTGTGGGCATACATATCCTAGACCAGTTGCCGTTCAGTGGCTTGGAGAGAGTTCCTTCTTCTCAAGAGATTGTTGATATGTTGCGTATAGATGAATCTATTATTGGTGCTCATATGACTACCAAAGGTGGAATTCAAGGTCTCCCGTCTAATTTCCTCATTGATCAAGCTACTATGTTTGGGAAGGCCATGAGTGAGGACGCCTTTAAGGCCATATTTGTACTTCTCATCTATGGGCTAGTGTTATTCCCCAACATCGACAAGTTTGTGGATGTGAACGCCATTAGGATTTTCTCTACTCTTAATCCCGTTCCTACTCTGTTGGGTGACACTTATTTCTCTTTGCATATGAGGAATGCAAAGGGCGGTGGTACCATTGTATGTTGTTTGCCTCTGTTGTACAAGTGGCTTATTTCGCACTTGCCTCAGACGCTCGCCTTCAAGGAGAACAAAGGATGTCTACGGTGGTCCACGAGACTTATGTCTCTCACTAATGATGATATCTTTTGGTACAACCGTTTATATGATGGTGTGCAGATTATCGACTCTTGTGGTGAATTCTCCAATGTACCTCTTCTTGGTACATGCGGTGGAATTAACTACAACCCTATTTTGGCACGTCGTCAGCTTGGGTTCCCCCTAAAGGATAAACCCAATAACATTCTGTTAGAGGGTGTGTTCTTTCAGGAGGGTAAATATCCCCAAGGCTTGAAGGGCAGGATGGTCCGCGCTTGGCGTAAGATCCATAAGAAAGAAAGGAAGGAGCTAGGTCTGAAGAACTGTATCGCTTTGGAACCCTATACCTCTTAGGTTAGAAGGAGAGCTTCTGAGTACCTCATGCCTTATGAGTATCCAAGACCCACACCTTTGGTTGTGGCTGGGCCTTCAACCCTCCCTAGCTAAGGAGTAGAGGAGTTGAGAGACGAAGACCGTTCGTGTGCTTGGATCCGTGAACGAGAGGAGTTGCTTCAGCAGATCAAAGAGAAGGATGCTTTGATAGAGTTCCTTGAGCACTAGGTTATTGATGATCCTGATGACGCATTGACTTCTCTACTTCCTCAGTCTTCCAAGTTTTGGAAGAGGAAGTATGATTGACTCGCCAAAGAGAAGGCAGATATGGAGGCAGCCTATGAGAGGGAGGTGAAGAGGCTTCGTGCAGCTCATCTTCCGGTCTAGAGGGCTTTGGACGATTGCTTCTAGGGATCCATAGGATGTTCATTTTCCTTCTCTCTTGTATTGTATTTGGTTACCAAGACTGTACTTCTTTGGCGTAAAAAAATTCCCAAATATTAATTGACGTGATATTTCTGTATGTGATAAACGTTTAATATTTCCAAAATTTGCAAATAAGACTCTAAAGTTCCTCTGATATAAAACTTAAATCATAAGCATTGGATGCATCATGTTTATCTATTCCTAGGGGTTTATATCTTCTTCTTGATTCTAGTCGGGGTTTTCTTACCCTGTTTATCTAATGTGAGACTGGAATCAAGGGGTAGAATACCCTTTGAAATTGATAAACATGCCATTGCATTTTCATATTCATTAGCATGTCTTGCATAACAGGTACCGCCGCAGTGTTCTCATCTTGTTTGGTATTCCATTAGTAGGATAGCTGACTCAGGCATTCACCGATACGGTACCCGAAGGAATCAACAGAGAGCAATGGAAAGTCTACAAGCAGAGCTCGCTGAGATGAGGATTCGCATGAATCAGTTCATGGAAGTGGTCCAAGGAGTGGCTCAGGGACAACAGGAGATTAGATTGTTGGTACAGGGGAATCCCCCTACTACTCAACCGGAGGTTGTGGCTGATCCTCCCGCTGGAGAGGCTAATGGACCCAATGGACAGGAGCCTATCCCAATCCCACATGGCAACCTTGGTCAACAACCCATCCATGATGATCAGGAGGATCAATTCCCCCTGCTTCAGGAGGACTTTGGCATGGGCCATGGTATGGACCCTATGTTTCGGAGACTGGAAGAGAGGTTGAAAGCCGTGGAAGGGCATAATGCTCTTGGTGTGGATGTTGCTGACTTGGGGATGGTCCCAGGCGTGAGAGTTCCGCCAAAATTCAAAGTCCCCATGTTTGATAAGTACAATGGCAACTCTTGCCCGAAGACTCATGTACAAGCTTACTTCCGCAAGATGATCGTGTATTCTGATGATGAGAAGCTGCTCATGTACTTCTTCCAGGACAGCCTAGTTGGGGCATCCTTGGAGTGGTATATGAGGCTAGACAGAGCCCATATTCGCTGCTGGAGAGACTTGGCTGGGCTTTTGTGAAGCAGTATCAGTACAATGTGGATATGGCACCTGACAGGACTCAGCTCCAGAATCTGTCTCTCAAGAGCAACGAGTGCTTCAAAGAGTATGTGTAGATGTTTGATTGGCTGCATTTTATGGTAAAACACTAGCTGGATTCTAATATCTTGACTGATGTCATGACATGTTGTGGAGATGTTTGTTTGACTGCATTGTGTGTTAGAATATCTAGCTGTACTCTGATGTCTTGACTGATGTCATGACATACTTGAGTAGTATGCTGCAGGTTTAGCTAATACAGGACTTACTGAATGTCAAACTAGATGTTATGACATTCATCCCTGACAGCAGATACTGAGGAATAGAACAGTTGGTGTTCTGTTATAACTCAGTATTTATTTTCAGTCTGTTTATCAAGGAAATAACAGACCTGGCATAAGGTCTACTGTCTGAATGTCAAACTGGATGTTATGACATTCATCATTGACAGCATCTACTGAATAATATGCAGATTGGTTTTCTGCTACATTTCAGTATGTATCTCAGTCTGTTCTTCAGGAGAACAACAGACCATGGCATAAGGCTCTTTGTGTAAATGTCAAGTTGGATATTGTGACATTTATTAATGTAAGCTGATACTGAAGTATGGACTGAGTAGTCCTGTACAGTATAACACTTTGTACAGTCTGTTTTCAGGAAAAACAGACTTAGCATATGGTCTATGATGTGGACGTCAAACTGAATGTTGTGACATTCATTCCTGACAGCATATGCTAAATTGTAGGTTGGTTAGTTTTTCTATTTCAGCAGTTTTCTCAGGCTATTCTTCAGGAAGTCAACAACTGAGCTAAAATCCAGGAAACTAACAACTAAGCTACAATTAATGAAACTAACAAATAGCCTATTTGTTAGTACCCTCATATGTGGAAATTAGGTTAACTTGCTTGACCTTAATTTCAGGAAATACAAGTACAAGGCCCAAGTGCTGCAATATAAAAGGATGGCCATCCTTCATTCAGAACTCGGGGATTTTAGGCGTGAAGATTTTATTTGTTCATCATACTTCACTGCTGTATTTTTGTGTGTGTCTTGTATTAGGTGTATCTTGTGATCCAAGCCATTATCACTTAGATGATTGCATTGGTATAGGGTGTTCATTGAGTTGTAAGTGTTGTGTCACTCGAAGCTTTTAAGCGTGAGTGTTGTGTATCTTGATTAAAGCTGTTAAGCACAATCAAGAGTTGTTTGAAGTGTGACTTCACAATTATCTTTAATCTTAATTAAAGGTTGTAATCACTGAGGTGATTGAGGGGGAGTGAGTAGGAACTCTGATCTTAGAGTAAGATTGAAATTGCATTGGGTAGGTATTAAGTGATAGGGTTAAACAGTTGGTTTAAGGTCTGAATTAATACTACTAATAGTGGATTTCCTCCCTGGCTTGGTAGCCCCCAGACGTAGGTGTGTGTGACACCGAATTGGGTAAACAATTCCTTGTGTTATTTACTGAACTTACCTTTTAAGTTCTGCATAATTCTTGTCTGCGCAGAATTGGATGTCATAACATCCCGTGTGACATCGAAAGTCTGTTAACTAGAATTTCAATTGGCATCAGAGCAGGCACCCTGCCTGTTAATTTCTGGGTGAGATCTTGGGAAGTTACTTTCTAGTACCATGGACAAGGATGTAGGATACTCAAATAGACCACCCATGCTGGATGGTTCTAACTATGATGACTGGAAGCCTCGTATGATAGCCTTCTTAAGGTCTCTAGATAGCAAAGTCTGGAGAGCTGTCAACAAAGGATGGGAACATCCAACGAAGACAGGTAAAGATGGAGTCAGTGTGCAAATTCCTGAAGAAGAGTGGGACAAGGAGCAAGAGGCATTAGCCCTTGGAAATTCTAAGGCCTTGAATGCATTGTTAAATGGAATAAGTAAGAACATCTTCAGACTGGTGCACCACTGTGAGCTGGCTAAGGAAGTTTGGGATACCCTCAAGATAACTCATGAAGGTACCTCCAAGGTGAAGATGTCTAAACTTCAGATGCTGACCACCAAGTTTGAAAATATGAGGATGAAAGAGGATGAGACTATTCATGACTTCCACATGAATATTCTTGAAATTGCCAACACCTCTGGTGGCTTAGGTGAGAAAATGGCTGAAGAGAAACTTGTAAGAAAGATTCTCAGGTCATTACCTAAGAGATTTGCCATGAAGGTCACTGCTATAGAAGAGGCTCAGGAGATCTGCAATATGAAGGTGGATGAGCTCATTGGTTCTCTCCAAACCTTTGAAATGGGCTTGTGTGAGAATGTTGAAAAGAAGAACAAAAGCGTAGCTTTTGTATCAAGTTATGAAGAGGATTCAGAAGCAGGAAGTACTGGAGGTGATGAAAGCATATCAGAAGCCATAGCCATGCTTGGGAGACAGTTCAACAAGTTCATAAAGAAGATTGATCAAAAAGGTAGACCAAATGTCAAGAACATCTCGTCTGACATCAGGAGAAGATCAACTTCTGAATAAAAGTTCAACCAAGGCAAGGGAATCCAGTGTCATGGATGTGAAGGTTTTGGACACGTTAGAGCTGAATTCCCTATTTACCTCAAGATGCAAAAGAAAGGGTTATCTGTCACATGGTCTGAAGGAGACTCTGAGAGTGAATCTGAAGGAGAATCTGCTAAACATGTTACTGCACTAACTAGTGTTTGTGCCACTGATGATGACTCAAGTGGAGATGAACTGACCTTTGATGAACTTGCTGCATCATATAAAGAGCTATGTGTCAAAAGTGCAGAAGTACGTGTACAAGGAGAAAAGCAGAAGAAACTCATCAAGGAGCTGGAGGATGAGAAACAGAAGCATCTGACAATCATAGATGGTCTAAATGGTGAGATTACCTTGCTGACCTCCAAGCTAGATCAAATGACGAAATCCATCAGAATGCTAAATAAAGGAACGGACACATTGGAAGAGATCCTAAAGGTGGGACAGAAGTCAGGAACCATGTATGGGTTAGGCTTTGTGAAGAAATCCTCAGCTGAACTCAAACGCCCAAAGGCTAAAGTTCAGAAATTCAAGCGGAGGTCACACCCAATGTCTCAACATCAGGGAACCAGGATGAGTAACCATCAGAAGAAGAAATTTCAGAGATGGAGGTGTCACTACTGTGGTAGGTTTGGTCATATAAAAGCCTTCTGCTACAGACTGCATGGTTATCCTAACCAAACCCCTCATGTCAGACCTAAGCACAAGGCATATAAGCATAATGCCCCCACAAGAAACGACAATGGTTTGCTAGGTTAGCTCACACATCTCTAAGGGCATCTACCAGAGAAGACTGGTACCTTGATAGTGACTGCTCAAGACATATGATTGGTATGGAGAATTTACTGGTGGATATACAACCTCACACTACCAGTTATGTGACCTTTGGTGATGGTGCTAAAGGAAAAATCAAAGGTGTGGGTAAGTTGGACAGCTCTGGAGTTCCAGAACTGAATAATGTGCTGTTAGTAAAAGGACTAACTGCTAATCTCATCAGCATAAGTCAGCTGTGTGATCAAGGGTTCTATGTTCAGTTCACTAAGGAGCTATGTGTTGTGACCAATGGAGATAATCAGGAAGTTATGAGAGGATCCAGATCCAAAGATAACTGCTATCTGTGGGAACCTAAGGTCTCAAACTACTCCACAATTTGCTCCTCAGCCAAGGAAGAACAGGAGGTGAAGCTGTGGCATAGACGTCTTGGGCATCTCCACTTAAGGGGAATGAAGAAGATCATATCCAAAGAAGCAGTTAGAGGAATCCCAAAGTTGCTTATTGATGAAGTAAGAGTCTGTGGAGAATGCCAGGTTGGCAAGCAAACCAAGATGTCACATCCTAAGCTGGGACATCCTACAACATCCAAAACTCTGGAACTTTTGCACATGGACTTAATGGGACCTATGCAGGTTGAGAGTCTGGGTGGAAAGAGGTATGCTTATGTGGTTGTTGATGACCATTCCAGATACACTTGGATAAGCTTCATCAGAGAAAAGTTAGATGCATTTGATGTCTTCAAAGAACTGTGCATCAGACTTCAAAGGGAAAAGGACAGTTGTGTTGTCCGAATTAGGAGTGATCATGGGACGGAGTTCAAGAATTCCAAGTTTGATGAGTTTTGCTCGTCTGAAGGAATAAGTCATGAGTTTTCCTCTCCTATAACTCCTCAGCAAAATGGGATAGTTGAAAGGAAAAACAGAACTATTCAAGAATCTGCCAGAGCTATGATTCATGCAAAGAAGCTCCCTATGCACTTTTGGGCTGAAGATATGAATACAGCTTACTATGTTCACAATAGAGTTACCTTGAGAAAAGGAACCTCGTCCACTCTGTATGAAATATGGAAAGGCAGAAAACCCACTGTGAAGTACTTTCATATCTTTGGAAGCAGATGTTACATTCTTGCAGATCGTGAACAAAGAAGGAAAATGGAACCCAAAAGTGATGAGGGTATATTCCTGGGATACTCAACTAACAGCAGAGCCTACAGAGTATTCAACTCCAGGACCAATGTTCTGATGGAATCCATAAATGTTATTGTGGATGATAAAGAGGAAGGAGTTGATGTCGTAGAGGATGTTGGAACATTCCTTGATACTTCAACAGAGATACCAGTCAAGTCTGAAGAAGTACAGGAGACTCCTCCTAAATGTGAGGTAGATGCATCCACCAAAGTGCCTTCTATCAGAATTCAGAAAGACCACCCTAAGGATCTTATCATAGGGGATCCCAATAGTGGTGTGACTACCAGATCAAGGGAAATTAGCTCAAATTCCTGTTTTGTATCCAAGGTTGAACCAAAAAATGTGAAAGAAGCCCTGACTGATGAATATTGGATCAATGCCATGCAAGATGAACTGGAGCAGTTTAAAAGGAATGAAGTATGGGAGCTAGTTCCACGACCTGAAGGGACTAACATCATTGGTACCAAGTGGATTTACAAGAACAAATCTGATGAGAAGGGAGTAATCACTAGAAATAAAGCAAGACTAGTGGCTCAAGGATATACTCAAGTTGAAGGGGTTGATTTTGATGAGACGTTTGCACCTGTTGCTAGACTTGAGTCAATCAGATTGTTGTTAGGTGTGGCCTGCATTTTGAAGTTCAAATTGTTCCAAATGGATGTGAAGAGTGCCTTTTTAAATGGCTACTTGAATGAAGAGGTCTATGTGGAACAACCTAAAGGGTTCTGTGATCCTAACCAACTTAAACATGTGTACAAGTTGAGGAAAGCCTTGTATGGGTTGAAGCAAGCACCTAGAGCTTGGTATGAAAGGTTGACTGAATTTCTGACCTCTCATGGGTACAGAAAAGGTGGGATAGATAAGACCTTGTTTGTGAAGGATGAAGATGGCAAAATCATGATTGCCCAAATTTATGTGGATGATATTGTCTTTGGTGGAATGTCAGAGCAAATGGTGAAACATTTTGTTCACTAGATGCAATCTGAGTTTGAAATGAGTCTGGTTGGGGAATTGACTTATTTTCTTGGAATGCAAGTTAACCAAATGGAGGATTCTATGTTTCTCTCCCAAAGCAAATATGCCAAAAACATAGTTAAGAAGTTTGGTATGGATAATGCTAGGCACAAGAGAACTCCTGCACCTACTCATTTAAAGTTAACCAAAGATGATGGAGGTCCCAGTGTTGATCAATGCTTGTATAGAAGCATGATAGGTAGTCTACTATATCTTATTGCAAGTAGACCTGATATTTCCTATGCAGTTGGAGTGTGTGCTAGATACCAAGCAGAATCCAAAGTGAGCCACTTAAATCAAGTCAAGAGGATTCTCAAGTATGCCAATGGGACTTGTGACTATGGGATGCTATACTCTCATGGCTCTGAGCCTGTCCTATCTGGGTATTGTGATGCTGATTGGGCTGGGAGTGCTAATGACAGAAAAAGCACCTCAGGAGGATGTTTCTTCTTGGGAAACAATTTCATATCATGGTTCAGCAAGAAACAAAACTGTGAATCTCTGTCCACTGCAGAGGCTGAATACATAGCAGCTGGAAGCAGTTATTCCCAACTGGTGTGGATGAAACAGATGCTTACTGAGTACAATGTCTCTCAAAATGTCATGACTTTGTACTGTGACAATCTCAGTGCCATCAATATTTCCAAGAATCCCATCCAACACAGCAGGACCAAACATATTGACATTAGACATCACTTCATCAGAGATCTGGTGGAAGACAAAGTGATTACCTTAGAACATGTAGCCACTGAACTACAACTCGCTGACATATTCACAAAGGCTCTGGATGCTACTCAGTTTGAAAATTTAAGGGGCAAATTGGGAATATGCATGTCTGAGGATTTATAGCAACCAATGATGTTTGGGATGTATTGTTTAATATCTCAACCTATTAAACAATTGAAAGTGTGTTATGACTGGACAACAAATCACTGTTATGTTACTTGTTGCAAGTGTGGTAACAAGATGGTAAGGGGATATCCTAACATGAGACAGCCTATGTGCCTGTTGGACTTCAAGAAAGTGTTCATCCAGGAGTATGTCAAGATGTCAGACTCAACGTCATGGCATCTGATATGGGTGTACCTGCTGTGAAGCAAGAGTGTATGACTACTTGATCAAAGCTGTGAAGCAAGATCAAGTGGGTGGTGTCTTGATCAAAGTTGTAAAGCAAGATCAAGAGGGGGTATTCTTGATTGGAACTATGAAGTAAAATTAAGATTGTGTTTCTGTCATTTGTGTAATTCTGTTTATGATTTAAAGTGTTGCTTTGGCAACATTTTTGACAAAAAGAGGGAGTAACACCTGTGATGCCCCAGGACAACAGATTGTTTTGCTAAACAGATATTCAAGATCCTCTAATCCAGAGGTTGTGCTGCAACTAATGTTCCACTTCTATGAGTGTGAGTGTGTTTATGTGTGCTGCTATTAGAAGTTTTTATTTAACTTCTATGTGTGTGATGCTGGTAGAAGTTTTTATTTAACTTCTTTATGTGTGCTGATATGTGAAGTTTTTATTTAACTTCTATGTGTGTGAGTGTGTTGCTGCTCTGAGTGTATTAGCTAGTTTTTTTTCTGCTAGATGTGTGTTTTCCGCTGCTGTGTACTCTGTTGTGATGCCAAGTTGTTTTAGCCAAAAATTTGCGAAAGGGGGAGTTTGTAGATGTTTGATTGGCTGCATTTTATGGTAAAACACTAGCTGGATTCTAATATCTTGACTGATGTCATGACATGCTGTGGAGATGTTTGTTTGACTGCATTGTGTGTTAGAATATCTAGCTGTACTCTGATGTCTTGACTGATGTCATGACATAGTTGAGTAGTATGCTGCAGGTTTAGCTAATACAGGACTTACTAAATGTCAAACTAGATGTTATGACATTCATCCCTGACAGCAGATACTGAGGAATAGAATAGTTGGTGTTCTGTTATAACTCAGTATTTATTTTCAGTCTGTTTATCAAGGAAATAACAGACCTGGCATAAGGCCTACTGTCTGAATGTCAAACTGGATGTTATGACATTCAACATTGACAGCATCTACTGAACAATATGCAGATTGGTTTTCTGCTACATTTCAGTATGCTTCTCAGTTTGTTCTTCAGGAGAACAACAAACCATGGTATAAGGCTCTTTGTGTAAATGTCAAATTGGATATTGTGACATTTATTAATGTAAGCTGATACTGAAGTATGGACTGAGTGGTCCTGTATAGTATAGCACTTTGTACAGTCTGTTTTCAGGAAAAACAGACTTAGCATATGGTCTATGATGTGGACGTCAAACTGAATGTTGTGACATTCATTCCTGACAGCATATGCTAAATTGTAGGTTGGTTAGTTTTTCTGTTTCAGCAGTTTTCTCAGGCTATTCTTCAGGAAGTCAACAGCTGAGCTAAAATCCAGGAAACTAACAACTAAGTTACAATTAATGAACCTAACAAATAGCCTATTTGTTAGTACCCTAATATGTGGAAATTAGGTTAACTTGCTTGACCTTAATTTCAGGAAATACAAGTACAAGGCCCAAGTGCTGCAATATAAAAGGATGGTTATCCTTCATTCAGAACTCGGGGATTTTAGGCGTGAAGATATTATTGGTCCATCATACTTCACTGTTGTATTTTTGTGTGTGTCTTGTATTAGGTGTATCTTGTGAGCCAAGCCATTATCACTTAGATGATTGCATTGGTATAGGGTGTTCATTGAGTTGTAAGTGTTGTGTCATTCAAAGCTTTTAAGCGTGAGTGCTGTGTATCTTGATTAAAGCTGTTAAGCACAATCAAGAGTTGTTTGAAGTGTGACTTCACAATTATCTTTAATCTTAATTAAAGGTTGTAATCACATAGGTGATTGAGGGGGAGTGAGTAGGAACTCTGATCTTAGAGTAAGATTGAAATTGCATTGGGTAGGTATTAAGTGATAGGGTTAAACAGTTGGTTTAAGGTCTGAATTAATACTACTAATAGTGGATTTCCTCCCTGGCTTGGTAGCCCCCAGACGTAGGTGTGTGTGACACCGAATTGGGTAAACAATTCCTTGTGTTATTTACTGCACTTACCTTTTAAGTTCTGCATAATTCTTGTCTGCGCAGAATTGGATGTCATAACATCCCATGTGACCTCGAAAATCTGTTAACTAGAATTTCAGTATCCTCAACGCTGGAGAGAGTTGGCTTCCTGTGTTCAGCCTCCGATGTTGGAAAAAGAGATGACCAACATGTTTATGAACACACTGCCTGGATCTTATTTGGAGCGTTGAGTGGGTTGCAACGCCTCGAATTTTGCTGATGTGGTCTCTACCGGTGAGAGGGTGGAGAACTACTCGAAGACATGTAAGATCCAAAATGGGGTTGGATCATCTTCGGGGTCAAAGAAGCCGTTCTTAGGAGGACCGAAGAGGAGAGAAGGGGATGCAAATGCCATATCTTCTTATCAAAGCAGGGGTAACCGAAGGAATAATTTTCAGAATTACCATTAACAACCTTATGTTGCAGCAGTGACCATTCCGGCTGCAGCACCAGTGTAACAACAACAACCACAACGTCAACAAAATCAATACCAACAACAACAGGGTAACATACCTGCATATCAACAGAGACAGAGGATGATGGATAGGCGTTTCGACACTCTTCCAATGTTGTATGCCCAGTTGCTTCCCAACCTTCAACATTTGCAACTTGTGCAGTTACGTACTTTGGCTCCTCCCGTTGGCAGGCTTTTAGTGGGTTATGACGCCAATGCTAGGTGTAATTTCCACTCTGGGGCTCCTGGCCACACTATTGAGAACTGCAAAGCTTTTAAGCACGTAGTTCAGGACCTTATTGATTCAAAGGCCATTAACTTTGCACCGGCTCCTAATGTTGTCAACAATCCTTTGTTGCGGCATGGTAGAGCAAATGTTAACATGGTTGAAGGAGAAGTCAAATTAGTCAAGGAGGTGTTGAAGCTGAAGACTCCGCTGTTAGAAATCAAAGAATACTTGCTAAAGGCAGATGTTTTCCCCGGCTGTGGGAGCGGTTGTTTGGGTTGTGTTGCACAGAGTGGGGGTTATGTGAAGCTGCAACAGGGTATCCAGGCCTTGCTTGACGATGGTATCCTCCAAGCTGAAGACTTATCTGCCCAAAGGTCTGTTGAAGGGGTTGTTGAGAATGCATATGTTGATCCTCTCTTTCCTGAAGATGCTGAAGAATTTACAAATGTTGTTCCTGCTGATTTTGTAATTCCCAATGATGTAATTAACTTTTCTGATGTTGTTGCTGATATTCCAAACATGGTGTTTGATTCTGATGTACTTGTTGAACTTGATTCCGATGTTTCGGATGTTTGTACTTCAGTAAATAAGATTTCTGAGTATGACTGTGACGTTGCCACTATCACAATTTTCTACCCGACCACTCAAATCAATGTGCCAGAAGCGCAACCGGTACCACCAGTGCGACCGCATCAATCCACTATGACCATCACGACCCCTGGTCCTTTACCTTTCACCAGCGAAAGGGCCATTCCTTGGCATTACGGGGGGAGTGTGTACACGCATGATCCTAGAGTGAAGCAGCCACTGAAAGTAGAAGAGGTGCAGGATCAGAAGTCTGAACCTGGAATTGAGATAAAAGATCCCGCAGTGGACAATGTTGGTGGAATCGGGCGATTCACCAGAAGTGGTAGACTGTTCTCACCACCGGTTACCCAACCTGATAGTGCTGACGCCGCGGTGAAGGCCAAAGGCAAGCAAGTTATGAATGAGGGTACCTCTGCACCACATGCTGGCTCTGAGCCTACTTTTGCGAAGGATGTGGACGAACTTTTGAGAATTATAAAGAAAAGAGATTACAAGGTAGTCGATCAGTTGATTCAGACGCCATCCAAGATATCTATTTTCTCACTCCTGCTGTGTTCGGAGGCACGCAGGGAGGCACTCCTAAAGGTCCTTAATGCTGCATATGTGCCTCAAGAGATCTCAGTGAACCAACTAGAAGGGATCGTTGCAAATGTTCATACAAGCAACGGGTTAGGTTTTACTGATTCTGACTTGACGCCAGCTGGACGTGATCATAACAAGGCTTTGCGCATCTCGATGGAGTGTAAAGACACTGTGCTATCCCATGTTCTGGTGGATACAGGTTCCTCTCTTAGTGTGCTACCCAAGAGATCCCTGTCAAGGTTAGATGTAGAAGGTTTGATCTTGAAGTCTTCCGATCTTGTGGTAAGAGCCTTCGATGGTTCTAAGAGGTCGATATTCGGAGAGGTAGAATTGCCAATTCAGATTGGATCACAAACCTTTAACACCGTATTCTATGTGATGGATATCAGTCCTTCGTATAGCTGCTTGTTGGGTCGTCCTTGGATCCATAATGCTGGGGCAGTCTCCTCGACCTTGCATCAGAAGATCAAGTTCCCGGTCAACGGAAGAATTATCACTGTCTGTGGTGAGGAGGATATTATGGTCAGTGACCTGTCTACATTCAAGTATGTAGAGGTAGAAGGTGAGATTCATGAGACCCTGTGTCAGGCCTTTGAGGCAGTTCAAGTCAAGGATGCAGCTCCAGTGGAAGAGGTTGAAGCAGGTGCCTCTATTTTGTCCTTCAAGCAGGCACAGGCCTTGGTAAATTTAGGTGTTGCTCCCGGTTGGGGACGTTTGGTGGATTTACCTGTAAAGGAAGACAAGTTTGAGATTGGGTATCAGTCGGCATTGACTTCTACAACTTCAACGCCTCAGACTCGTTAGGGGCCGATTACTTTCTCCAGTGCTGGCATCATTCAGTATGGCCAGGTCTCTGCAATCAACAAAGAAGATGGGGATAGTGATTGCGACATTGCCAACTGGGTGCGTCCAAGGGTCCCGGGTGAAGTTCTCTGCAACTGGTCTTCTGAAGAGATTATCCAAGTCACTCTTCTTAAAGAGTAATTTTATTTGTTTATTCATGCATATCCAAGTCTTACGTTCCGCCCAGGGTGTGATGACTCATTGTAGGGCTCATCTATGTGGATACCTGCATTTTTTTTATCATAAATAAAGGACGTCTTTTTGCGTTCAAATATTTTGTTCACTGTCTTTCTATTTTTGCAGTTTTCAAAAATCAAAAATATAAAAAAAAAACATACATTTGGCAATGTTTTGTTTAGTTTCCACTTCTTGTTCACACTCATAAGCACATACCATCACTCATGCAGATGTACGTCACTGGATCCTATTGATAACAGTTCTGCTATGGCTCGCTTCGACTTTGAAAATCCAATCTTTCAAGCTAAAGAAGAGGGTGATGAAGACTGTGAACTCCCTGAAGAACTTGCCAGGTTGTTAAAACAGGAGGAAAGGGTCATTCAACCGCATCAAGAGTCTATTGAAGTGATTAATCTCGGCACCGAGGACGTCAAGAGAGAGATCAAGATAGGGGTTGCTTTGGAAGATAATGTGAAGAAGGGGTTGATTGAATTGCTGCAAGAGTATGTTGACATCTTCGCTTGGTCTTATCAGGACATGCCAGGGCTTGACACAGACATTGTGGCACACCGTTTGCCTCTCAAAGAGGATTGTCCTTCGATCAAGCAGAAGCTCAGAAGAACAAGACCAGAGATGGCTGTCAAGATAAAGGAAGAAGTGCAAAAACAGTTGGATGCGAGGTTTCTAGCGGTTACAAATCATCCGCCATGGGTTGCAAATATCGTTCCAGTACCTAAAAAGGATAGAAAGGTACGGATGTGTGCCGACTACCGAGGTCTGAACAGAGCTAGCCCTAAAGATGATTTCCCATTACCTTACATCGACGTTTTGGTGGATAACACGGCTCAGTTCTCGGTATTCTCCTTCATGGATGGCTTTTCTGGCTATAATCAAATTAAGATGGCACCAAAAGACATGGAGAAGACAACTTTCATAACCCCATGGGGCACCTTCTGCTACAAGGTGATTCCGTTTGGTCTGAAAAATGTTGGGGCAACATATCAACGAGCTATGGTAACTCTTTTCCATGATATGATTCACCATGAAATCGAGGTTTATGTTGATGATATGATTGCCAAATCTCATACGGAAGAAGAACATCAGGTGAATTTGCATAAACTGTTTGAGCGTTTGAGGAAATTCAAGTTGAGGCTTAATCCGAACAAGTGTACTTTCGGGGTGAGATCTGGAAAACTGTTGGGTTTTATTGTTAGCGAAAAAGGGATTGAGGTGGATCCTGCCAAAGTAAAAGCGATACAAGAAATGCCTGAGCCAAGAACAGAAAAACAAGTCTGTGGTTTCTTAGGGAGGTTGAATTACATTGCAAGGTTCATCTCTCACCTAACAGCCACGTGTGAGTCAATATTCAAGTTATTAAGAAAAGATCAGGCCATCAGGTGGAATGATGATTGCCAAAGGGCTTTCGAGAAGATAAAAGAGTATTTGCAAAATCCTCCAATCCTTATGCCTCCAGTCCTAGGGAGACCGCTGATTATGTATTTGATAGTACTTGATAATTCCATGGGTTGTATTCTCGGTCAACACGACGAGACAGGTAGGAAAGAGCATGCCATCCTGAGTAAAAAATTCACAGATTGCGAGTCGAGATACTCAATGCTTGGAAAGACATGTTGTGCACTTGCATGGGCTGCTAAGCGATTGAGACAATACATGCTGACTCACACGACCTTACTGATCTCCAAAATGGATCCAGTCAAGTATATATTTGAGAAGCCAGCTCTCACCGGAAGGGTAGCTCGTTGGCAAATGGAACTGACAGAGTACGACATCCAGTATACATCCCAGAAAGCCATCAAAGGGAGTATTCTGTCAGACTATCTTGCTCAGCAACCGATTGATGATTATGAGCCGATGAAGTTTGATTTTCCGGATGAAGACATCATGTTCCTCAAGATGAAAGACTATGAAGAGCCAGTTGTTGAGGAGGGACCTGATCCAGATGAAAAGTGGACTTTAATGTTTGATGGGGCCGTCAATGCCAAAGGAAATGGAATTGGTGTTGTCATTACCACTCTGAAAGGTGCCCACATGCCTTTCACCGCTCGTCTGACTTTTGAATGCACCAATAATGAAGCTGAGTATGAGGCCTGTATCTTGGGTATTGAGTAAGCCATTGATTTGAGAATCAAGACTCTGGACATCTTCGGAGATTCAGCTCTAGTGATCAATCAAGTGAATGGTGATTGGAATACTCTCCAACCTAATCTGGTCCCCTACAGAGACTACACGAGAAGACTGTTGACTTTCTTCACAACAGTAAGGTTGTATCATATGCCTCATGATGAGAACCAGATGACAGATGCTCTTGTTACTCAGTCCTCCATGATCAAGGTGATTCGGTGGAACTATGCTCCCAGGATCGATGTTATGCGCCTTGATAGGGCCGCGTATGTGTTTGCTATTGGACTGGTAGTTGATGACAAGCCCTGGTACCACGACATCAAGTGCTTTCTGAAGAATCAAGAGTACCCTGTAGGGGCATCCAACAATGATAGAAAGACTTTGAGAAGATTGGCAGGAAGTTTCTTCTTGAACAAAGACGATGTGCTGTATAAGAGGAACTTCAACATGGTTTTGCTCAGATGCATGGATAGACACGAAGCGGACATGTTAATGCAGGAAGTTCATGAAGGCTCCTTCGGTACTCATGCCGGCGGACATGCAATGGCTAAGAAATTGTTGAGAGCGGGTTATTACTGGATGACCATGGAATCTGATTGTTTCAAATATGCTCGGAAGTGTCATAAATTCTAGATTTATGCTGATAAGGTGCATGTGCCGCCAAATCCTCTGAATGTGATGTCTTTTCCGTGGCCGTTTGTTATGTGGGGCATTGATATGATTGGAAAGATTGAGCCGATTGCTTCCAATGGGCATCATTTTATCCTTGTTGCCATCGACTATTTCACCAAGTGGGTCGAAGCAGCGCCATTTACGAAGGTCACCAGACATGTGGTTACCCGATTCATTAAGAAAGAAATCATTTGTCGTTATGGGATTCCCGAGAGAATCATTACTAATAATGGTCCTAACCTCAATAACAAAAGATGAAGGAGTTGTGCAAGAACTTCAACATTCAACATCACAACTCTTCCCCTTATCGTCCTAAGATGAGCGGTAATGTTGAGGCAGCAAATAAGAACATAAAGAAGATTGTGCAGAAGATGGTCGTTACATACAGAGATTGGCATGAGATGCTACCCTTCGCCTTGCATGGGTACCGTACTTCAGTACGTACATCGATCGGGAAAACCCCTTACTCCCTTGTGTATGGTATGGAAGCAGTTCTACCTGTTGAAGTGGAGATTCCTTCTCTAAGAGTCCTGCTGGATGTCAAGTTAGACGAAGCTGAATGGGTTCGGACAAGGTTCAATGAGTTGAGTCTTATCGAAGAGAAGTGAATGGTAGCCATTTGCTATGGGCAGTTGTATCAAAGTCGGATGAAGAGAGTCTTTGATCAAAAAGTGCGTCCTCGATGCTTCCAAGTCGGAGATTTGGTGTTGAAAAAGATCCTTCCTCCTCAAACAGATCACAGGGGCAAGTGGACTCCTAACTATGATGGACTGTATATTGTCACCAAGGTTTTTGATGGTGGAGCCTTAATTCTTGCAACTATGGATGGTGAAAACTTCACTTCCCCTGTGAACTCAGACGCAGTTAAAAAATACTTCGCATAAAATAGACCCGTTGGACGATAAAAAGAATAGTCCAGGCAAAAAAAATGGGCATCCCGACAAACCAAGAAAATGAAGAAGGTTCGGGCAAAAGTTAGGGATTAAAAAATGAAAAGATTTTACACCCGGTAAGTTGAAAACCTGAAAGGGCAACTTAGGCAAAAATGGGTATCCCGGTGGATTGAAAACCCGAAAGGGCGATCCAGGCAAAAGTTAGAGATTAAGCGAATGGCTGCGTTCTGAGTAGTTCTGAATATCATCTCGTGTCGATAACCGGAAACTTCCGAAGGATAGGAAACAGTCCAATCACCTTTTTTGGAAAGCTGATCATCTAGAGGATATTGAAGATGAGCGAATCATAGCAGAATTGGAACCCGATAGAAATCCATTTCACATTGCCATTAGATTAATTTCTGTTTTTATCTGTTGTGCAATTACCTCTTTCCAGGGATTGCTTCCTGATGTAAATACTTATTCAGAGGCCACTCAATCAATAAAATCATGTTATTCAGTATATCTCTGTGTTCATTTTCATTTTACTGTTTTGTTTGCAAAAATGACGTCCGAATTTTTGATAAACATTGCATCATGAAACCTAAGAGCTTTACAGGTACGTGCTTAATAAACATTGAAAAATGCTGTAAATTTTAAGTGCTTTGGATCGTCTATTCAGAACAGGTACACTCGGGGCATTTCCTTAAGGTCCCCATCAAATGATCGCGGATGTTTTTCCTCAACAGTTGGAATTTGGTATCTTATCCCTACAGAGCTGGTCCGAGTGTTGGATTCTTCAATCCTCAGCAGGCTCTCACTGTTGTACTTCCCCAAGCATTTGTTTCAGATTATACACTCCCCAGTAGAGTCGACAGTGCCAGACTGTATATCCCCAGCGGAGTTGACAGTGTCAGACTGTATCTTCCCAGCAGAAGCGGCTGCTCCTCAGAGTTCGATGCCAGATCGATGATCTCGACGCTAGACCCATGGTCTCTTTCCTTGAAGTAGAATCTCGGTACCGTATCGGTGTTTGCTTCCCCTGCTGACTCGTCTCTCTCGCAGATTATGGTTGCCAGAACCACTGTCGCTTTCCTCAGCAGCAAGTTTTCAGTGCCATTCTCTCCTCAGTCAGAGCCTCGGTATTTTGTTATTTTCCAGAACACCGTGTGGCGGGTCATTTCCCCATAGAGTTCTTTGTGTTGTGCATCTCCAACAGCCTTGCCAGGGTCCAGAAGATGGTGATCATTTCCCCAGTAGAATTCCTTGCCTCAGCTTGGCGTTCTCTCTAATCAAGCATTTCGCATCCCTGCATGTAGAATCATATTGCATTGCATCCTCCCGAATTTCGTAGCATTTCCATTTTCATGGAGCATTACGCCATTGAAAAATTCAAGCATACGCATGTAAAGCATAAGGCATTCTCGGTATCCCAAGTGATAAGCCAGAAGTTGTTTCCAGTACTCAGACTGAAGATTGTTCATGACTTATCTTTATTATTCCCAGCAGGGGTCGTTGGCTCACGCGCCGCCTCAATTATCATTTTCCCTATTTCTGCCGATGCTGACAGGCATGAAAGTTTCCGGTATTTAGGCCGAAGTGGCATTCAGGCCAATTTTCCGATGTTCAGATCGAAGAAGTTTCCGACATTCAGGTTGATGCAACTTGTGGCATTCAGGCCAGTTTTCCGGTATTCAGACCGAAGTTGCATTCAGGCCAGTTTTCTGATGTTCAGGTCGAAGAAGTTTATGACATTCAGGTCGATGCAACTTGTGGCATTCAGGCCCGTTTTCCGGTATTCAGACCGAAGTGGCACTCAGGTGAGTTTCCCGGTGTTTAGACCGATGTTTGATAATCTAATATCTTCCGATGTTCAGATTGAAGAAGTTTTCGACATTCAGGTCGATGCAACTTGTCGCATTCAGGCCAGTTTTCCGGTATTCAGACCGAAGTGGCATTCAGGCCAGTTTCCCGGTGTTCAGACCGATGTTTGATAATCAAGTATCGTCCGATGCTCAGATCGAAGTCATTTCCAGTATTCAGATTGATGAGCGGCATTCATGCCATGGTTATTTCTGTGTTACCATTTATTTTGGTATTCAGGCTAACATTCCTTGTTTCGGTGTTCAGACCGACTCCCACCGTACCAGACGGGTTCTTTTTCAACCACCTCTTGGCCGATTCTGACAGGCATTATTACTTCATTTTTTCACTTCAGTGCAAATTTTCGGGCTTTTATCGTATTCAATCACTTGATACCTAAAAAGTGCGAAAGCCGTTGCTATCTTCCTTTCGGGTTTCCAGTTGATTGAATATGGGCAGCTGTAATACCCAAAAATTTACCCTTCATTTTTCCTGGAAGCATGGGATTATGTTTTACACTTCATTAGCATCATATAGGTCATACTCATTGCATACTGCATTAGTGACATGGAAATCAGGTTTTGATCGATCACTCCTTAACATAAGGAGCCCACACAAAGCAAGATTGAGAATTGGACTTCATTTTCTAAGTATACAAGTCTCAAGGGTCTCAGGGGGGTCCAAGTATCTTATTATGCTCCTCAGTTCATCAGTGAAGGATTCAAAGCTATCAGAGTGTTCATCTGGATTTAATCAGAAATTAGGGTTTCGTGGCTACCTACAACAGGCAATGTTTGGTTGGAAGTAGAGGAGCTCATCCATGTCATGATTAGAGAGGCATCTTGGCCTAGGAAGATTCACAATTATCTCTGAAAGATCCATTGGCAATCGGTGCAATCAGTTCCTGATCATTTTGCCATAAAACTAGGGTTTGGTATAAAATCAGTTTATTTCTGATTCTTTGGGTGAAACTCTTTTCCATGGCCCTCCATATGTCCACAAGGGTCTACATACAAAAAATCAGCTCTTTATTTGAGCTAGAAGTGCTTCAATTGATCAATGGAATCGGGAATCAGACAGTTTGGGAAAAGTCAACTGTGGGGTCAGAAAAGTCAACTCCTGACATTTTGAGAGTGAAATCTCAAAATCCATGCCTAGGGGATCCTACATGTGAAATTTGATCAAGGTTGGATCATGGATTCATCATTTAATCATGAATTGGAAAAGTTACTTAATTTGGAAATGGTTGACTTTCCATTTAGGGCAAGTTTTCATGATCATTGTACTCACTTTAAGCCCATTTTGCATCAAGATAAAAGCTCCATTTGAAAATTTCTCCAACAATAAAGTTGTTCCTCTCGTTCCAAGATTTCTAGAAATATAAAGTTTGCTCCATTTGGATTAGAATTGAAAAAGTTATGCTTAGTCAAAGTGAGACATTTTTTTAGGACACTTAGAAAAATTTCTAAGTCCAAAATCTTCAAAATTTATCAAGACTTCTTGGCCAGTTTTCTTGCACTTCAAGGCAATATTTGAAAATACTTTCTTCACAACAATTGTACCTTGCCGTGTCTTCTTTCGCATCCTTTTGGAATCATCTCATTTGGATCCATGGTTTGAGAGATACATTCATTTAAAGTGGGCACCATGACTTGATTTTCTAGGCAGATTTTGGGCCTGACTGACCCAATCAGATTTTCTAAGCATGCTGCAAAAACCAGTCACATTTTTTACCTCTTTTGGCCATGCATTGGACATCCATTCACTTAAGTTTGGCCCAAAATAACAACATTTTACACCTCACTTCACACTTTTATTCTTATGGATAAATCACTTATTAAAAAGCCCATGAGAACACCTAATCCACCCTATTTAAGAAGCTGAAACCCTAACCCTGAAGGAGCGTTGGAATTTAGTGGCAAGGAGGCAAAGCTTTATCACATATCAGATTCCATTCCACTTCTATTTTTCATTAGGTAATCATCTCTTCCACGGCCATGTTTTGATATATCTACGCTTGCTTACCATGTTCATCACCATTAATCCTTCCATTTTCATATTTCTTTTTCTTATTTAAAATATTTTCTTCGTCCATAAAATTACCCAAAAATATTTTTCACTTTTCTTAATATTTTATATAATTTTTATTTTCGTATTTTTTAATATTAATATTTTATTTTAATTATTTATTCTAAATGGTCCATTTTAACACACTTCTTTTTTATTGATTTTATTTTTATGACTTAAAATTATTGTTAGCATTTGATTTTTGGGATGAAGGTTTACCACTGTCTCATGGTCAACCTGACCTTTTATTGGAATTTTATTTCACATTTTCAATTTATTTTGGATTTATTTTTGACCTAGTTTCGTTGGTTGACTTTTAATTTGACTTCTATTTTATTTTAATTAATTTACATACCAATTTTCAATATTTTCAAAATCTTTTTGGGTGATGATGATATCCTGACCCCAGCTTATTTATTTTAATTTTTCATAATTTTATTGATTAATTTACTATTTATTCTTGATTTATTTCTAACCTAGTCTCATTAATTGACTTTTGGTTTGATCTCGGTTTTATTTTAATTAATTTATGTACTAATTTTCGTTATTTTTAAAATCTTTTTGGGGGATGATGATGTCCTGACCCCACCTTATTTAGTTTAATTTTTCATAATTTTCTTGATTAATTTGCTATTTATTTGTTATTTTTTAAGCTGACTTGAATTTTCAGTTGACTTCTTTATGATCGATGTTTGACTTAGGGATTGCTTATGGCAATTGAAGAGATCTTTTGATCCTCCCTTATTCATCTCATATGCCATGTATTAGAGGACTTTTACCTTGATTTTATTTGGTCCTTACCTCATTTCCTGATTAAATTATTCAGTGGACCCTTCGTGTGCATATTTTCATCTGTTTGATTCATCTGTTATCTTTTATACTTGTTTCTCTCATTCATGCTTTCTATTGCTTGATTATTTAACATGTTCATACTCCCATGCATTGTTTAAATGCTCCATTATTTGATTCTTTGGTTTGATTATATATTGTTTATTTATCCGATTTGATTGATAAGTGTTGCCTACTTGTATGATGTATGAGGCATATATTCTTATTGTTTGTTTGCCATGAACAATCCTCATTGCATAACCAACCGCCTTACCCAGATCTCTGACATTTTTACTAGTTTTTGATTCGATAAAACTTTTAGGTTTTTGTTCGCTTTCTAACCATTCCTTTGGATAAATAGAAGTACGGTGGCGACTCGACTTGTATGGTTTACCTTGGATTTAGTCAATATCTCTAATGGTAACGAATACCCCGCTACACTATGGATTGAAGCAAGCTTCCAAAAGCTGGAATCTTTGTTTAGATGAAACGATAAAACAATATGGATTCATCAAAAACAAAGATGAGCCTTGTGTTTATAATAAGGTTAGTGGGATCATGATCGTATTCCTGATATTATATGTAGCTCGCATATTATTCATTGGAAACGATGTCCCTACTTTGCAGCCAGTGAAAAATTGGATAGGGAAATGCTTTTCTATGAAGGACTTGGGTGAAGTAGCCTATATACTAGAAATTAGGATCTATAAAGATAGATCACAAAAACTGCTTGGCCTAAGTCAAGGTACATACATAGACAAAGTGTTGAGACATTTTAATATTCATGATTCCAAGAAAGGATTCATACCTATGCAACATGGCATGTCTCTATCAAAAACATAATCCTCTTCAACGAAGGAAGAAAGGAATCGCATGAATTAGATTCCATATGCATCTGCAATAGGATATATCATGTATGCCATGTTATATACTCGACCAGATGTCTCATATGCTTTAAGTGCAACAACTAAGTACCAATTTGATCTCGATGATGCTCATTGAGTTGATGTAAAGAATATCCTTAAGTACTTGAGAAGGACTAATGACTCATTCTTGATATATATATATATATATATATATATATATATATATATATATATATATATATATATATATATATAAAGGTCGGGAAGAGCTTGCTGTAATTAGATACATCGATGCTAGCTTCTAGATGGATAAGGACTACTTTAGATCGCAATCTGGTTATATGTTTTGCTTAAATGGTGGTGTTATGAGCTGGAAAAGTTCAAAATAAGATACATTTTATGATTCTACAATCGAGGCCGAGTACATTGATACATCAAATGAAAAAAAGGAAGTTATTTGGATCAAGAAGTTCATTAGTGAACTTGGTATAGTTCCTAGCATTGTGGATCCCATTGATCTCTATTGTGATAACAATGGTGCTATCGCACAAGCTAAGGAGCCTAGATTTCACCAATGATCCAAAGACATACTTAGGCGATACCACCTCATTCGAGGGATAATAGATAGATGAGATGTGAATATATGCAGAGTACCAACACTTGACAATGTTGTTGACCCACTAACAAAGCCTCTTACATAGCAAAAGCATGATGGTCATATTAGATCTATGGGTATTAGGGATATACTTGATTGACTCTAGTGCTAGTGGGAGATCGTTGGTGTAAGCCCTAGAGGCCAATAGTTTTGGTACTTGTAGCGAGTTATTTTTTAATAATTTACAGGAATTTCTTTATTATGTTTGTTTTTTCAAAGTAATAAAGTCCCTAGAATAGCTAGTATGTTTAATAAAATGATAAGCTTGACTTAACCATGAGATCATATTAAACATAATAACCTTATTCTTAAAGTATTTGTAATCGTGCTTTATTGTGAAGTGGGATGACATTAAAGCATTTAGACTATTATGTGGATAGACTGATGATCATATCTCATGGATCATGGATAAAGAGTTATAAAGTCTTCACATATGTATGAATGTTAGGAGTAATATTTGTACTGGATTGACTCTCTATGATGATACTATATAGAAATTTATGCAGAGTGTCATAAGTTATTCTTATTGTGATAATGGTGTATATCATCACCCTTTGACTTGAAACCACTATGAACCCTGGATGTAGGAGTCGAGTATTTTATTGATGATCAAATATTGTCCCTAACTGGATAACCATAAAAGTAGTTGATGGTTACTCCACAAATCATGTTGAGGTACATGAGTGGCTTATATGGAATTTTCCCATCCTATTTAACATGATAAATGTCTAAGGGCCCAATTTGAACTAGACAAGGTGACACGGCCTATGCATGGTGTTCAATATAGGCATGAAGGAAAAAGGATAATTGTATACAATAATATTATCACGAAAAGGTTTTGTCATATCACATGATATTTTTGTGACTTGGGTAGCACTGATGTGTTGTTAGATACCACTCATTATTTATTATATTAAATATCTAATTTAATATAATTGTCAACGTCACGAGAACCTACATGGTCACACACATAAGTAAATTTCATAGTTGGATTTCTTTGGATTCCATTCTTAACTTTTTGACGTTTAGTAAAAATTAAAAAAATAATAGCATTTTTATTAGATTTTTGATCATGGTGCATTCTCTTTAAAAATCTCTAAATCTTGTTTAGTTTGTAACTCAAACCCATGAAGTATAAGATCTATATGTCAACCAAACTAGTAAAATTACAAAAAAAAGGGGAGGGCAATTTATTTAATCAAGTACAATTTTTGTTTTTACATCACAAAACGAGAAAGCTAGAGGGATATTAATAAAAATCAATTGACAAAGTATTTTGTCTTCT
Source organism: Lathyrus oleraceus (assembly GCF_024323335.1). Lineage (NCBI taxonomy): Eukaryota > Viridiplantae > Streptophyta > Magnoliopsida > Fabales > Fabaceae > Lathyrus > Lathyrus oleraceus. The sequence goes on along the minus strand of NC_066582.1, from coordinate 242,691,010 downwards.
TTCTTCACTTGTCTCACTCGTGTCATCCCTTGGCAGCATGCCACATCTCTGAATTTAAGAGAGAGAAATTTTCTCTTGTTCTACAACACACAGAGAAGCAGCAAGTTAGCGTACTTGTAGAAATAAGTTCACACGAGAATAGTCAAAAGCAAAAAGTAAACAAAAACAAGTTTGGTTTCAAGCATAACAGGTTTTGAGCAGAGCAGAAACATAACAATATTTTCATAAAAATAATGAACAAACTCTGAACTTTTAAAAAAAGTTTATGAACTTCATATTATTTTTCGTCATTCAACAACCTGTTAAGTAGAGGGGAGACAAAAATCACAGGGGATCATCACTTTGAAGGCCATAAAAAAAAACTTCCAAAAATTCAATCTGATACATTCCTTTTCTTAAACCACATAAGCTCCTCACATCAGATTAGAACGAAGGTCATGATTTCTCTCATAAACCTTAATCTAAATAAACAAAAAAAAGCTCATTCAGAATCAGAATTACATAACAAGCAAGGAAGAAGGAGAAACTAAAAGACGTTGCAGAAAGAAGAATTAAAAACGCATACCTAAGGTCGTGGAAGTAAGTCATCTTTGAGCGGTATCCCTTCTTTGCCGTTTGGTTCTCATTGCGTTTCCTTTATTTCCTGCTCATGATTTGTTATGTAGTTTGATGTTCTGCTCCACATGCTTGTTTATTTTCGTTGCTTCGTTTGATGTTTCGGTTTTAGTTTTCTTAGCCATTTTTGGATACCATGGATTTCACAGTGTTTTTTCGTATGTTGATGTTTCATTTCCCATCCTTGTTTAAGGAGTTTGTTCATTGTTTTTCTTTTCTCCATGGCTGGATTCATGCAAGGAGGGTAGAGTAGCAAAGGGAATAACAGTTTGAGGAGGTCGAGGTATGAGGAAAACATAAGTTTTCTCGGAGATAGTGTGAGAAGGGAGGGCGACCGCTTTACTGAAGAAGGAGAAGAAAAAGACCATGTTTAGAATTAAGTGTACTCTTGTCATGTTATGTTAGCAAGTCGTTTCGGATCAATCTGACCCGCTCCAAGCCCAATCGTCCACCCATTTGGGCCCAGTTTTTTTATTTTAAATTTTTTGAATAGTTTTTGTACTTATAGTAGTGAATGCGTTTACCTTCCAACTAGTCACCCATGGTCGGGTGGTTGAGGAATTCACTGCTTCCCACTAGGCCATGGGTTCAATCCCTAATGACAATATATTTTCATTTCATTTGTTTTTATATGGGTTCAATCCCTAATGACAATATATTTTCATTTCATTTGTTTTTATTATTATACTTGCCATTTTATTAAAAAAAATTATAACTTCTTATGATTTATTTTACCATTTTTGTACCTTTTTATCTAGTCCAATTTTTATAAAACTTGTTGATTTTTCTCTTTTCGATTTAATTTTTAAGTGTGTTATAAATAACTTATTTATTTATTTATTTATTTATTTCACTCGACTTACTTTGGGGCCTTCTTACAATGAGCTTTTAAGCAATATCCATTTAGTTTTCAATAATTTCAAACATCCGTACATTGATCATTTTAATTTAATATTCCAACCTTTTTCTTAATAAAATTGGAAGAAAAAGACTACCTGGGTGAAAGGAGTCGTAATCCCGAATGTTAGGCCCAAGTTGTAAGAGCTTGCAAGTCATAAGTGTTCGTCTTCCGTATAAAACACTTGTGAATACTCAAACTTCTTTTCTCAATAAAATTGAAAGGAAAAGATTACCTGGGTGAAAGGTCCGATCGTAGTCTCGAGTATTATACCCAAGTTGTAAGAGCTTGCAAGTCATAAATACTCGTCTTTCAAGCCCAAAAAATACATCCAACCAATCAAACTCTTTTTCGCCGCCGTGCAATTGATCAGAAAAACCTTTTCATAAACAAAAGACATCTTATCTTAAGATGATGCAAAGCAATGCTTCATCTATAATTGTTGAGTTGAGATAAATGACGTTTTTCCGAATGTTGATTTATAAATCCATTTGATGTGATGTATATGTTTGTTCCTCGTCTGTTTTGGGTAAAATAATGTTTCTCGGAGATTAATACAAGATAGCTTTCGCTAAAATCGACCCACAAATAAACATTTTTCTACCCAGAACTACGTGTACATTGAGTTCTCTATTGAGATATGTATGAGCAAGATTGCGAAATCTTATCAGGCTCATTAATAAAAAAAACTTAGGTTTAGTCTCTTTCGTTGCGAAAAATCCAAAAACATCTTCTCTTATCTTTTGATCATATCCCTCATAATAACTTGAGAAGCCTAACATTTCTAAGCTAACACTGACACGCATAATTAACCTAATGGTTCCCGTTTAATACAACGGACATGAGGGATGTTAATACATCCCCTTTGCGTAATCGACTCCCGAACCCTGATTTGGTTGCGACGACCATAATCATTGTCGTTCTTTCTTGGGTTTTATCAATATTTTCCCTTTCCTTTTTAGGAATAAATAAATTTCGATGGCGAATATGTTTAGGCCATCATGCGGGCTTGTGATTGTGCTTCGCTAAGTCGTGTTCTCATTTTTTTGAGGTGCGACAGATGGCGACTCTGTTGGGGACGACGATTTCCCTAAGTGAGTCAAGCCTAGTTAGGTCGTTTATGTGCCTTTGTTTGTTTACTTATGTTGATTTTCTTTATTTCTTTTTCTATCTTTATTGTCATATTGATATAATCTGTTGTATTGGTTCCATTATGCTTTGGTACTTGGATACTGTGATTGGAAACCTTGTGGGAAAGCCTTTATACCCGAGTGTCGAGTAAAAACCTAAGATAGGATGAGGTTGAGTAGTGCGGGTCCGCGAGATGAATTTCTTGTTGGGTCTGTGTGAGAACCTTACTTAGAGTAGATCCTTGGGAGGATGTTGTCACTCATCAAGTAAGTTGTCGTAAGCTTATATATTTTCATTAGGATCCATGACTCTAAGGATCATTTGTAGAACCTTAATCCTTTGGCCAATTAGGAAACATGGTTGCGTAATGTGGGTTTGCGAGATGAATTTCTTGTTGGATCGATGCGAGAACCTCACTTAGAGTAGATTCTTTATATGGAGTTGATGATTGGCAAGTAAGTTTCCACAAGCAGCAAACAATCTAATGAACTCATGACTCTAGGAACCTTTTTTGAAACCATAGACCATACCTGGTGAGAACTCTGTTTTATAAGAAGCAATCAGATTTATCCATACCGCGAGCCTATTGAACTTATACAAAAAAAAAATGAATCACATTCATCCTGTAAGACCCCAATTTTGGCCCTAAGATCCCTCATGCAATTTCATCATAAGCATTAACATTGGGATCATACCTTGGCATCCTCCTTACCCCTCCTTCATTGGGTTTGTTTTTGGAGAGATCACCAAGCACTTTGTGATTGTATCATACTTGTATTTTATCAATTTACTAACAAAAATACCAAAAATATGCCTTTGCATTTGCCTAACTCTTTTGTAGGTAGGGCATGATCTCCATTGATCTATCAAGTTAATATCTAGGGTTTGAGACCCTCATGACAAAGAGCACAACCATGAATTGATACAAAAATGGTTATGAGCATCATATATGAGTCCCAATGATTTCTACATGTTATATTGTGTCATACCCCAAAATTTGCCCGTTAATCTTGCAAGACATTTTTCAAGGCACTTCAATTCATTTTTCAAGACACTGATCTTAAAGGAACAAAGACCCAGCACACAGGTGGCCAAATCCAGAAGATGGCCTAAACTGGCTTGCTCGCTAGGCGAGCAAATCCTTCGCCTAGCGAACCCTTCGCTACACCACTCGCCTACCGAAGCTTGCGAATACCAGAAATTTTGGGCTTCATTCTGAGCCCATTAGGTCACAAAAATTCATTATAAATACCACAACTTCAGTCAGAGCCAGAGGGCGGAAAAACAGACGGACGGACGGAGACAGAGAGAAGGAATAGCAAACCCTGGAGGCTAACCCAGAGAATTCAGAGCAACCCTAAAGGAAACCCTGAAGGAAACTCATCTGCACAAAGGTTACCTCCGCCCAACTCAATCCGGCGCCAACCCTAAGAGTGACTTGCCAATTCAAGGTTGCAATTCAATTGCAAACAGGTTTGCATTACTATTACCGCTTTATGTTCCCAATTTACATGTGATATTATAATCGAATTCATAAATATATTTGAGGTTTTGCATGTGGATTTAAATATGCCTGAATATCTTGAATGTTTAACCATGTAATTTCTGTAATGGACGCCATAGGGTTTGGAGCTCGCTGAAATCGTACTGTTCTAAAATTCAGAACCCGCAGCCGTTCGCTAGCACATCGCTAAGCGAACATGTAGCGAGCGTTCGCTAGGCCTTCGCTAGGCGAGGCAGCAGCGAACATGACAGTCGCTGACTTTTCTGTTCTGATCTTTGTTCATCTGACATGTTTTATTATCACCATGCATTGTTTACCTGACATCATTGCTGTTGTGATTCCTTTTGTTTGGTGCAATTCTCGATTGCACCCTGATTTGGTATTCTGACATGTTTGCTGAATTTTGTAAGGGTTCATATATTCCCGGAAAAGGTAGCTTGCTAGGTATTCCACTTTATTTGTGGGATACCCCTGTGGAGATTCATCCTAATTACCTAATTGATTATAATGTGAAGACTCATCCTAATTACCTAATTGATTATAATGTGGAGATTCATCCTAATTACCTAATTGATTATAAAATATTATTTTTGAATATGTGATCTTGGACCTCTTTTTGTTGCCTTACGGTATTACGGTATTACGGTCATGTCCCGCGAATGTGGGGATACACTTAGCAAAGACCCTCCGATTAAATCATCATAAGATAAATCATAGTCCCTCGGATGTTGCCTACGAATATATGACTTTGTCCCTCGATGACCCGTCGTTGTAGCCTACGGTTAAATGATGATTGTCCCTTCGAATGCTAAGGTATCCTTACAAATGTTGCCTTCAATGACCAATCGATGACCCTACGATGTCCCTTTTACATCCAAAGGATAAAACTACTTACTTCTCAATAGTAAGGACAGTTTTACCCTCATAAGGATAGGAAATACCCATAAAGACCTTGGGTAGGTATAACTCTTAATTGCTGACTCACAACCTAAAACATTTTTCATACATCACACTTTGCAAAACATCTACTAGAAAATCACCACTTGGTATACATTTGTACTAGAATCATTGCCAAGTTATATTTTTCTAAACAGTTTTCAAAATAAACGAGATAAATACTTTGTATACATTCGTATAAGAATCATTACAAAGTTAAACTCTCTTTTCAAAACATTTTCTAAACAGTTCTCAAACATTTTTTTTCAGACAAGAAAAACATAAGTGATCAAGCAATTAAGAGCCCATGGATAACCATGGATACAAAGGGTGCTAACACCTTCCCTTTGTATAATGTACCTCCCGAACCCAAAATCTAATTAAGGTCTTTCCTGTTCTTTTCCACCTTTCCTTATTGGATAAAAGAAAAGTCGGTGGCGACTCTTGCTATCCGCGGCATTTGCTTTCCAAAGCAAAAAAAAAACACACCAAAAAGTCAGTTCACCGTATGACAGAACTGGCGACTCTGCTGGGGAAACCTTAGTTTGATTGGGTATCTTGAGTAACTTCTCCAATAAGCTATCTCACCAATTGATCAAATATCTCAATGGAAACTTCAAAATTCATCATCTTATGCATATATGATCTACCATGAGCCTAGAAAGTCAAGAGAATTGAAGGTTAGCAAGTTGGTTCATGGCGGTTGGCCAGATGAATTCATCTGATCAAAACTGGGTCTCCCTAGACCCTATCTCCTACACTTTTCATCATGTTGAAAATGATTCCAACAGAAAACTTACTCTACATGACATTCCAAACAACTTTCATGTTGAGACCTTTAAAATCATTTTCTATGTTGAAACATTATAGGTCATTTTGTCTAAACCCTAATTTGAAAGTCAACTTCCCAAGGCCATAACTTTCTCAATTTTTATGAGATGAACGATTTCCAAGTTTCACAATCACATTCAAGGTGTATACTTCAACTTTTATGTTTGGAGTGAGAGCTAATTCAACTTTGTTGAGCATGTGATATGAGGTTACATTATAGGTCACTTTTGACCTATACCATTGAACAAGTGATTTTTCCAAACTTCAAAAATAAATAACTCTATTATTTCAAATCCAAATGACATGAACTTGGTGACCATTTTGAAGGTCTTTGAAAGAGATACAACTTTTATGAATACATGTTTCTCATTTTAAGCTCACATAAAAAGTTAAATAAGGTGGAATATTGAGATATATGACTTGACACTTAGAAAAAATTTCAACATGTTGAAATTTCCTAACTTCCACCTCAAAATTCATCATGATACAAGCTTCAATTGGAAAAGTGTTTAACATGAAAGTTGTTCCTATTGATCTAACCTTTCCAAAAAGTCCAAGTTCATCCATTTTGGACAAGAATTGATAGGGCTACGCATGGCATGAATATGGTATCATCATTTCACACACACTTGCCTTGCAATCCAAGTTGATTTCAGACTCTCTTACACTCATTTGTGGACCTAAAGCAATGGTCTCATGGGCCTGTACACACCCATGTGTCGCAAGGCGAAAAACAACGCGAAAAACAACCGGCAGAAAAAGAACACAGAGCCGTCACCGTGCGTTATTTATCCCAAAGGAGGGAAAGGAAACGCTCGAAGTAAACCTGAAATAAGGAAAGGAATGGTCTTACGACCAGAGATTGCAAGGTACGGGAGTCGGTTACGCAAGGGGAAGGTATTAGCACCCCTCGCGTCCGTCATACTCGACGGGATCCATGCTCAAAAGAAAAGAATAAGGTTGCCAAATAACTGCTCAAAAGAATGCACACACACTGGAATAAAACACAGATGGAGGAAGACGGAGAAAGCGGACTCGGTCGGATATCGCATCCTGGGCCTACGTAGTTTGTCAGAAACAAACATTAGAGTCGGCGTAGTTCGGGGAAATGGGGAACAGGCTCGCTAGGATATCGCATCCTATGCCTACGTATCTCATCTGGAATGAGAATCAGAGCTGTCGTAGTTCGGCTAACGCACGCCGAAACAAAACATAACAGAAAGACGCTGAGACGTCAAAAGAAACACACAAACGGAAACAGACTGCCAATGGCTGGTCTTACGTCCGACTCCGAACAACAAACACAAACAGGAAACGGAATGCCAATGGCTGGTCTTACATCCGACTCCAAACACACGCAAAAAGGTTAAACAAACAAGCTAATAGGGAGTCTGGAACTCGGACCTAATAGTTGTCACACAAACACCAAGAAGACGCTGAGACTTCAAAAGAAACAAATATGTTGAACACACAGACTAAAAGGGAGTCGGGAACTCGTACCTAATAGCTGTCAAGCAAAACACACATAAAAAAGAAAAAGGGCGCCCGAAGAGATCTCGCATGATCTCATGTCTACGTACCTCATCTGGTATGAGGATCCGGGCGACGTAGTCCCCCTTAACAGGGGAGAAATTTTCTCCTAACCAGAGACCAAGGGAATAACGGACTAAAAGGGAGACTGACTCGAGCCTAATAGTCATCATGAAAATTATAACCCTAGGTTGAGGTCTCTAACAAGATTTTGACTCACACAGGCAGTGAGTCAACTCAAGTCTATCTCTACGTACGTTCAACTTCCTCGAAAGTTGATCATACGACTCCTACAGAAAGGAGATGAGAAACAAAAGCAGATAAACATCAAAAGCAATCACCACACTCTATATGCAAACAAGCGGCTCATACAAGGTTGGGCTTTAGTCAAGGGGTCATATCAACCTCGACAAACAAGCCAACATTGGAAGGGGTGTCTAAGGCTCTTAACCACTGACATTGACCGTCAGGGTGAGCAGATGAAAGGTAATGAGGGTTAGACCTCATAGCTCTTAACCCTGGCCAGGGTGAGCTTGAATCAATGAAAACGTGGGGGTCCAGAATGAGGGACCCTACTCCACTTGACCGACTCTATACAAGATCTTGGGTTAGGTTCAAGAGCCTTAGCACGTAGTGCGAGCATAATGAACGACTCAAACGATTAGCAGGGGATTGATTGCAAATCTCTTCTATCTGCCAATTGCCTCTTCACTTAGGAGGTCTTAACAAAGTAACAGCACAAAAGTAAACAAACACAGTCATTGCCTCTTAAGGAGGACTTCAGCCAAATGCCTGCCAAACAGAAAGGACAGGGCTTCCAGACTACATGGAGTTAGAGAGGTTACCTAAGCGGTATGCCAACCACAAGCAAAGCAAAGCTCAAGCAATGAGCTAAAGCGACTAAAGTACCTGTAAGAAAGTCAAACAAGTCAATATTCACATTCAGACAAATCAAACAGACGGTCAACAGTGTTACAACTAATATGTACTCAATACAAGCCAACAAGCAAACAACTCAAGTGAGTTTATCACCAAGGGACCTACAACACAAGAAAGGTTAGTGGACAAAGCAAATTTGCATCTCAAGTCATAAGATTGCATCAACCACTAGAGCTAATAGCTTGAACCTGAAATACAAAGCTCAAAAGATGAGTACAAACCACTAGTACCAAGACTAGGGTCAAAGGCAAAGCAAAAAGTCAATACAGCAGCCAATATTCAACATGAAGCACATTTAATCCAATAAGAACATGTCATAAAAAGGATCAAACTCAAACCAAAAGGCTAGGCCATCTAATGAACATGCTAAGGCAAAGGCACACAATGATGATCACAATTGGACATTCACATGAGAAAAACCATATTAAAACAGAAATGAATCAAATAACCATGGAAATTTTTATGTGCACACAACATGTTAAACACAAGCATCATGCAAAAAATTGGAATCAGAAGAGATCAAATGGAATGTTAATAAAAATGAACAAAAGCATCACCCAAATGTGTGACACACATTGTCACACCTTACATTCATGTGTCCAAAACAGAGATGAAAAATGATAAAAATGCACAACCAAGCCTCAAAAATCAAGCAACATGTTAGGAATCAGCATACCAAATTTCAAAGCCATTGGACAATGTATGAGCATTTCACAAGCAAATGAATGAAGCATGGTAGTTTTGCATACATGTTCAAACATACAATCTCAATTAAAAATCCAGAACCAATTAAATCACACAAATGACATCTAAAAATAAAAGACATCAATACAATTAAGTAAAAAAATTTTTGAAGCAAATTGGATTAATATGCTATTTTTTATGATATTTGGAAGTTAACGAAAATATTTGAAATAAACATGAAAAAAATATTGAAAATGGAAAATGAATGGAAATTGGAAACTGCAGCCAGTGGGAATCGAACTGAGTATGCAAGGCCACTACTAGCGCGCTCCCAAAACGACGTCGTTTGGCATTAATAGAGGAATTGAAGTGAAAATAAAAAACGCACGCAGGGAGGGATCGAACACGGTACATGTGAGTGAAAGGCGCTCAAACAATGAGCCCTAGCGCGCTAAACCAGAGACCACTAGGCACTGTTCATGCGCGGTGGAGGACGGTGGTTTCCACCGTCTCCTTCGTTGGACCGGCGGTGCTACAGTAGCATGCATATTTTTTTTGCAGAATTTTTCAAGGCATATATCCATGGAAAGCTCTCATCATGTAGATTCATAAAATCAAATTATCTAAGCCTAAAACATCATATATTCCATGGATCGAGTGAAAACATCTTTCATGTTCAAAACTTAAAACTAACATATCTCAACCAAATTCAATTCTATAACCATCAGAATTCTCAGCATGACGAGATCTACCTAAACATGGCAATGATTTGAAGAATTAAGAGATTCGAATTTTAACCAACCTGGACTTGCAGTGACCAAAATCTTGTAATTAAGCCTCCAGAACTTCCAAATCTCCTTCTCCACTCTTGATATGAAGCTTTGAATATGAATTGATGCTTGGAAAGGCTTGGATCTAGCTCAACTTGTAACTTTCATCTTCATGTTCATGTATGGAGTATGCACAATTCTTCACCAATTTCTTCAATCCACAGCTTGATCCCTACCAAATGATGATCAAGGAACACGAATATGCAATAAAATTCAGGTGCTATGTGAAGAATTTTCAAATTTGGATTGAGAGAATTTTTGGAGGGAACTTGAATCTAGATCTAGAATGAATGAAAACTGAGAAATTCTGTTATAATTAACCTTTTATATGCTGTGTTAATTATCATGCTAATCCAAATTAGCAATGGCTAATGAAAAGTTAATGAGAAATAAGGTGTATGACCAAAAATGAAAAATGAGGGTGCATGGCTCAATCCCACGTGAACAGTAGCATGTGGAGGTGTATTTGCACTTAAAATCAGTTCATGAACACAATTGGATTGGAATTTAACTCATGTAATGCACCAAATTTAAATTCTTCATTTTCCCTCCAAAAAACTCATGCATGCACCAATGATCATGTGATGTGATTTCATGCAATGCAATGATAGATTTGGAAAATATTGGTCATGGCATGCATTTTGCAACAAGAGTGACTCCATTTGGAGTTTTGAAACAAAAGTTATGGCATTTTGAAGTTTCATGCACACTTGATGATCATTTGCTCATAACTCCTCAATCAATTCATCAGATGCTCATGATCTTGGACTTTTTGGAAATGGGAGAGAAAGATTTTCAACTTTCATGTTGGAAAAAATTTCATTTGAAGCTTCTTTGATGTTGGAAAGTCAAGTTGAAGATGGTCCAAAAACATGCCATTTTTGGAAACTTGAAATTACAGGTCACTTTCCATTTTTGGAAACTTTTGATTTGGCTTCAAATTATTCAAGGTATGTGTTTGACATGATGAATAAACCTCTTTTGGACATGAATGAGATGTTGAAACTCATTTCTCCTCCTCAAAGCCCTCAGCTCTTGCACAGTTGAGTGTATAGGTCCTCAGATGACCTTGACATGCTCTGATCAGCTTGAACCTCCACCACTTGAGGAATTGGCTCAGAAATGAAACCCTAGCTCAAATAAGCTTCTCCACATAACCATGTGATCTCCACCTCAATAGAATACCTCTTCTCCTTGAAAATCCCTGGTTGAAAGAATGCCATTGATTAGGGTTGACCAGAGGTCAAAACCATAATCCAAAGGAAACTGATCATGAACAATGAACCCCTTGAGAATGACATAACCATGATGATGGTAATACACCCTTGCCAACAAGATAACACTCAACCTTTTGAAGGACCAAGAAAACCCTAATTGAAGTTCAAGCCCTCAGATGGTTGATCACCAATCCATAGAAAACCCTTAGGCTTGAATCACACTACTTCTCCATCTCTGAAAAGACTTTGGAGGATGACTTCATTATTTCCACATGATATGCAACATGCAAATGCCTAATGTCCTAAAACATGAAATGCAATATGCTAAACTAGTCCCAAGAGAGGAGGGCAAATTTTGAGGTGTTACAGCTGCCCCTATTCAATCCACTATGAACCTGTCGATATGAACAGCCTCGGCTTTCAGATGATCAGAGTGAAGAGTGATTGAATACAAAGAACAAACGAACAATTTGCGCTCCGTTGGGGAATAATTAACAATGCCTGTCAGAATCGGCAAAGAAGAGATCTTAAAAGAAGAATCCGTCTGATACGGAGACAGTCGGCCTAAATATCGAAAAGAACATTAACCTGGATACCAAAATAAATGGTAACACATGAATACCCATGGCCTGAACGCTGCTCATCAGTCTGAATACTGGAAATGACTTCGATCTAAGTATCAGAAGATATGAGATTATCAATATTGGTCTGAACACCGAGAGATTGGCCTGAACACCACTTCAGTCTGATTACTGGAAAACTGGCCTGAATGCCACAAGTGCTTCAACCTGAACGTCGAAAACTTCTTCGATCTGAACATCGAAAAACTGGCCTGAGTGCCACAAGTACTTCGACCTGATCGTCAGAAACTTCTTCGATCTGATCATCGGAAAACTGGCCTGAGTGCCACAAGTTCTTCGACCTGATCGTCGGAAACTTCTTCGATCTGAACATCGGAAAACTGGCCTGAGTGCCACATGTACTTCGACCTGATCGTCGGAAACTTCTTCGACCTGAACATCGGAAAAACTGGCCTGAGTGCCACAAGTACTTCAACCTGATCGTTGGAAACTTCTTCGACCTGAACATCGGAAAAACTGGCCTGAGTGCCACAAGTACTTCAACCTGAACGTCGGAACTTCTTCGATCTGAACATCGGAAAAACTGACCTGAGTGCCACAAGTGCTTCAACCTGAACGTCGAAAACTTCTTCGATCGGAACATCGGAAAAACTGGCCTGAGTGCCACAAGTACTTCAACCTGAACGTCGGAAACTTCTTCGATCTGAACATCGGAAAAACTGGCCTGAGTGCCACAAGTGCTTCAACCTAAACGTCGGAAACTTCTTCGATCTGAACATCGGAAAAACTGGCCTGAGTGCCACAAGTGCTTCAACCTGAAAGTCGGAAACTCCTTCAATCTGAACATCGGAAAACTGGCCTGAGTGCCACAAGTACTTCAACCTGAAAGTCGGAAACTTCTTCGATCTGAACATCGGAAAACTTCATGCCTGTCAGCATCGGTAGAAATAAGGAAAAGTGATAAATGAGGCGGCACGCGGGCCAACGACATATGCTGGGGATAATAAGTCATGGACATGTTATCCCTACTTAATCCATTGTGAACGAACAATTTGCGCTCAGCTGGGGATTATTATATTTTTTGCTTTTCTCGAACCCCACAACTTTTATGTTACTCTTACTGTCAAACAATGAACCCCGTTCTCCATTTGAACCCCAGTCACCTGACGATAACTCGCGATCGCCGTTGTGAACCCCGTTCTCCAGAAAACACCCTGTGTCTCCCTTTCTCCATTTGGACCCCGCTCTCCATTCTCTTGTGATAATTCCGCTGGCAACGTCGGAAATAACACCAAACACCACTCTGATGGCGACATATCAGAGGGTACACCTTTACAACAGGAAGGTAATCATGCGCATTTCTTACTCCGAAGACACCCATAACGACTTCTCTTGGCCTCGCCAAAGTCTAAGGTGAGACATGATCAGAAGACAATCCTGAGGACCTCATCCCTGATACCATCTTCAACTCCAATCTCCAGTTGAACCCCGTTCTCCAGAAAATGCCCCGCACTTCCCTTTCTCCATTTGAACCTCGATTTTCGCGCTGATCGCGTAACGTCCTCTGATCTTCATTTCCATCTCCGCCCGACGGAATCTCTTCCTCCAATATCGCACTACTGGGGAATACTGTTGATTCAGAATCACGATGCCGAACTCCTCAGAGTAACATCTTCATCATTCGGCGAAACCAATCCTCAAACGGTAACCACGACTTGAGTCGAATTTATACTTGTAAATACTCAATAAAATTGAAAGGAAAAGATTACCTGGGTGAAAGGTCCGATCGTAGTCTCGAGTATTATACCCAAGTTGTAAGAGCTTGCAAGTCATAAATACTCGTCTTTCAAGCCCAAAAAATACATCCAACCAATCAAACTCTTTTTCGTCGCCGTGCGATTGATCAGAAAAACCTTTTCATAAACAAAAGACATCTTATCTTAAGATGATGTAAAGCAATGCTTCATCTATAATTGTTGAGTTGAGATAAATGACGTTTTTCCGAATGTTGATTTATAAATCCATTTGATGTGATGTATATGTTTGTTCCTCGTCTGTTTTGGGTAAAATAATGTTTCTCGGAGATTAATACAAGATATCTTTCGCTAAAATTGACCCACAAATAAACATTTTTCTACCCAGAACTACGTGTACATTGAGTTCTCTATTGAGATATGTATGAGCAAGATTGCGAAATCTTATCAGGCTCATTAATAAAAAAAACTTAGGTTTAGTCTCTTTCGTTGCGAAAAATCCAAAAACATCTTCTTTTATCTTTTGATTTTATCCCTCATAATAACTTGAGAAGCCTAACATTTCTAAGCTAACACTGACACGCATAATTAACCTAATGGTTCCCGTTTAATACAACGGACATGAGGGATGTTAATACATCCCCCTTGCATAATCGACTCCCGAACCCTGATTTGGTTGCGACGATCATAATCATTATCGTTCTTTCTTGGGTTTTATCAATATTTTCCCTTTCCTTTTTAGGAATAAATAAATTTCGGTGGCGAATATGTTTAGGCCATCATGCGGGCTTGTGATTGTGCTTCGCTAAGTCGTGTTCTCATTTTTTTGAGGTGCGACAGATGGCGACTCTGTTGGGGACGACGATTTCCCTAAGTGAGTCAAGCCTAGTTAGGTCGTTTATGTGCCTTTGTTTGTTTACTTATGTTGATTTTCTTTATTTCTTTTTCTATCTTTATTGTCATATTGATATAATCTGTTGTATTGGTTCCATTATGCTTTGGTACTTGGATACTGTGATTGGAAACCTTGTGGGAAAGCCTTTATACCCGAGTGTCGAGTAAAAACCTAAGATAGGACGAGGTTGAGTAGTGCGGGTCCGCGAGATGAATTTCTTGTTGGGTCTGTGTGAGAACCTTACTTAGAGTAGATCCTTGGGAGGATGTTGTCACTCATCAAGTAAGTTGTCGTAAGCTTATATATTTTCATTAGGATCCATGACTCTAAGGATCATTTGTAGAACCTTAATCCTTTGGCCAATTAGGAAACATGGTTGCGTAATGTGGGTTTGCGAGATGAATTTCTTGTTAGATCGATGCGAGAACCTCACTTAGAGTAGATTCTTTATATGGAGTTGATGATTGGCAAGTAAGTTTCCACAAGCAGCAAACAATCTAATGAACTCATGACTCTAGGAACCTTTTTTGAAACCATAGACCATACCTGGTGAGAACTCTGTTTTATAAGAAGCAATCAGATTTATCCATACCGCGAGCCTATTGAACTTATACAAAAAAAAATGAATCACATTCATCCTGTAAGACCCCAATTTTGGCCCTAAGATCCTGTAAGACCCCAATTTTGTCCCTAAGATCCCTCATGGCATCATATCATACCATATCATTGCCTCAAGGATCTTGGTGCACCTTTGCTTCCCTCCTAGTGGGTGGGTTATCTTGTGAGTTTGGTCCTTGATCACCATGCATGTATTGCACTTTTATATCATTGCCTTTCATCTGTCTATTAACCAAAGGTACAAAAATATTGTCATCTAACCATGCTACTTGCAGATGAAGCAAGCTAGGTCAAAACAGTCAAATCAGTCATTGAGCAATAGATGGTGGCCATTCTTGAAGAATTTGGGCACCATGATCATTCATCAAGAGTTCATATGAGTTGTGACATCATTTTGAATCAAGATCCCAAGTGGTAGGGGCTTGGAATTCATCAGAACATGGTTCAGTCAACCAAAACCCTAGCAAAGTCAACTTTGGTCAACTGTGCATTTAATCAGTGATTTGATGGTGGAAATTGGTCTGAGAGGTCTCATTCATGTCCATATAAGCCTCATATAACATGTCAAACATCCACAGTGAAGAATTTGAGGTCAGACAAACAGTTTCCAAAAATAGTAAGTTGACTTGTAATTGGAATTTGCCAAAAATGGAAAGTTCTTCTCCTCAAAATTACTTCATCATACAAGCTTCAAATGAATTTTTGTCCAACATTAAAGTTGAAGATCTTGTTCTCCCATTTCCAAAAAGTCCAAGAACACTCATTTCTCATGTGTGGTTGGCAAGTTATGATCAAATCATTCTCAAGAATTTTTGAACTTCAAAGTGAGATAACTTTCAAACCATTTGGCCAAATTGAGTGAGGTTTTTTGCTACAAGTGTAGCACCTCAAATTTGCACCTATCATTGTACATACATTCTCATATTAGGTCATAGCATAACATGGTCCACTGCATAGCATTGCATTGTCCCATCTGCCTCAAGTGCAAGTCATCAGAAGAATTAGGTCAAACTGGTCAGGAGATCAGTCAATCAAGCAAGCCAGTGCAATTTTCATTGAGCCAAGGCCCTAGGGTTGGTCCAACATGTTCACATGACTTGGGGATCATTTTGAAGTAGTTTGGCCAAAGATTGGATGTTCAGAAGTCATCAGTCAATGCACAGTTTACCAGAAACCCTAAAAAGTCAACCTTGGTCAACTGGGCTTGATTTTATGATTTTGATGGTGGGATTTGGTTTGAGAGGGTTCATTCATGTCCATATAGGCCTCATATAACATGTCAAACACCATCATGGAAGAATTTGAAGTCAGGCAAAAAGTTTCTAAAAATGGCAGGTGACCTGTAATTTTTAACTGCCAAAAATGGAAAGTCTTGATCCTCAAACTTACATCATGATACAAGCTTCAAATGAATTTTTGCCCAACATGAAAGTTGAAGATCTTGTTCTCCCATTTCCAAAAAGTCCAAGAACACTCAATTCCCATGTATGGTTGGCAAGTTATGATCAATTCATTCTCCAAAATTTTTGAACTTCAAAAGGCCATATCTCTCAAACCATTTGGCCAATTTGGGTGGGGTTTTTTTGCAACAAGTCACATTTGATCCCCTCTTTCCAAATATGCAACCATCATTCACCAAAACATTACCAATCAAAATGGCATTTTTGGACTTGCATGAATTAATTTCAAGTGAGGTTGAAAAATGAGTTTCAAAATTAACCACTTCCAACCAATTCTACCAATCAAATATGTTCAGAAATCATATTTTGGACATGTTCAAGGCCCATTTTCGTGCAGTACATACACCCATTACCAACTTGCTTGAAAATTGGCAAAAGGACACTTTTCACCAACTCCATTCCACTTTTTCATGAACCTTGATTAAGTACCATTGAACAGAGTATATATTCATCATTTTCTCTCTGAAGGAAACCCTAGCAGCCATTGTGCACACAGAAAATATCACTCTCTCCAAATTTTCATTTTCTCTCATTCTTGAAAAATCTGCAAAACCTCAAGAGAACTGGAGCCCTCCTTTGTTGCTTCATCATCTAAACCACATTGTGAGCCCATTCCAACTCCTGTTCTCCAACTGTAAGCTCGTTTCCATGGACTGTTTTTCCAAAGCATCATCAATGGCAAAGTGCGATTGAAGCCAAACCAAGCTGTTTCAAGCCCAAGCATCTTCACCATTCATCATTTGGAGCATGAGTCTGCATCTGTTTGAGCTCATAACATCAAAACAACCACTGTTCCACTACTTTCTTCAAAAACAAGTGCTTTTAGTTGCTCAGTTCCTTGTGAACTTTTTGCTTTGCTTTGCTTGTATAAGCAATTTGCATTGAGGTATATTTCTAATCTTCATGTAGTCTGGAAGACCTGGCCTGTTACTTGGCCAGGCAACTGTCTGAAGTCCTCCTTAAGAGGCAATGCTTGTGTATGTTTACAATTTGTCCTTGTATAGAGTCAAAGACCTCCTAAGTGAAGAGGCAATTGGCAGAACCCAAGGGATATGCAATCTATCCCCTGCTATTCTGTGTGTCATCTGCTCTGCTCACACCACTGTGTTGATGCATTGCAGATACAAACCCAAGATCTTGTACAATTGTACAGTTGAGTCAGTTTCAAATGTGTAGGAGGGTTCCCACCTTCTGAACCCACACATTCTTGTCTTAAGCTCTCCCAGGCCAGGGATAAGAGCTGTGAAGTCTTATCTTCACTCACCTTTCATCTGCTTCACCTTAGCCCCTCAATGGCAAGGTTAAGAGCTAACATTCACCCAGTTCCAGAGGTTTGTTTGTTGAGGTTGATATGACCCCTCAACTAAAACCTAACCTTGTTTGAGCCCATTGCTTGCATATAGTGTGTGCTACTTGTGCTTGTGTGTTTGCTTTAGCTTGCTTCCTGTGCAAGTTAGGTGTGGCTTGCTTCCTGTGCAAGTCATGATTAGGATAGGCTTGCTTCCTGTGCAAGTTAGCTAAAAACCTTAACTTAGGGATGATTTTGCATGATAACATCTAGGCTCGAGTCGTAGTCTCCCTAGTTGTGTCTCCCTCTGTTATCTGGTTAGGCTAGTCCTTTATCCCTGCGTAGGGGAACTACGTTGCCCTGATCCTCATACCAGATGAGGTACGTAGGCAGGAGATGAGCAGATCTCTCCGGGCGCCTGTGTCTTTGTTTTGTGTTGTCGTGTGCTTGGAAGCTGATGTAAGTCCATCGAGTGGCATTCGGGTTCCAGTGTGGGTTTGTTGGTTCGGATGCTGATGTAAGTCCAGTGATTGGCGTTCAGGCTCCATGTTTGCCTTGGTGTGTGTTTGGTTCGGATGCTGATGTAAGTCCAGTGATTGGCATTCAGGCTCCACGTTTGCCTTTGCCTGTGTTCGTTTGTGTGCGTGTCAGCCGAGCTACGAATGCTCTGATTCTTCTCTCGTCCGAGGAGATACGTATGCATAGGATGCGATATCCTAGCGAGCATGTGTCGTTTCCCCAGTCCGAACTACTTCGACTCTGATGTCTATGCCTGATAGACTAAGTAGGCCCAGGATGCGATATCCTGCCGAGTCAGTCTTGTTTGTTTTCTTGTGTCTCTTTCAGCCAGTGTGCGTGTGTTTAAGCAGTGTTTTAGCAACCATTTATCCTTCCTTTTGTGCGTGGATCCCGTAGAGTACTACGGATGCGTAGGGGTGCTAATACCTTCCCTTCGCATAACCGACTCCCGAACCCATTCTCTTTGGTCGCGAGACCATGTTCTTTCCAGGTTTACTCTGAGCGTTTCCTTTCCCTCTTTTGGGATAAATAACGCACGGTGGCGGCTCTGTTGTTCTTCTTTTCCCGCCGGTTTTTCGCGTAATGCGACAGCTGGCGACTCTGCTGGGGAAATATAGAGAAGTTGACCTGTGCTGGTCCGTCTTCCCTAAGCGAGTCTCTCCTAGCGCTCTCTAGGATAGGGTTTGGTTGCTTTTGCTGTTGTTTATTGCATTCATTTGTATATATGTGCATTTATTGTTTGCATTTATGTTTGCATTTATGTTTGCATTCATTCACATTCATTATTCATCTGGCTGGTTGTCTGTTTCTCTCTGTTGGGGTGGGAGTTACATGAGGTAAAAGGCCCAATACCCAGGCCATGAGTGAAATCTAGGATACTTAGGAATAGAGTGATTCATGGGAAGCGGGTGGTATTGCGCCACTTAGCGGAACATTGATATCACGAGCAGTTCAGACCCTGGTGGGATATTATCGTTACATACTTCGGGTGTGTATATGATGATATTCTGCGAAAGGTTATTTATGCTGCGTTTCTCTCGACCTTACCCTGGCCTAGATGACACCCGTGAGTGGGGAGGGAATGATCATTATTACAGGTACAGTTGGTGACTTGTTGGTGACTTGTTGGTGACTTGTGATCCTGTTGGTGACTATTGGTTCAGAATTTTGGGGTCTCAGATGACTTTGGGTTTCAGATGAATTTGTGGTTCCGAGTTCAAGCCGAAGTTTTGATCCTGTGTTCTGAGAGACACAGCCAACCAGTCGTGTCTGCATCATTTGCATCATAGCATATTTATTTTTCAAAAGAAACGCAATAAAAAAAAGATACAAAAAAAAAAAAGAAAAAAAAACTAATCCCTGCATGCATATCATTTCTCAGGTACATTCCAGAGCTTGTTCACTGATAGAGATGGCAACAGTCCCAGAGTTGAAGCGGAAGACTTGTTCCTACAGCTTTCACCGTGAACCTTTGACGTCTCTGATTGAGTTGAGTAACCTTATGACCAGTGGTAGCCAGAAGGGGTTTG
Organism: Lathyrus oleraceus; assembly: GCF_024323335.1. Classification (NCBI taxonomy): domain Eukaryota; kingdom Viridiplantae; phylum Streptophyta; class Magnoliopsida; order Fabales; family Fabaceae; genus Lathyrus; species Lathyrus oleraceus. The sequence continues at coordinate 242,671,251 of NC_066582.1, read as the reverse complement.
TTGACCAGTATGGAGATATTCTGACACTGTTGAAGATGGTAGTCGATCTGGTGCCGTTGCAGACTCTTCTACAGTTCTACGACCCAGAGCTTCATTGTTTCACCTTTCAAGATTATCAGTTGGCGCCTACTCTTGAGGAATACTCCATTCTGCTGAGTGTCCCGGTCCGGTATCAGGTTCCTTTCTTGGACGTGCCTAAGGAGGTTGATTTCAGAGTTGTTGCCAGAGCTCTCCATTTGGGTATCAAGGAAGTCAGTGATAGTTGGAAGTCCAGTGGGGATGTTGTAGGATTGCCTTTGAAGTTTCTGTTGAGGGTAGCTAGAGAAGAAGCAGAGAAGGGAAGTTGGGAAGCCTTTCATGCTCACTTGGCCGTCATGATCTATGGGATCGTCCTGTTTCCGAGTATGCCCAATTTTGTTGACTATGCTGCAGTCAGTATTTTCATTGGAGGAAATCCAGTTCCTACTCTGTTAGCTGACACTTACTATGCTGTTCACAGTAGGCATGGTAAGGGTGGGGCTATCAGGTGTTGTCTCCCGCTTTTGCTCAGATGGTTCTTGTCTCTTCTGCCAGTCAGTGGACCTTTTGTGGATGCTCAGAGCACGCATAAGTGGACTCAGAGGGTTATGTCTCTTACCTCCTATGATATCAGGTGGCAATCTTACCGGATGGATGTGCGTAACGTCATTATGAGCTGTGGAGGATTCCGTAATGTGCCACTCATAGGGACTAGGGGTTGCATCAATTACAACCCGGTTCTTTCTCTCCGCCAGTTGGGATTTGTGATGAAGGGAAGACCACTTGAGGCTGAGGTAGCAGAAAGTGTGTATTTTGAGAAGCAGAGTGACCCGGCCAGATTGGAGCAGATAGGGAGAGCTTGGAAGTCTATTGGTATGAAGGATGGATCTGTCTTAGGGAAGAAGTTTGCCGTTGCTATGCCTGATTACACTGATTGGGTCAAGGAGAGAGTAGAAACTTTGTTGTTACCCTACGATAGGATGGAGCCGTTGCAGGAGCAACCACCTTTGATCCTTGCTGAGAGTGTGCCTGCGGAGCACTACAAGCAAGCCTTGATGGAGAATCGCCGTTTGAGAGAGAAGGAGCAAGATACCCAGATGGAGCTGTACAAAGCCAAAGCTGATAGTTTGAACTTGGTTCATCAACCCAGAGGAGTGCGAGAAGAAGATGCTAGCAGACTGAGAAGCAAGAAGAGATCCTACGAGGAGATGGAGAGCATGTTAGATGCAGAACACCGGGAGTGCTTGAGGCTGCAGAGAGCTGAGGCCAGCTATCAGAAGAAGATCAGAGACTTGGAGAAGCAACTCAGAGATAAAGACATCCAGTTGAAGAAGGAAGTAGACTTGAGACAGGCATCAGAGAACCACCTTGGAGGAGAAGTGGTAGAGCTTAGACGACAACTGAAGGAGAAGATCACTCTTTTGCCAGAATGTTCAGAATGTGACCTGTTGATAGACCAGTGTCAGTACTTGAAGACTCTCATTCCGGGAGGCCGTTTGTCTTAGCTGGTATCTTCGATATGTATGTTGAGAATCACCTCCAGACTTGTTGGATGGGATTCATTGTTGTACTCCGATTGTTTGGATTTTCTTTGTCGACTTTGTTGTATGATCCTGTTACTCATATAGATGAGGTTGTTGGTTTCACCTTGTACTCATCACTCTTGTGTATGTTGTTTCTGTGCTTCTATGTTGTTCTTGCTGCAGGTTGCCATCTTTTGAGGATGACTCAGGCTCTTTGAATGCCTGAGGAATGAACATATCATGTGCATCATACGCATCATTAGCACCATACTCATATCATTTTGCATAACAGGTGTTCTTGGTCGTGACTTCTCACTCTTGGTTCCTGTTCAGGCAGGATACCTGATCAACATCCGCACCGCTACTCAACAAGACTGAATCAACAGAGAGGTATGGATCAAGTTCAAGCAGAGTTGGCTGAGATGAAGGCTAACATGGCCCAGTTTATGAATATGATGCAAGGGGTTGCACAAGGTCAAGAAGAACTTCGAGCCATGGTTCAGAGACAAGAGGCTGCAATTCCACCGGTCAACCATGCTCCGCCAGAGGGAGGCCCGGTCAATGATAATAATGTTGCTGCTGCTGTACCCATCAACAACTATGCTGTAGGTGATGAGTTGGGGGGTATTCGAATCAACGGTCAACCTATTGTTCCAGATGCCGCTAATGCCAGAGCAGTCCGTGCCCCGGCCCGTAATCCTGTTCCGATTGTTGACAGACAAGAGGATATGTTCACTCTGCTCAGTGAAGACGAAGATGTCCTGGGAAGGGTTGATGAGAGGGATCGTAAAGTTGATGCCCTTGCTGAGAAAATTAGAGCTATGGAATGTCAAAATTCTCTCGATTTTGATGTTACCAATATGGGGTTGGTGGAAGGTTTGAGAATCCCTTACAAGTTCAAAGCACCGTCCTTCGATAAATACAACGGTACTTCTTGCCCTCGCACCCATGTGCAGGCTTATTATCGAAAAATCTCTGCGTATACCGATGATGAAAAGATGTGGATGTATTTTTTCCAAGATAGTCTATCTGGGGCTTCTTTAGACTGGTACATGGAATTAAAGAGAGATTCGATCCGATGCTGGAGGGATCTGGGTGAGGCCTTCTTGAGGCAATATAAACATAACATGGACATGGCGCCTAGCCGGACTCAGCTGCAGAGTCTATGTCAGAAATCCGGAGAGAGCTTCAAGGAGTATGCCCAGAGGTGGCGTGAACTGGCTGCTAGAGTTCAACCCCCTATGCTAGAGAGGGAGTTGACAGATATGTTTATCGGTACTCTTCAAGGTGTGTTTATGGACCGGATGGGGAGCTGCCCATTCGGTAGTTTTTCTGATGTTGTCATTTGTGGGGAGAGGACTGAGAGCTTGATTAAAACTGGGAAGATCCAAGATGCTGGTTCCTCTTCTTCTAAGAAGCCGTTTGCTGGGGCACCTCGTCGAAGAGAGGGTGAAACTAATGCTGTTCAATACCGCAGAGATCAGAACAGAAGTCAACGCTGTCAGGTTGCTGCAGTGACCATTCCGGCACCTCAACCTCGTCAACAACAACAACAAAGAGTTCAACAACCGCAACAACAACAACAGCAACGTCCGTATCAGCCCAGACAAAGGATGCCTGATCGACGTTTTGATTCGCTACCCATGTCGTACGCCGAACTGCTGCCCGAACTACTCAGGTTGGGGATGGTTGAGTTGCGTACAATGGCTCCGCCTACAGTATTGCCTCCTGGGTACGACGCCAACGTCCGTTGTGACTTTCACTCTGGGGCACCAGGGCATCATACTGAGAAGTGTCGGGCTCTCCAGCACAAGGTCCAAGATTTGATCGATGCCAAAGCAATCAACTTCGCTCCAGTACCTAACGTCGTAAACAACCCTATGCCTCAGCATGGTGGGCATAGAGTGAACAATATTGAGGGGAAGGAAGCTGAAGATCTGGTTGTTAATGTTGATGATGTTCAGACTTCTCTGCTAGTTGTGAAGGGCCGTCTGCTGAATGGGGGTGTCTACTCGGGCTGTGATGAGGATTGTTTGGGTTGTGCAGAATCTGAGAATGGTTGCGACCAGTTAAGGGCCGGTATCCAGGGTATGATGGACGAGGGTTGTTTGCAATTCAGTAGGGTTGTAAAAGATCGTGGGACAGTGTCAACTATCACCATTTACTTTAAACCGTCTGAAGGACGTGGACAAAGGGTCGTTAGTGCACCTGCAACAAATGGTACCCCAGTTACCATTTCCGTGCCTGTAACCATCAGTGCTCCAACTACTATCGCCGCGTCTGGAAGAAGGGCTGTTGAGAATAGTAGAGCCGTGCCGTGGAAGTATGATAATGCTCACCGCAGTTACAGAAGGGCTGAAAGTCAGACGAGACCAGTGAATCAAACTCCAGTGACCATTGGTTTACCGAATAAAGTTCCTGCAACTGTTGGTCCGGCTGTGGATAATGTAGGGGGTCCAGGAGGTTTTACCAGAAGCGGTCGTCTGTTTGCACCGCAGCCTTTGAGGGACAATAATGCTGAGGCTCTCGCCAAAGCAAAGGGTAAGCAAGCTGTGGTTGAGGAAGAGCCTGTCCAGAAGGAAGCGCCCGAGGGGTCATTTGAGAAGGACGTGGAGGAGTTTATGAAAATAATCAAGAAGAGTGACTACAAGATTGTAGATCAGTTGAATCAAACTCCGTCCAAGATTTCTATACTTTCACTGTTGTTGTGCTCTGAGGCACACCGTAATGCCTTGCTGAAGATGTTGAATCTGGCTTACGTGCCTCAGGAGATTTCTGTCAATCAACTGGAGGGTGTGATGGCCAATGTGAGCACCAGGCATGGTGTAGGATTCACCAACCTGGACTTAACGCCTGAAGGGCGAAACCATAACAAAGCCTTGCACATCACCATGGAGTGCAAGGGGGCAGTGTTGTCTCACGTATTGGTAGACACCGGGTCGTCGCTGAATGTGTTGCCTAAGCAGATTCTGAAGAAGATTGATGTGGAAGGGTTTGTGCTTACTCCCAGTGACCTGATCGTTCGTGCTTTCGACGGATCCAAACGTTCTGTGTGTGGGGAAGTTACCTTGCCTGTGAAGATAGGTCCTGAGGTATTCGATATCATCTTCTATGTTATGGACATCCAGCCCGCCTATAGTTGTTTATTGGGGCGTCCATGGATTCATGCAGCAGGGGCAGTCTCGTCGACTCTCCATCAAAAACTCAAGTATGTCTGGAACGGTCAGATTGTGACTGTGTACGGTGAAGAAGAGATTCTGGTGAGTCATCTATCCTCGTTCAAGTATGTTGAGGTGGATGGCGAGATCCATGAAACCTTATGTCAGGCGTTTGAGACTGTGGCTCTCGAGAAAGTGGCGTACGCTGAGCAGAGGAAGCCAGGTGCTTCAATTACTTCTTATAAGCAGGCTAAGGAGGTTGTTGATTCTGGCAAAGCTGAAGGCTGGGGCAAGATGGTGGATTTTCCTGTCAAAGAAGACAAATTTGGCGTTGGTTATGAGCCTCTCCGAGCAGAGCGGAATGGTCAAGCGGGTCCGAGTACCTTTACCAGCGCTGGGCTGATGAATCATGGTGACGTCTCTGCAACCGGTAGTGAAGACTGTGACAGTGATTGTGATTTGGACAACTGGGTTCGCCCGTGTGCACCAGGGGGGTCTATCAACAACTGGACGGCTGAAGAAGTGGTTCAAGTTACTCTTCTGACAGAGTAATTTTCTGTTGTTTTTTCATTTTGCATGAAAATCCTACGATCTGCCCAAGGCGTAGTGATTCATTGTAGGGCCTCATCATGTTTTAATGATTATCATTAATGAAGGACATTTTTTGAAATCAAACTTTGTGATCCCTGTCTTTCTATTTTTTGTTTTCACCCTTTTTCAAAAACAATAAAAATGGCAATGTTTTTTGTTTTTTGTGGCTTTATTAAACTCTTTTTTCTAAAACAAAGCATTAAACATGCAGAAGCGATCTTATGGCATTCACTATGAACAGTTCTGTTATGGCTCAGTATGATTTCGACAATCCCATCTACCAAGCTGAAGAGGAGAGTGAGGAAGACTGTGAACTTCCTGCAGAATTGGTCAGATTGCTGAAGCAGGAGGAAAGGGTCATCCAACCTCATCAGGAGGAGTTGGAGGTTGTTAATTTGGGTACTGAGGACGCCAAAAGAGAAATCAAGATTGGGGCTGCTTTAGAGGACTCTGTCAAGAGGAGGCTGATTGAGATGCTGCGAGAATATGTGGAGATATTCGCCTGGTCATATCAAGATATGCCTGGGTTAGATACAGACATTGTGGTGCATCGATTACCTCTTAGAGAAGGATGTCCTTCGGTCAAGCAGAAGCTTCGTAGAACGAGTCCTGATATGGCAGCTAAGATCAAGGAAGAGGTTCAGAAGCAGTGGGATGCAGGTTTTTTGGCTGTTACGAGTTATCCCCCATGGATGGCCAACATCGTTCCTGTGCCGAAGAAGGATGGTAAAGTCAGAATGTGTGTCGATTACCGGGATTTGAATAGAGCGAGTCCGAAAGATGATTTCCCATTACCTCACATAGATGTATTGGTTGATAATACGGCTCAATCCTCGGTATTCTCTTTCATGGATGGTTTCTCTGGATATAATCAGATCAAGATGGCGCCAGAGGACATGGAAAAGACGATATTCATTACACCTTGGGGCACGTTCTGCTATAAGGTGATGCCATTTGGGCTAAAGAATGCCGGTGCTACCTATCAGAGGGCAATGACGACTCTCTTTCATGACATGATGCACAAAGAAATCGAAGTGTACGTAGATGATATGATTGCGAAGTCGCAGACAGAAGAGGAGCACTTGGTTAATTTGCAGAAGCTGTTTGACCGGTTGAGAAAGTTCAAGCTGAGGTTGAATCCGAACAAGTGTACGTTTGGGGTGAGATCAGGGAAGCTTTTAGGCTTCATTGTCAGTGAGAAAGGGATTGAGGTTGATCCAGCGAAAGTCAAAGCTATTCAAGAGATGCCTGAACCAAAAACGGAAAAGCAGGTCCGTGGGTTTTTAGGGAGATTGAACTACATTGCAAGGTTCATATCTCACCTAACTGCCACGTGTGAACCAATTTTCAAACTGCTCAGAAAGAATCAGGCGATCAAGTGGAATGATGATTGTCAGAAAGCTTTTGACAAGATAAAGGAGTATTTACAGAAACCTCCAATCCTTATACCTCCAGTTCCAGGGAGACCTCTGATAATGTACCTGTCAGTGACTGAGAACTCGATGGGGTGTGTATTGGGACAACATGACGAGTCTGGTCGAAAAGAGCATGCCATATACTACCTTAGCAAAAAGTTTACCGACTGTGAAACAAGATATTCACTGCTCGAGAAAACTTGCTGTGCTTTGGCCTGGGCTGCTCGCCGACTGAGGCAGTATATGTTGAACCATACTACCTTATTGATTTCTAAGATGGATCCAGTAAAGTACATCTTTGAGAAACCAGCTCTCACCGGACGTGTTGCTCGTTGGCAGATGATTCTAACAGAATATGATATTCAGTACACGTCACAAAAGGCCATCAAAGGTAGTATTCTGTCAGACTACCTCGCCGACCAACCGATTGAAGATTATCAGCCTATGATGTTTGAATTCCCTGATGAAGACATCATGTATCTTAAGATGAAAGATTGCGAAGAGCCTCTTGTCGAGGAAGGACCGGATCCGGATGACAAATGGACACTGATGTTTGATGGGGCTGTGAATATGAACGGTAACGGTGTTGGGGCAGTATTGATCAATCCTAAAGGTGCTCATATACCTTTTTCTGCCAGATTGACGTTTGACGTCACCAACAACGAAGCTGAGTATGAGGCTTGTATCATGGGGATAGAAGAAGCCATTGATCTGAGGATCAAAACTCTTGATATATTTGGAGATTCAGCTCTAGTGGTCAATCAAGTCAATGGAGATTGGAATACGAATCAGCCGCATTTGATTCCGTATAAAGATTACACCAGAAGAATACTGACGTTCTTCAAGAAGGTGAAGTTGTACCATGTCCCCCGGGATGAGAATCAAATGGCTGATGCTTTGGCAACTTTGTCGTCTATGATCAAAGTTCATTGGTGGAATCATGTGCCACATGTTGCGGTGAATCGACTCGAGAGGCCTGCGTATGTGTTTGCAGCCGAGTCTGTTGTGATTGATGAGAAGTCGTGGTATTATGACATCAAGAACTTCCTCAAGACTCAGGAGTATCCTGAAGGTACGTCGAAGAATGACAAGAAAACCCTGAGAAGGCTAGCTGGAAGCTTCTATTTGAATCAGGATGATGTGTTGTATAAGAGAAACTTTGACATGGTCTTGCTCAGATGCGTGGACAGACCCGAGGCGGACATGTTAATGCAGGAAGTTCATGAAGGTTCCTTCGGTACTCATGCCGGCGGACATGCAATGGCTAAGAAATTGTTGAGAGCGGGTTACTACTGGATGACTATGGAATCCGATTGTTTCAAGTATGCTCGGAAGTGCCATAAGTGTCAAATTTATGCTGATAAGGTGCATGTACCACCAAGCCCTCTGAATGTCATGAATTCGCCTTGGCCGTTTGCCATGTAGGGCATTGATATGATTGGAAAGATTGAGCCCACTGCTTCGAATGGACATCGCTTCATCTTGGTTGCGATTGACTATTTCACCAAATGGGTGGAAGCAGCTTCCTATGCTAACGTTACCAAACAAGTGGTTACCCGGTTCATCAAGAAAGAAATCATATGTCGTTATGGAGTTCCGGAGAGAATCATCACTGACAATGGTTCGAATCTCAATAACAAGATGATGAAAGAGCTTTGTAAAGATTTCAAGATTGAACATCACAATTCTTCTCCTTACAGACTGAAGATGAATGGTGCTGTAGAAGCGGCGAACAAGAATATCAAGAAGATTGTGCAGAAGATGGTCGTTACGTACAAGGATTGGCATGAGATGCTGCCTTTCGCTTTGCATGGGTACCGCACCTCAGTACGTACGTCGATCGGGGCAACCCCTTACTCTCTTATGTATGGTATGGAAGCTGTCCTACCTGTTGAAGTGGAGATTCCTTCTCTGAGAGTTCTATTGGATGTCAAGCTGGACGAAGCCGAGTGGATTCGAACAAGGTTTAACGAGTTGAGCCTTATCGAAGAGAGACGGCTAGCAGATGTATGCCATGGACAGTTGTATCAGCGAAGGATGAAGCGAGCCTTTGATCAGAAAGTGCGTCCTCGAAGCTATCAGATCGGTGATCTAGTTTTGAAGAGGATCCTCCCTCCCGGTGCAGATAACAGGGGCAAGTGGACTCCTAATTATGAAGGTCCATATGTTGTGAAAAAGGTATTCTCCGGTGGAGCCTTGATGCTTACAACTATGGATGGTGAAGATTTTCCGTCTCCTGTTAACTCAGATGTAGTCAAAAAATACTTCGCATAAATTGACCCGCTGGACAAAAAGAAAAAAGAGTCCAGGCAAAAAAAGGGCATCCCGGCGAACCAAAAACAGAAAGAAAAGGTTCGGGCAAAAATTAGGGATAAAATGAAAAGAATTTGTACACCCGGTAAGTCGAAAACCCGCAAGGGCGGCTTAGGCAAAAATGGGTATCCCGGTGGATTGAAAACCCGAAAGGGCGATCCAGCCAAAAGAGGGATTAAAGCGAAGATTACAGTCTGAGTTGTCTGTACTTCATCAAGCTTTGTCGTCTGCCATCTCGAAAGATGTGATCCGTCCAGTCATTCTTCTCAGAAAGCAAGGAGTTGGGAGGAAAACTGATGATCTGTGAGTTATAACAGAATTGGGAAATAGTGGATGCCGTGTTCACATTGCCATTAGGATAGATTTTTCCTTTTATGCGCAATTACCTCTTTCTAGGAATTGCCTCCCAATGTATTTGCCTTTTCAGGCGCATTTTCAATCAATAAAAGTCGTTATTCAGATAAATGGCTCTTTTGTTTTTATTTTTACTGTTTTGTTTGCAAAAATGTCCGAATTTTTGATAAGCATTGCATATAAGAACATGAAGGCTACACAATAACGTGCAAAAGTGACAAAACATTTGAAAATCATTTTGAATGTTGAGGACACTTGAGCGTATCTTGTCCATGTATCCCCTGGGGCATTTTGTTGTGGTGTTTTTCAGGATTGGCATCTGTGAGGACGTTTCCTCAGCAGATATTTTCCCCAAGCAAGTTTGGAAGCTATCAGAGCTATGTTCCCCTGCGGAGACGTCTGTGGATAGTGCCTTCTATTCCCCAACAGATCTAAGGATTGCCTATCCCCAGCAGGCCTGTATTTGCCGATTTCCTCCCCGAGTGAGGCAGGTCCATTGAAATTTATCTCCAGCATTTATCCTATCTGTGGACTGAAGGATATCCCCAGCGGAGTTTACCTTTCCCCAGCAGCAGTGTTATTCTCCAACATGAGTGAGAAGTCGTTGCTCTCCCTGCAGAGTCTCCCCGCAGAGTTGGAGTACCCGATCAGTTTTGGCTCCCCAGCCGGAGTTTTTCATCATTTTTGCATTTTTGCATTTTAGTGATCCTTGCATCCTCAAACTGCGTAGCATTCCCATTCAATATGGAGCATTACGCCATAGAAAAATTCAGACATATGCATTCATATGTTAACCTCACCAGACCGTATCCCCGGCAGAGGCGGATCATTTCATTCAAACATCAGCACAGCAAGTCTGCTACAGTTGCTCTTGACAGCATTCAGGATTGATATCCCCACAAAGGTTTATTACCTCACCCGTTGGTGACAGAAAGTTTGTTTCTCCCCAGTGAGACCCCCAGCAAGTGGTCAACCTTGCCTTGACATATCTAAGATGACGTTCTTGTGATACCGGTAAGTGTCATGCCAGCACCCACGTGTGTTTCTTTGTTTGGTGTCGGTAAACACCATTGTTTCGGTGTCTGTAAACATCGGGTATTCTCCCCAGTCATCGGTAAATGTCTGGTCATCATTTTTGGTGTCGGTAAACACCATTGTTTCGGTGTCTGTAAACATCGGGTTTTCTCCCCAGTCATCGGTAAATGTCTGGTCATGTTTTTGATGTCAGTAAACATCATCTTTCGATGTCGGTAAACATCGAGTCTTTTCTGCAGTCATCGGTAAATGTCTGATAATCCCCAGCTAGAGATCCCCAGTAGAGTCATCGGTAAATGTCCTATCTGGTTTCCAGTTGCAAATATTTGTTTTTTCCCTTAGTGAAGTGTTCCCCGGTCATCGGTAAATGTCTGGTCGTTTGTTTTGATGTCGGTAAACATCATCTTTCGATGTCGGTAAACGTCGAGTCTCATCCCAGTCATCGGTAAATGTCTGGTCATGCTTTGTTTTCTTGTTGATAAAATCAAGATCCCCAGAAGTCGTCGGTAAACGTCTTGTCTGATTACACCACAAAGATTTTGTTCCTCCCCAAGTGGAGACGCCATCGGTAAATGGCCCTGTATGCTTCGATATCAGTAAATATTGAATGCCCAGTTTTATCCGGCATCGGTAAATGGCCCCGTTTTCTTCGATATCGGTAAATATCAGATCCCTAGTTGCAGTAGCCATCGGTAAATGGTCGAGTTGAAGTTGATATCGGTAAATGTCAAGTTTCTTTGAAACCACCATCGGTAAATGGTTTTGCTTCCTTTTACATCAGAAGTTGTTTCCCAGCAGCCATCGGTAAATGGTCTTGCTGAAGTTGATATCGGTAAATATCAAGTTACCAGTTTCTGAAGTTGTCAATGGCAGGCGTCATCGGTAAATGACGTGGTTCTTCTTGTATCATATCCGGCAGAGTGCAAATTTCTACGGTTCTTGGTATTCAATCCCTGTTTACCCTGAAAGTCTGACAGCCGTTGCTATCATCCGTTCGGGTTTCCAGCTGATTGAATAGGGGCAGCTGTAGCACCTCAAATTTGCACCTATCATTGTACATACATTCTCATATTAGGTCATAGCATAACATGGTCCACTGCATAGCATTGCATTGTCCCATCTGCCTCAAGTGCAAGTCATCAGAAGAATTAGGTCAAACTGGTCAGGAGATCAGTCAATCAAGCAAGCCAGTGCAATTTTCATTGAGCCAAGGCCCTAGGGTTGGTCCAACATGTTCACATGACTTGGGGATCATTTTGAAGTAGTTTGGCCAAAGATTGGATGTTCAGAAGTCATCAGTCAATGCACAGTTTACCAGAAACCCTAAAAAGTCAACCTTGGTCAACTGGGCTTGATTTTATGATTTTGATGGTGGGATTTGGTTTGAGAGGGTTCATTCATGTCCATATAGGCCTCATATAACATGTCAAACACCATCATGGAAGAATTTGAAGTCAAGCAAAAAGTTTCTAAAAATGGCAGGTGACCTGTAATTTTTAACTGCCAAAAATGGAAAGTCTTGATCCTTAAACTTACATCATGATACAAGCTTCAAATGAATTTTTGCCCAACATGAAAGTTGCAGATCTTGTTCTCCCATTTCCAAAAAGTCCAAGAACACTCAATTCCCATGTATGGTTGGCAAGTTATGATCAATTCATTCTCCAAAATTTTTGAACTTCAAAAGGCCATATCTCTCAAACCATTTGGCCAATTTGGGTGGGGTTTTTTGCAACAAGTCACATTTGATCCCCTCTTTCCAAATATGCAACCATCATTCACCAAAACATTACCAATCAAAATGGCATTTTTGGACTTGCATGAATTAATTTCAAGTGAGGTTGAAAAATGAGTTTCAAAATTAACCACTTCCAACCAATTCTACCAATCAAATATGTTCAGAAATCATATTTTGGACATGTTCAAGGCCCATTTTCGTGCAGTACATACACCCATTACCAACTTTCTTGAAAATTGGCAAAAGAACACTTTTCACCAACTCCATTCCACTTTTTCATGAACCTTGATTAAGTACCATTGAACAGAGTATATATTCATCATTTTCTCTCTGAAGGAAACCCTAGCAGCCATTGTGCACACAGAAAATATCACTCTCTCCAAATTTTCATTTTCTCTCATTCTTGAAAAATCTGCAAAACCTCAAGAGAACTCGAGCCCTCCTTTGTTGCTTCATCATTTAAACCACATTGTGAGCCCATTCCAACTCCTGTTCTCCAACTGTAAGCTCGTTTCCATGGACTGTTTTTCCAAAGCATCATCAATGGCAAAGTGCGATTGAAGCCAAACCAAGCTGTTTCAAGCCCAAGCATCTTCACCATTCATCATTTGGAGCATGAGTCTGCATCTGTTTGAGCTCATAACATCAAAACAACCACTGTTCCACTACTTTCTTCAAAAACAAGTGCTTTTAGTTGCTCAGTTCCTTGTGAACTTTTTGCTTTGCTTTGCTTGTATAAGCAATTTGCATTGAGGTATATTTCTAATCTTCATGTAGTCTGGAAGACCTGGCCTGTTACTTGGCCAGGCAACTGTCTGAAGTCCTCCTTAAGAGGCAATGCTTGTGTATGTTTATAATTTGTCCTTGTATAGAGTCAAAGACCTCCTAAGTGAAGAGGCAATTGGCAGAACCCAAGGGATATGCAATCTATCCCCTGCTATTCTGTGTGTCATCTGCTCTGCTCACACCACTGTGTTGATGCATTGCAGATACAAACCCAAGATCTTGTACAATTGTACAGTTGAGTCAGTTTCAAATGTGTAGGAGGGTTCCCACCTTCTGAACCCACACATTCTTGTCTTAAGCTCTCCCAGGCCAGGGATAAGAGCTGTGAAGTCTTATCTTCACTCACCTTTCATCTGCTTCACCTTAGCCCCTCAATGGCAAGGTTAAGAGCTAACATTCACCCAGTTCCAGAGGTTTGTTTGTTGAGGTTGATATGACCCCTCAACTAAAACCTAACCTTGTTTGAGCCCATTGCTTGCATATAGTGTGTGCTACTTGTGCTTGTGTGTTTGCTTTAGCTTGCTTCCTGTGCAAGTTAGGTGTGGCTTGCTTCCTGTGCAAGTCATGATTAGGATAGGCTTGCTTCCTGTGCAAGTTAGCTAAAAACCTTAACTTAGGGATGATTTTGCATGATAACATCTAGGCTCGAGTCGTAGTCTCCCTAGTTGTGTCTCCCTCTGTTATCTGGTTAGGCTAGTCCTTTATCCCTGCGTAGGGGAACTACGTCGCCCTGATCCTCATACCAGATGAGGTACGTAGGCAGGAGATGAGCAGATCTCTCCGGGCGCCTGTGTCTTTGTTTTGTGTTATCGTGTGCTTGGAAGCTGATGTAAGTCCATCGAGTGGCATTCGGGTTCCAGTGTGGGTTTGTTGGTTCGGATGCTGATGTAAGTCCAGTGATTGGCGTTCAGGCTCCATGTTTGCCTTGGTGTGTGTTTGGTTCGGATGCTGATGTAAGTCCAGTGATTGGCATTCAGGCTCCACGTTTGCCTTTGCCTGTGTTCGTTTGTGTGCGTGTCAGCCGAGCTACGAATGCTCTGATTCTTCTCTCGTCCGAGGAGATACGTATGCATAGGATGCGATATCCTAGCGAGCATGTGTCGTTTCCCCAGTCCGAACTACTTCGACTCTGATGTCTATGCCTGATAGACTAAGTAGGCCCAGGATGCGATATCCTGCCGAGTCAGTCTTGTTTGTTTTCTTATGTCTCTTTCAGCCAGTGTGCGTGTGTTTGAGCAGTGTTTTAGCAACCATTTATCCTTCCTTTTGTGCGTGGATCCCGTAGAGTACTACGGATGCGTAGGGGTGCTAATACCTTCCCTTCGCATAACCGACTCCCGAACCCATTCTCTTTGGTCGCGAGACCATGTTCTTTCCAGGTTTACTCTGAGCGTTTCCTTTCCCTCTTTTGGGATAAATAACGCACGGTGGCGGCTCTGTTGTTCTTCTTTTCCCGCCGGTTTTTCGCGTAATGCGACAACAAGTCATATTTGATATGCTCTATCCAAATCCTTCATCACATTTCACCAAAAGTCTTCCAATCAAAATGGCCTTTTTCAAGTGCATTGAATTAAAAAAGAGAGGGGTGAAAAATGGACTTTCAAATTAAGCTTTGCCAATGCATTCTACCAATTGCAAATGACTGAAAATCACATTTGGAGATTGTTTAGGCCCATTTTCGCACTGTAGCATGCCATGCACATGCAACTTGAGTGGATTTCACCAATTAACCAAAACACTTCATTAAGCAAAATTCACTTACCACTTCATTAACCAAGCTTAGCATTGTTAATCAGAGTATATATGGCACATTTCTGACTGAAAAACCCTAGCCACAACTCAAAAATCAGATTTGAACTTTCTTTTCTCTCAAAAAGCTCTCATTCTTCACTTGGAACTTTTCTGAAAAATTGCCAAAGAACTCGTGCCTTGGTTCACTAATTCATCATCCACCAACATTTTTGAAGCTTCTGCAAGCATCATTTCGCAGCTGTTGAGCCATTTCCAGCACTGTTCCATTGAAACTCTTCCATGGCAGTTGAGCTTTTGAGCTGAAATCAAAGCAACTGAACCTTCAACACTCTTCCATTCATCATCTGGGACACCATTGAACTTCTGTTTCTACTTGGCAAGGCTGGAAAACCACTGTTTCGAAACTGCATCTTCAAAGAGGTTGGTTTTCGTTTCTCTTTATTCTTGAAATCATGTTAGGCTTTGGGTAGATCTTCCCATGCTGAGTTCACTGAATGTTATGGTTTGGATTTTAGTTAAGTATTGAGAGTGAAATGTTGATTTAAAGTTTGTTGGTCAAATGTTGTTGTGCTTAGTTCTTTCATGTTAGCTCGAGTTAGTGAAAACTAGGGTTAGATTATTAATGTACACTGCAAGATGAGTTGATTGGTATGTCGCTTTTTGATTTTGGTTGCCAAGTGTTCTTGCTGGGATTTTCGATGATGAACAAGATGAACTGTAGCTTAAACCCTAATTATGTAAACCCAGGTCGTGTTTTGATCTGCTGGAATTTTGTTTTGCATGAATCCACTGTTTCATTGGCCATGCACGAATCAGCACGGGACACACCCTTAAGTGAAACGCGGCGTTTCACTTAAGGGACCGGTTAATTACAATTTTGCCATTGCCGTTTATTAATTCAATTAAATCATTTTCTTTTTTCAATATTTATTTCATTTGGCATGGCAATCTTCAAAAATTCATAAGTCACTCAATTTTAATCCAAATTTGATGGGATTTTTTGTGAAATTCTCCTCTTGATCTCTAGTTTATTATGGTGATTTTTCCAGATTTTTTGCACGTGTAGATTTTTAAATGTGCTAGGGTTTGTTCATGTGTGTCCATTTTGTGTATGCCATGCCATTTTGCTTGTGAAATGATGATACTTAATCCAATGCCTCTGAAAGTTTTTGTGCTTAAACTAGACATGTTCATGGTGATTTTGGTATAGAGTTTGTGATTTTATCATTGCTGGTTGATGATATATGATTTTTTGAATAGAGGTGTGACAATTTGTGTCACACCATTCATGTCCAACTTCATGATTTTAATTACCATGCTTATTGAACTCAAAATGGTCTAGATTTTTGCATGAATATACTTATGGATGTTGAGAAGACATGTGAATTTTCCTAGAATTATTGATGGCATTTCCTATTTGTTTGGAATTTTCTCCCCTGTTTGGTCATTTGTTGACTTTTTGTGATACATGTTTGTATTTGGTTTGTGAAATTCTGGTTATTAATGGGATGGACTTGAAATTTGGCATGTGAATTGTAGACATCTTAAAGTTTGTCATGGTTTTAGTCCCATTCATTTATCATGTGTTGTCACTGTTTTATGATTAATTGAAGTTGGTGCATGTTTTGATGCTTTGTATGAGTTTGCTTGAACTTACTTTGACTTTCTGATTTTCATTGACCTACTTCCTTTGATCCAAATAAGCTGAAATTTGGTATGCTTATCATGTTATGGATGATGTTTGATCATGAATTATTTGAGGATTTATTGAAATGTTTGTGACTGGATTTGAGTGAAGTCTTTCTGTTGACTTCTTTGAGGTGCTATATGACATGCTTTGACCTAATTTGTTTGTGAAATGATAATGATGAATGATATGAATGTGAAACCACTTGGGTTTGTTTCTTAATTGCTTGAACTTGATTTTGGATATCTTTCACTTGCTGTTTTGGATTTTTTATCTCCTTTTGACCCTAGGCTTGTCCTAGTGGTCTTGTTGCTCATGTTTGAGTTTGGTTTTTCAGGTTAAGAAGCAAATGCTTTAAGGAGATTAATGAAAGTTGGTTGAGTTTGATTGATTATCATGAACTAACTTGTTTGTTTTGTAGGATGCTTAGCTCATGTGCTTTGAGCTTTGGGCATTGCACATTTGAATGATTGTGTTGACTGTTGATCCTTATCTTATATTGGTTTTGAATCTGAATTGTATACTGATTTTGTTTGACTGGTTTCAGGTACCATTAGTTGCTCAGTTCTTTTAAGAACTTGCTTTGCTTTGCTTGATAGCATTTGCATTGAGGTAGAATCTCTTGTCTTCATGTAGTCTGGAAGACCTGGCCTGTTACTTGGCCAGGCAACTGTCTGAAGTCCTCCTTAAGAGGCGATGTTTGTGCTTGTTTACTTTTGTCCCAAGCAGGAAAAGTCCTTTGAATAAGGCAATTGGTAGAATCCAAGAGATATGTAACTTATCTCCTAATATTCTGTGTGTCACTCACCTTGCTCACACCACATGTGTTGATGCATAGTGAGTAAAAACCCAAGATCTATCGAGTCTAACTTGTGGAGAGAGTTCCATCTTTCTGAACTCCCACACCTTCTATCATTTGAAGCTCTCCCTGACCAGGGATAAGAGCATGAGGCACACCCCTCATATCCTTTCATCTGCTTCACCTTGGCTCTCAATGTCAAGGTTAAGAGCACCAGTAACCCTATTCCAGTTAGCTTCAATGCCCACCCTTTGTATGAGCCTAATTGTTTGGTTATAGAGTGTGCTGAATAACTTTGGTTGATTGATTACTTAGTTCATTTGTACATGTCTGCTTGCATGCTTTGTGCATTTATCATCATTTATTGCTCATTAGTGCATGATCATTTCATTTGTCTTTGTGACATATCTTTGTTGATTGCCCATTGAGGACAATTGTAAGACCATTCATTGGCCATTGTTCCTATGATATGGAAGTGAGTATAAGACCATTTCATTGGCCACTCATCTTCTCTTTGCTTGATGCATTTGTTTGATTTATGTGAGGATGCAATTGTAAGTCCATGTAATTTGGCATTTGTTTTCCTATGATCATATGTTGGAGGTTAGAGTAAGCCCAGATAGATTGGCATCTGACATCCAAGTGTTTGCTTCGTTGTTGGAGATTGGTATAAGTCCAGATAGATTGACATCCGGTATCCACTTTTTATTTCTTTGTTGAGGAGATTGGTATAAGTCCATAGAGTGGCCTCTGATATCTAGTTTCTGTTTTAGGAGATTGGTATAAGTCCAGTGATTGGCATCCGGTATCCGCTTTTGTTGACTTTCTTCCTTTCCTTTGCTTGATTGCTCATTGCCTATTCCAAAGGACACAATTGAGTCATCTTCTATATGATTTCAAGAGGTGAACCTTCTAGGAAGTTTTACACTCCATCTTCATCCATTCATCCCATTTTGTCCTAAACCTTTTCACACGTTGCTTTTAAAACTTGAGATAAATATTGTGCAAACATCTTCATGCTTTTAAATTAAAAACCTGGACCCCAAGTCCTTGACTTTTTCAAACTCCATTTCATAATACTTCTTTTGAATCAATCTTAATCATACTTTGACCCTCCTTTTGTGAATAATCATAATCAATTAATTTCACCCATTCAATTGTTTTGTGGCTTTGTCCATTCTTGTTAAGTTTTCATACATTAGCCATAGGTTTGATTTATCCTAGTTGGTTGATGTCAATCTCATCTATTTGTCCTTAGTTGATTGAATTGTAAGTCTTCCTTGCTTATTATAGGGTTAACCCCTCACTAGCAAGTTGAAGCTTTTCTCACATGGTGGACTCGTTGTTTTATAAGGTTGAGTTTTCTCCCGTGGATAACGTAAGACCTTAAGGCTTGTGTTTAAAATTGAATCCACTAACTTTTGGAAATCTTTTAGCCGAACTACGGCGTTTTGATCCTTACCTTTGATGGAAGGTACGTAGGCAACGGGTTCATCCGTTCAAACACAAAAACAATAAAAATTGTATATTCTTTTCTCATCATCCCAATCGTGTTTGCACAATAAATATTTCATAACAAATAACAATTTAGTACAACAAGTGTGAAAAGGGCTCCCTAGGAGTACCTAGGACGTGATGGGTGCCTAACACCTTCCCATTGCGTAATTTACCCCTTACCCAGACTCTCTGATCTTTTCATTAGTTTTCTATGTGTAAAACTTCTTAGGCTTTTGTTCGCTTTTTAGCCAGTCCTTTGGATAAATAAAAGTGCGGTGGCGACTCGATTCATTGTATGCTTTGCTTTTGATTTAATCCATAAATCATATAGCGACGAATACACCGCTACAGATCCCTCATGCAATTTCATCATAAGCATTAACATTGGGATCATACCTTGGCATCCTCCTTACCCCTCCTTCATTGGGTTTGTTTTTGGAGAGATCACCAAGCACTTTGTGATTGTATCATACTTGTATTTTATCATTTTACTAACAAAAATACCAAAAATATGCCTTTGCATTTGCCTAACTCTTTTGTAGGTAGGGCGTGATCTCCATTGATCTATCAAGTTAATATCTAGGGTTTGAGATCCTCATGACAAAGAGCACAACCATGAATTGATACAAAAATGGTTATGAGCATCATATATGAGTCCCAATGATTTCTACATGTTATATTGATCAAGTTTTGTTCAAGAGTTTGAGGGTGATTTGCCTAAGAAACCTTAGTTTGATTGGGTATCTTGAGTAACTTCTCCAACAAGCTATCTCACCAATTGATCAAATATCTCAATGGAAACTTCAAAATTCATCATCTTATGCATATATGATCTACCATGAGCCTAGAAAGTCAAGAGAATTGAAGGTTAGCAAGTTGGTTCATGGTGGTTGGCCAGATGAATTCATCTGATCAAAACTGGGTCTCCCTAGACCCTATCTCCTACACTTTTCATCATGTTGAAAATGATTCCAACAGAAAACTTACTCTACATGACATTCCAAACAACTTTCATGTTGAGACCTTTAAAATCATTTTCTATGTTGAAACATTATAGGTCATTTTGTCTAAACCCTAATTTGAAAGTCAACTTCCCAAGGCCATAACTTTCTCAATTTTTATGAGATGAACGATTTCCAAGTTTCACAATTACATTCAAGGTGTATACTTCAACTTTTATGTTTGGAGTGAGAGCTAATTCAACTTTGTTGAGCATGTGATATGAGGTTACATTATAGGTCACTTTTGACCTATACCATTGAACAAGTGATTTTTCCAAACTTCAAAAATAAATAACTCTATTATTTCAAATCCAAATGACATGAACTTGGTGACCATTTTGAAGGTCTTTGAAAGAGATACAACTTTTATGAATACATGTTTCTCATTTTAAGCTCACATAAAAAGTTAAATAAGGTGGAATATTGAGATATATGACTTGACACTTAGAAAAAATTTCAACATGTTGAAATTTCCTAACTTCCACCTCAAAATTCATCATGATACAAGCTTCAATTGGAAAAGTGTTTAACATGAAAGTTGTTCCTATTGATCTAACCTTTCCAAAAAGTCCATGTTCATCCATTTTTGATAAGAATTTCTAGGGCTGCGCATGGCATGAATATGGTATCATCATTTGGCAAAGATCAAACTTCAAATCTTCACACACACTTGCCTTGCAATCCAAGTTGATTTCAGACTCTCTTACACTCATTTGTGGACCTAAAGCAATGGTCTCATGGCCCTGTACACGCCCATGTGTCGCAACGCGAAAAACAACCGGCGGAAAAAGAACACAGAGCCGCCACCGTGCGTTATTTATCCCAAAGGAGGGAAAGGAAACGCTCGAAGTAAACCTGAACTAAGGAAAGGAATGGTCTTACGACCAGAGATTGCAAGGTACGGGAGTCGGTTACGCAAGGGGAAGGTATTAGCACCCCTCGCGTCTGTCGTACTCGACGGGATCCACGCTCAAAAGAAAAGAATAAGGTTGCCAAATAACTGCTCAAAAGAATGCACACACACTGGAATAAAACACAGATGGAGGAAGACGGAGAAAGCGGACTCGGCAGGATATCGCATCCTGGGCCTACGTAGTTTGTCAGAAACAAACATCAGAGTCGGCGTAGTTCGGGGAAATGGGGAATAGGCTCGCTAGGATATCACATCCTATGCCTACGTATCTCATCTGGAATGAGAATCAGAGCTGTCGTAGTTCAGCTAACGCACGCCGAAACAAAACATAACACAAAGACGCTGAGACGTCAAAAGAAACACACAAACGGAAACAGACTGCCAATGGCTGGTCTTACGTCCGACTCCGAACAACAAACACAAACAGGAAACGGAATGCCAATGGCTGGTCTTACATCCGACTCCAAACACACGCAAAAAGGTTAAACAAACAGGCTAATAGGGAGTCTGGAACTCGGACCTAATAGTTGTCACGCAAACACCAAGAAGACGTTGAGACGTCAAAAGAAACAAAGATGTTGAACACACAGACTAAAAGGGAGTCGGGAACTCGGACCTAATAGCTGTTAAGCAAAACACACATAAAAAGAAAAAGGGCGCCCGGAGAGATCTCGCATGATCTCCTGCCTACGTACCTCATCTGGTATGAGGATCAGGGCGACGTAGTCCCCCTTAACAGGGGAGAAATTTTCTCCTAACCAGAGACCAAGGGAATAACTGACTAAAAGGGAGACTGACTCGAGCCTAATAGTCATCATGCAAATTATAACCCTAGGTTGAGGTCTCTAACAAGAGTTTGACTCACACAGGCAGTGAGTCAACTCAAGTCTATCTCTACGTACGTTCAACTTCCTCGAAAGTTGATCATATGACTCCTACAGAAAGGAGATGAGAAACAAAAGCAGATAAACATCAAAAGCAATCACCACACGCTATATGCAAACAAGCGGCTCATACAAGGTTGGGCTTTAGTCAAGGGGTCATATCAACCTCAACAAATAAGCCAACATTAGAAGGGATGTCTGAGGCTCTTAACCACTGACATTGACCGTCAGGGTGAGCAGATGAAAGGTAATGAGGGTTAGACCTCATAGCTCTTAACCCTGGCCAGGGTGAGCTTGAATCAATGAAAACGTGGGGGTCCAGAATGAGGGACCCTACTCCACTTGACTGACTCTATACAAGATCTTGGGTTAGGTTCAAGAGCCTCAGCACGTAGTGCGAGCATAATGAACGACTCAAACGATTAGCAGGGGATTGATTGCAAATCCCTTCTATCTGCCAATTGCCTCTTCACTTAGGAGGTCTTAACAAAGTAACAACACAAAAGTAAACAAACACAGTCATTGCCTCTTAAGGAGGACTTCAGCCAAATGCCTGCCAAACAGAAACGAAAGGGCTTCCAGACTACATGGAGTTAGAGAGGTTACCTAAGTGGTATGCCAACTACAAGCAAAGCAAAGCTCAAGCAATGAGCTAAAGCGACTAAAGTACCTGTAAGAAAGTCAAACAAGTCAATATTCACATTCAGACAAATCAAACAGACGGTCAACAGTGTTACAACCAATATGTACTCAATACAAGCCAACAAGCAAACAACTCAAGTGAGTTTATCACCAAGGGACCTACAACACAAGAAAGGTTAGTGGACAAAGCAAATTTGCATCTCAAGTCATAAGATTGCATCAACCACTAGAGCTAATAGCTATACCTGAAATACAAAGCTCAAAAGATGAGTACAAACCACTAGTACCAAGACTAGGGTCAAAGGCAAAGCAAAAAGTCAATACAGCAGCCAATATTCAACATGAAGCACATTTAATCCAATAAGAACATGTCATAAAAAGGATCAAACTCAAACCAAAAGGCTAGGCCATCTAATGAACATGCTAAGGCAAAGGCACACAATGATGATCACAATTGGACATTCACATGAGAAAAACCATATTAAAACAGAAATGAATCAAATAACCATGGAAATTTTTATGTGCACACAACATGTTAAACACAAGCATCATGCAAAAAATTGGAATCAGAAGAGATCAAATGGCATGTTAATAAAAATGAACAAAACATCATCCAAATGTGTGACACACATTGTCACACCTTACATTCATGTGTCCAAAATAGAGATGAAAAATGATAAAAATGCACAACCAAGCCTCAAAAATCAAGCAACATGTTAGGAATCAGCATACCAAATTTCAAAGCCACTGGACAATGTATGAGCATTTCACAAGCAAATGAATGAAGCATGGTAGTTTTGCATACATGTTCAAACATACAATCTCAATTAAAAATCCAGAACCAATTAAATCACACAAATGACATCTAAAAATAAAAGACATCAATACAATTAAGTAAAAAAAATTTTGAAGCAAATTGGATTAATATGCTTTTTTTATGATTTTTGGAAGTTAAGGAAAATATTTGAAATAAACATGAAAAAAATATTGAAAATGGAAAATGAATGGAAATTGGAAACTGCAGCCAGTGGGAATCGAACTGAGTATGCAAGGCCACTACTAGCGCGCTCCCAAAACGACGTCGTTTGGCATTAACAGAGGAATTGAAGTGAAAATAAAAAACGCACGCAGGGAGGGATCGAACACGGTACATGTGAGTGAAAGGCGCTCAAACAGTGAGCCCTAGCGCGCTGAACCAGAGACCACTAGGCACTGTTCATGCGCGGTGGAGGACGGTGGTTTCCACCGTCTCCTTCGTTGGATCGGCGGTGCTACAGTAGCATGCATATTTTTTTTGCAGAATTTTTCAAGGCATATATCAATGGAAAGCTCTCATCATGTAGATTCATAAAATCAAATTATCTAAGCCTAAAACATCATATATTCCATGGATCGAGTGAAAACATCTTTCATGTTCAAAACTTAAAACTAACATATCTCCACCAAATCTCAACCAAATTCAATTCTATAACCATCAGAATTCTCAGCATGACGAGATCTACCTAAACATGGCAATGATTTGAAGAATTAAGAGATTCGAATTTTAACCAACCTGGACTTGCAGTGACCAAAATCTTGTAATTAAGCCTCCAAAACTTCCAAATCTCCTTCTCCACTCTTGATATGAAGCTTTGAATATGAATTGATGCTTGGAAAGGCTTGGATCTAGCTCAACTTGTAACTTCCATCTTCATGTTCATGTATGGAGTATGCACAATTCTTCACCAATTTCTTCAATCCACAGCTTGATCCCTACCAAATGATGATCAAGGAACACGAATATGCAATAAAATTCAGGTGCTATGTGAAGAATTTTCAAATTTGGATTGAGAGAATTTTTGGAGGGAACTTGAATCTAGATCTAGAATGAATGAAAACTGAGAAATTCTGTTATAATTAACCTTGTATATACTGTGATAATTATCATGCTAATCCAAATTAGCAATGGCTAATGAAAAGTTAATGAGAAATAAGGTGTATGACCAAAAATGAAAAATGAGGGTGCATGGCTCAATCCCACGTGAACAGTAGCATGTGGAGGTGTATTTGCACTTAAAATCAATTCATGAACACAATTGGATTGGAATTTAACTCATGTAATGCACCAAATTTAAATTCTTCATTTTCCCTCCAAAATACTCATGCATGCACCAATGGTCATGTGATGTGATTTCATGCAATGCAATGATAGATTTGGAAAATATTGGTCATGACATGCATTTTGCAACAAGAGTGACTCCATTTGGAGTTTTGAAACAAAAGTTATGGCATTTTGAAGTTTCATGCACACTTGATGATCATTTGCTCATAACTCCTCAACCATTCATTAGATGCTCATGATCTTAGACTTTTTGGAAATGGGAGAGAAAGATCTTCAACTATCATGTTGGACAAAATTTCATTTGAAGCTTCTTTGATGTTGGAAAGTCAAGTTGAAGATGGTCCAAAAACATGCCATTTTTGGAAACTTGAAATTACAGGTCACTTTCCATTTTTGGAAACTTTTGATTGGCTTCAAATTATTCAAGGTATGTGTTTGACATGATGAATAAACCTATTTCGGACATGAATGAGATGTTGAAACTCATTTCTCCTCCTCAAAGCCCTCAGCTCTTGCACAAATGAGTGTATAGGTCCTCAGATGACCTTGACATGCTCTGATCAGCTTGAACCTCCACCACTTAAGGAATTGGCTCAGAAATGAAACCCTAGCTCAAATAAGCTTCTCCACATAACCATGTGATCTCCACCTCAATAGAATACCTCTTCTCCTTGAAAATCCCTGGTTGAAAGAATGCCATTGATTAGGGTTGACCAGAGGTCAAAACCATAATCCAAAGGAAACTGATCATGAACAATGAACCCCTTGAGAATGACATAACCATGATGATGGTAATACACCCTTGCCAACAAGATAACACTCAACCTTTTGAAGGACCAAGAAAACCCTAATTGAAGCTCAAGCCCTCAGATGGTTGATCATCAATCCATAGAAAACCCTTAGGCTTGAATCACACCACTTCTCCATCTCTGAAAAGACTTTGGAGGATGACTTCATTATTTCCACATGATATGCAACATGCAAATGCCTAATGTCCTAAAACATGAAATGCAATATGCTAAACTAGTCCCAAGAGAGGAGGGCAAATTTTGAGGTGTTACAGCTGCCCCTATTCAATCCACTATGAACCTGTCGATATGAACAGCCTCGGCTTTCAGATGATCATAGTGAAGAGTGATTGAATACAAAGAACAGACGAACAATTTACGCTCCGTTGGGGAATAATTAACAATGCCTGTCAGAATCGGAAAAGAAGAGATCTTAAAAGAAGAATCCGTCTGATACGGAGACAGTCGGCCTGAATACCGAAAAGAACGTTAACATGGATACCAAAATAAATGGTAACACAGGAATACCCATGGCCTGAACGCTGCTCATCAGTCTGAATACTGGAAATGACTTTGATCTGAGTATCGGAAGATATGAGATTATCAATATTGGTCTGAACACCGAGAGATTGGCCTGAACACCATTTCAGTCTGATTACTGGAAAACTGGCCTGAATGCCATAAGTGCTTCAACCTGAACGTCGAAAACTTCTTCGATCTGAACATCGGAAAACTGGCCTGAGTGCCACAAGTACTTCGACCTGATCGTCGGAAACTTCTTCGATCTGATCATCGGAAAACTGGCCTGAGTGCCATAAGTTCTTCGACCTGATCGTCGGAAACATCTTCGATCTGAACATCGGAAAACTGGCCTGAGTACCACATGTACTTCGACCTGATCGTCGGAAACTTCTTCGACCTGAACATCGGAAAAACTGGCCTGAGTGCCACAAGTACTTCAACCTGATCGTTGGAAACTTCTTCGACCTGAACATCGGAAAAACTAGCCTGAGTGCCACAAGTACTTCAACCTGAACGTCGGAACTTCTTCGATCTGAACATCGGAAAAACTGGCCTGAGTGCCACAAGTGCTTCAACCTGAACGTCGGAAACTTCTTCGATCGGAACATCGGAAAAACTGGCCTGAGTGCCACAAGTACTTCAACTTGAACGTCGGAAACTTCTTCGATCTGAACATCGGAAAAACTGGCCTGAGTGCCACAAGTGCTTCAACCTGAACGTCGGAAACTTCTTCGATCTGAAAATCGGAAAAACTGGCCTGAGTGCCACAAGTGCTTCAACCTGAAAGTCGGAAACTCCTTCGATCTGAACATCGGAAAACTGGCCTGAGTGCCACAAGTACTTCAACCTGAAAGTCGGAAACTTCTTCGATCTGAACATCGGAAAACTTCATGCCTGTCAGCATCGGCAGAAATAAGGAAAAGTGATAAATGAGGCGGCACGCGGGCCAACGACTTATGCTGGGGATAATAAGTCATGGACATGCTATCCCTACTTAATCCATTGTGAACGAACAATTTGCGCTCAGCTGGGGATTATTATATTTTTTGCTTTTCTTGAACCCCACAACTTTTATGTCACTCTTACTGTCAAACAATGAACCCCGTTCTCCATTTGAACCCCAGTCGCCTGACGATAACTCGCGATCGCCGTTGTGAACCCCGTTCTCCAGAAAACACCCCGTGTCTCCCTTTCTCCATTTGGACCCCGCTCTCCATTCTCTTGTGATAATTCCGCTGGCAACGTCGGAAATAACACCAAACACCACTCTGATGGCGACATATCAGAGGGTACACCTTCACAACAGGAAGGTAATCATGCGCATTTCTTACTCCGAAGACACCCATAACGACTTCTCTTGGCCTCGCCAAAGTCTAAGGTGACACATGATCAGAAGACAATCCTGAGGACCTCATCCCTGATACCATCTTCAACTCCAATCTCCAGTTGAACCCCGTTCTCCAGAAAATGCCCCGCACTTCCCTTTCTCCATTTGAACCTCGATTTTCGCACTGATCGCGTAACGTCCTCTGATCTTCATTTCCATCTTCGCCCGACGGAATCTCTTCCTCCAATATCGCACTACTGGGGAATACTATTGATTCAGAATCACGATGTCGAACTCCTCAGAGTAACATCTTCATCATTCGGCGAAACCAATCCTCAAACGGTAACCACGGCTTGAGTTGAATTTATACTTGCAACGCTGATCTTTCAACCAGCGAAACCAATCCTCAAACGGTAACCATGGCTTGAGACTAGTTTATGCTTGCAATGCTGATGCATGATTTTTTTTACAGCGTAATGCTCCAGAACCATGGAAATGCTACGCAATTAGCTATGCAATATGCTATGCTTATCTAAATGATGAATGCCTAAAAAAGTATCCCCCTCAAGGGACTCTACTGGGAAGCTCGAGGCACTCTGCTGAGGTACTCGCTATCGCTCCAATCTCCACCCTGTTGGGGGAATAGCACTGCCGCTGGGGAAAGGACAACCCTCAACAGGGATGAACTCCACTGAACCCGATCCGCTTGGGGACTTCGCTGGGAAACAGCTACCAACGCACTCTGCGGGGAAAATAGCAATCTTCGACTTGCTAGGGAAATAACAACCTCCACCCTACTAGGGAAACAACCTCAGGCCTGGTTGTCGAAGAAACATCGACCTCGAACCTGCTGGGGAGAACAACAACCTTCAGGCCTGGCTGCCTAAGAAACATCGATCTCGAATCTGCTGGGGAGATACGGCATATCTGATACGGAACACCTGTCGACTCGTCGAACACTGGCATTCACTATCTAACCACAATGTCAGCTTTCCACTTTTGAGAGCTCTCAGACTCGTCTGGACTTTTCTGATTCATCACCTTGTTTTCTTGATTTCTCCTTACTCTACGGAGATCGAACCCCTCAAATTGGTATCAACTTTCCAATTCTTCAGACTTTGAAGAGTTTTCTTGATTAATCCTCCAGGATCGTCGCACGTTCTTCCGTCGTCTTTCACCGTTCCTCCATTCCTCGTCCCTGATTGGACTCCACGGGGATCTTTTGTCAAAAGGCTTCACATCACAACCTGCAAGTGAGTGAAAATATCTAACAGCACCTGCAAAAAAGATCGTTAGATAAAAACGTGCCCCAGGCGTGTCAAGATTTTAACACCTGGGTCACTCAACCTTTCGAATAAGATTTCAAGTTTTCAATCTTATAAACATGCATTGGAAGGGACCCGTATGTCTTAAAATGCAAATATTCTTTATCAAAATAAACCGGATGTTTTTGCAATCAAAGCGGTAATGAAAATAAAACAAAATTATTTGACTGAATATGCATTTTATTGATTGAAAAAGGTGGCTCAAAAATCGAGCAATACACAGGAAGCAATTCCTGAAAAGAAGTAATTGCGCACAAAAGGAAAATCTATCCTAATGGCAATGTGAACCCGTGATCTCATCGAGTTCTAACTCGGTTACACCCCATATGTCCTCAAGACTCTCCGTGCTTTCTACCTTCTGAACAAGACGCTTTCGACTGATCCCTGCTGGGGATTATCCAGGTGTCATATCCACAGCACAAACGATCATGCTAGACGCAGTTGTTCGTTTCAATCCCTCTTTTGCCTGGACCGTCCTTTCGGGTTTTCAGTCCACCGGGATACCCTTTTTTGCCGGGTGTATAGTTTTTTTTTATCCCTAACTTTTGCCCGAACCTTTTTTCATCTTATTCTTGGTTCGCCGGGATGCCCCTTTTTGCCTGGACTATTTTATTCTTTTCGTCCAGCAGGTCTCTTATACGAAGTATTTTTTATAACTGCGTCCGCATTCACAGGGGATGGAAAATCCTCGCCATCCATGGTCGTCAACAACAAGGTTCCGTCAGAGAAAACCTTCTTGACCACGAATGGGCATTCATGATTGGGTGTCCACTTGCCCCTACGATCATTTTGAGGAGGAAGGATCCTTTTCAACACCATAACTCCCACGTGGTACACACGAGGTCGCACCTCTTGGTCAAAAGCACGTCTCATTTTCCGTTGGCACAACTGCCCATGACAAACGGCCGCCAACCTCTTTTCCTCAATTAGGCTCAACTCTTCGTATCGAGTCCTTACCCATTCCGTCTCTTTCAATTTCGCGTCCATCAAGACTCTCAATGATGGAATCTGGACCTCGACTGGTAGCACGGCTCCCGTCCCATACACATTGAGAAAGGCGTTGCCCCAGTAGACGTATGCACTGAGGTTTGATACCCGTGCAAACTTCGTATTCAGCCACATCGTTGGTGCATTCAACTGTTAGTCGGGCAGCAAAAGGAATGTGGGATCCTTTCGACGTAACCAAAACAGCTCCAACTCATTACCATTCTCATTAATGGCCCCCATCAAACATCAGAATCCGTTCGGATTCAGGGTCAGGCCCCTCTTCCGGGATCGATTCCTCACAATCTTTCGATTTGAGAACCATTATGTCCTCATCAGGGAATTCAAACTTCATCGGTTGATAATCCTCAATGGGTTGCTGGGCGAGGTAATCAGACAATACACTCCCCTTTATTGCTTTCTGAGAGGTGTACTGGATATCATATCAGTCAAAATCATCTGCCATCTCGCAACCCGTCCGGTCAATGCTGGCTTCTCAATGCTGGCTTCTCAAATAGATACTTGATCGGATCCATCTTGGAAATCCATAAAGTGGTATGAACCAGCATATACTGTCTTAGTCGGCGAGCAGCCTATGCCAAAGCACATCAAGTTTTCTCGAGCAGTGAATATTTTGTTTCACAGTCGGTAAACTTTTTGCTAAGGTAAATTGCATGCTCTTTTCGACCAGACTCGTTATGCTGCCCCAGTACGCACCCCATATACCCCTCGAGGGCTGTCAAGTACAGAATTAACGGTCGTCCCTCCACGGGAGGCATCAGAATCGGAGGCTCCTGCAAATATTCTTTTATTTTTTCAAATGCCGCTTGGCAATAATTATTTCACCTGACTGTTTGATATTTTCTTAACAGCTTGAATATGGGTTCACACGTGGCTGTTAGATGAGATGTGAACCATGAAATGTAGTTCAATCTACCTAAGAGACCACGAACCTCCTTCTCTGTTCTCGGTTCAGGCATTTCTTGTATTGCTTTTTCCTTAGCAGGATCAAACTCGATTCCTCTTTTCTTTCACAATAAACCCCAGCAATTTACCGGACCGCACTCCGAAAGTGCACTTATTCGGATTCAACCTCAGTTTGAATTGTCTCAACCGGTCAAACAATTTGGCCAGATCTACCAGATGCCCCTCTTCTGTTTGAGACTTTGCTATCATGTCATCAACATAGCATTCAATTTCATGATGAATCATATCATGAAACAAAGTCACCATAGCCCTCTGATACGTGGCACCGGCGTTCCTGAGACTGAATGGCATCACCTCCGCTCTTGACACTCGCCTCCAAGGAGGCCCCAACCTTTACTTCCCTTCTGACCTCGTCGGTCCCCAGATTAACAGCCTCGGCTTGCTCTTCATGCGGTTGAATCACCTTCTCCTCCTGTCTCAACAACCTGGCTAATCTTCCAGCAGATCACAATCTTCTTCGCCTTTTTCTTCGGCATGATAGATCGAATCGTCGAAGTCATACAAAGGTGTAACCGAATTGCTATCAATGAGATCAGGAGAATAGTCACATCTACATGAATGCGGATTCATGCATTGCTTTTGAGGTCGGAACGAGACAAATCAAAAGGAAAGAAAATGAAAACAAACATTGCCATTTTTTATTTTTATTTTAAACTGCAAAAATAAATGAAAAACAGGGAGCACCACTTTTACTACAAAAACATCCCTTCATTAATGATGCAAAATGTTGCAAAATGAAACACATGAGGTGGCCCTTACAATGGACCATTACGTTTCGGGCAAAACGTATGGCTTTCATGCAAACAGAATTGAAAAACAGAAATATTACTCTTCACGATGAGTGACAGTGATGATCTTTGAGGCCTTCCAGTTCCCTGGTACGCACGATTTTATCCACGAGTCAAGTTCGCAGTCACTGTCAATCTCTTCACCCACCGCACAGGCGTGACCTGGATCCAGCATTCCAGCACTGATGAACGTGAACGGTTGACGACGTCCTTTGTTTTTCCCAGACGAGTCTTGGCCCAGCTGATAGCCAACCCCGAACCTATCTGCTTTCACCGTAATGTCTACCAATCTTCCCCAGCCTTGGGCTTTTCCATTCTTCACCACTTCCATGGTCTGTTTGTAAGAAGAAATGGACGGTCTTTTATCTTCTTCAGGGAAGATGGCATTCTTCATCTTGACGATTTCAGAAGCCTGACAGGGTGTCCCAAATAGTTCACCGTCCACTTCCGCCTTCATCATTCTCTGAATCATTTCCCTTATCATTGCACACCCATTTGTGGCGACAGCCGCACACCAATTATCACAACCCGGAAAAACCCCATTCTTCAACAGTTGTCTCTTGATCTCAGCCAACGGAGTTCTCACCTGATCTACATTCATCAGCCCAGTCGTCCTCCTATCCTCAGAAATTGCATTTACCCCCATCTGACCATACGCAGGCATGGGATTAGCATTAACGTTTGGAGATTGTGCAAAATTGATGGCCTTGGAATCCACCAGGTCCTGAACAACATGTTTAAATGCCTTACGATTCTCAACATTGTGTCCAGGGGCACCAGAGTGGAATTCGCACTTGGCATTCTCATCATAATTGGCAGGCCTCTGGTAAGGTCTCAACGGAGCCAACATCCTTGGCTGCACCAATCCAAGATCCTTCAACCTCTTCAACAGAAGAGCATACGTCATGGGTGGCTTATCAAACTGCCGATCTGTCTTCCCTTTTCTCACTTGGCACCCGACTTTTTGTGCTCTCTGTTGAGGTGGCTGTTATTGCTATTGTACAGATTGATTACCAGCAGTAATATTTACTGCAGCAGCATACGGGTGGTAACGATCCTTACCCCTTTTGGCATGCACATCACTTGATTCACCCTCCTTCTTGTGCTGACCATTACCAGAGGGTTTCTTTACTCCAAACGACGGAGCATTTCCCTGTATTTCCCCCATTCTCAGCCAGTTTTCAATCCTCTCCAACCTCTCGGAGATTGCTTTCTGCCATAAGGCGAACCCTTGCATATCACTGATCAACTCTCCCATCTTCTCTTTCAGCTCGAGAATATCTGCGTTGGGTAGATCCGTCAGTTTGGATTTGTTGCACCTGGTAGGGTATCTGTGTGGACGTGCTACGTGCAGAGGAATGACTCGGTGTGCGTGAGCAATGATTCCTGAGTCAATCAAATAGGTTAGAAACTGACACCTGCAAAACAAAAGACAAGTTATTATGACTCACGCATGAATGCAATGTCTATCCGTATGAGGAACATTCTGTCCTTCGATCCTGGTTTCATCGAGACGGATAAAAATTCGACAATAACATTCTGGCATCAGGATGTCTCTCAACCAGAATCTCAATCGAGAATGTACCCTGAGTATGGATAGACATGGGTTAGATGCAGATGAATGCAAAATGGGAATGATGCAGATGCATGAATGCAAGTCACTGGTGCCATCCTCCAAGTCATCTGAACATCCACTGCACTGAGTTACGGTCTTGGAACTGATCACAACCATCTGAGGTACTGAGTAACCATAAATCCAACTTGAGAGTTCCGAAATAAACGGAACCTAAGGATATACCACCATCATCACTGGAAAACCACTGGTCTGATAACAACAAGCTCCTCTGAACCAACCCAGGGAATCCTGAAATAAACGGATCCCCGCTGATAAATACCACGGACAGAACTCCGGCGTCTCAGAAATAAATCCATAAATCCCACTCATAAATAGGACCCAGATCAATAATTGAACCAATAGTCACCATCAGAACATCACCATCAGAACATGCATCTGTAGGAATCAACCCTCCCCTCACAGGTGAATTCTAACAAGGTCATCCTAAGGAGGATAATGGTCTCGACCATCGGACAAGATACTCAACGGGTTTGCCCTTTCGGGTGTGCTGCTGCAGCTCTCATAAGATCGTCTAAACCAAAGATCCGGGAAAGAACGGTCACCGAAGTCAACAGCTCAGATGAGGTGACTCAACCAAAGTGGATACTCCACAAAGGAAGAGCTCCCTCAAAAGAACCTCGTCCGGCTTGTGGTATGTCACATTGCCAAAAACATGTTGACCTAACATGAGAGGCAACATGAGACCACGCTAATCCTAGGTGTATACTCGGGCCTGGGTTTTAGCCCCACTCAGAACACCCACCCCAAATCAGAGGAACCAACCTGTACAGAGTCCAGCACAGTAATAATATGATGCATGCAAACATATATGCAAATATATACAAAGTATAATAATCACAAATGCAATAAATAAAGCAGTAAAAGCAACCAAAACTATCCTAGAGAGCGCTAGGATTGACTCGCTTAGGGAAGATGGACCCGCAAGAGGTCAACTTCTTATGATGTCCCCAGCAGAGTCGCCAGATGTCGCAACGCAAAAAACAACCGGCGGAAAAAGAACACATAGCCTCCACCGTGCGTTATTTATCCCAAAGGAGGGAAAGGAAACACTCGAAGTAAACCTGAAAGAAGGAAAGGAATGGTCTTACGACCAGAGATTGCAAGGTACGGGAGTCGGTTACGCAAGGGGAAGGTATTAGCACCCCTCGCGTCTGTCGTACTCGACGGGATCCACGCTCAAAAGAAAAGAATAAGGTTGCCAAATAACTGCTCAAAAGAATGCACACACACTGGAATAAAACACAGATGGAGGAAGACGGAGAAAGCGGACTCGGCAGGATATCGCATCTTGGGCCTACGTAGTTTAGAAACAAACATCAGAGTCGGCGTAGTTCGGGGAAATGGGGAACAAGCTCGGTAGGATATCGCATCCTATGCCTACATATCTCATCTGGAATGAGAATCAGAGCTGTCGTAGTTCGGCTAACGCACGCCGAAACAAAACACAACACAAAGACGCTGAGACGTCAAAAGAAACACACAAACGGAAACAGACTGCCAATGGCTGGTCTTACGTCCGACTCCGAACAACAAACACAAACAGGAAACGGAATGCCAATGGATGGTCTTACATCCGACTCCAAACACACGCAAAAAGCTAATAGGGAGTCTGGAACTCGGACCTAATAGCTGTCACGCAAACACCAAGAAGACGCTGAGACGTCAAAAGAAACAAAGATGTTGAACACACAGACTAAAAGGGAGTCGGGAACTCGGACCTAATAACTGTCAAGCAAAACACACATAAAAAGAAAAAGGGCGCCCGGAGAGATCTCGCACGATCTCCTGCCTACGTACCTCATCTGGTATGAGGATCAGGGCGACGTAGTTCCCCTTAACAGGGGAGAAATTTTCGCCTAACCAGAGACCAAGGAAATAACGGACTAAAAGGGAGACTGACTCGAGCCTAATAGTCATCATGCAAATTATAACCCTAGGTTGAGGTCTCTAACAAGAGTTTGACTCACACAGGCAGTGAGTCAACTCAAGTCTATCTCTACGTACGTTCAACTTCCTCGAAAGTTGATCATACGACTCCTACAGAAAGGAGATGAGAAACAAAAGCAGATAAACATCAAAAGCAATCACCACACGCTATATGCAAACAAGCGGCTCATACAAGGTTGGGCTTTAGTCAAGGGGTCATATCAACCTCGATAAACAAGCCAACACTGGAAGGGGTGTCTGAGGCTCTTAACCACTGACATTGACCGTCAGGGTGAGCAGATGAAAGGTAATGAGGGTTAGACCTCATAGCTCTTAACCCTGGCCAGGGTGAGCTTGAATCAATGAAAACGTGGGGGTCCAGAATGAGGGACCCTACTCCACTTGACCGACTCTATACAAGATCTTGGGTTAGGTTCAAGAGCCTCAACACGTAGTGCAAGCATAATGAACGACTCAAACGATTAGCAGGGGATTGATTGCAAATCCCTTCTATCTGCCAATTGCCTCTTCACTTAGGAGGTCTTAACAAAGTAACAACACAAAAGTAAACAAACACAGTCATTGCCTCTTAAGGAGGACTTCAGCCAAATGCCTGCCAAACAGAAACGACAGGGCTTCCAGACTACATGGAGTTAGAGAGGTTACCTAAGTGGTATGCCAACCACAAGCAAAGCAAAGCTCAAGCAATGAGATAAAGCGACTAAAGTACCTGTAAGAAAGTCAAACAAGTCAATATTCACATTCAGACAAATCAAATAGATGGTCAACAGTGTTACAACCAATATGTACTCAATACAAGCCAACAAGCAAACAACTCAAGTGAGTTTATCACCAAGGGACCTACAACACAAGAAAAGTTAGTGGACAAAGCAAATTTGCATCTCAAGTCATAAGATTGCATCAACCACTAGAGCTAATAGCTTGAACCTGAAATACAAAGCTCAAAAGATGAGTACAAACCACTAGTACCAAGACTAGGGTCAAAGACAAAGCAAAAAAGTCAAAACAGCAGCCAATATTCAACATGAAGCACATTTAATCCAATAAGAACATGTCATAAAAAGGATCAAACTCAAACCAAAAGGCTAGGCCATCTAATGAACATGCTAAGGCAACGGCACACAATGATGATCACAATTGGACATTCACATGAGAAAAACCATATTAAAACAGAAATGAATCAAATAACCATGGAAATTTTTATGTGCACACAACATGTTAAACACAAGCATCATGCCAAAAATTGGAATCAGAAGAGATCAAATGGCATGTCAATAAAAATGAACAAAAGCATCATCCAAATGTGTGACACACATTGTCACACCTTACACTCATGTGTCCAAAAAAGATGTGAAAAATGATAAAAATGCACAACCAAGCCTCAAAAATCAAGAAACATGTTAGGAATCAGCATACCAAATTTCAAAGCCATTGGACAATGTATGAGCATTTCACAAGCAAATGAATGAAGCATGGTAGTTTTCCATACATGTTCAAACATACAATCTCAATTAAAAATCCAGAACCAATTAAATCCCACAAATGACATCTAAAAATAAAAGACATCAATACAATTAAGTAAAAAAAATTGGAAGAAAATTGGATTAATATGCTATTTTTTATGATTTTTGGAAGTTAAGGAAAATATTTGAAATAAACATGAAAAAAATATTGAAAATGGAAAATGAATGGAAATTGGAAACTGCAGCCAGTGGGAATCGAACTGAGTATGCAAGGCCACTACTAGCGCGCTCCCAAAACGACGTCGTTTGGCATTAACAGAGGAATTGAAGTGAAAATAAAACACGCACGCAGGGAGGGATCGAACACGGTACATGTGAGTGAAAGGCGCTCAAACAGTGAGCCCTAGCGCGCTGAACCAGAGACCATTAGGCACTGTTCATGCGCGGTGGAGGACGGTGGTTTCCACTGTCTCCTTCGTTGGACCGGCGGTGCTACAGTAGCATGCATATTTTTTTTGCAGAATTTTTCAAGGCATATATCAATGGAAAGCTCTCATCATGTAGATTCATAAAATCAAATTATCTAAGCCTAAAACATCATATATTCCATGGATCGAGTGAAAACATCTTTCATGTTCAAAACTTAAAACTAACATATCTCCACCAAATCTCAACCAAATTCAATTCTATAACCATCAGAATTCTCAGCATGACGAGATCTACCTAAACATGGCAATGATTTGAAGAATTAAGAGATTCGAATTTTAACCAACCTGGACTTACAGTGACCAAAATCTTGTAATTAAGCCTCCAGAACTTCCAAATCTCCTTCTCCACTCTTGATATGAAGCTTTGAATATGAATTGATGCTTGGAAAGGCTTGGATCTAGCTCAACTTGTAACTTCCATCTTCATGTTCATGTATGGAGTATGCATAATTCTTCACCAATTTCTTCAATCCACAGCTTGATCCCTACCAAATGATGATCAAGGAACACGAATATGCAATAAAATTCAGGAGCTATGTGAAGAATTTTCAAATTTGGATTGAGAGATTTTTTGGAGGGAACTTGAATCTAGATCTAGAATGAATGAAAACTGAGAAATTCTGTTATGATTAACCTTTTATATGCTGTGTTAATTATCATGCTAATCCAAATTAGCAATGGCTAATGAAAATTTAATGAGAAATAAGGTGTATGACCAAAAATAAAAAACTGAGGGTGCATGGCTCAATCCCACGTGAACAGTAGCATGTGGAGGTGTATTTGCACTTAAAATCAGTTCATGAACACAATTGGATTGGAATTTAACTCATGTAATGCACCAAATTTAAATTCTTCATTTTCCCTCCAAAATACTCATGCATGCACCAATGATCATGTGATGTGATTTCATGCAATGCAATGATAGATTTGGAAAATATTGGTCATGACATGCATTTTTCAAAAAGAGTGACTCCATTTGGAGTTTTGAAACAAAAGTTATGGCATTTTGAAGTTTCATGCACACTTGATGATCATTTGCTCATAACTCCTCAACCATTCATCAGATGCTCATGATCTTGGACTTTTTGGAAATGGGAGAGAAAGATCTTCAACTATCATGTTGGACAAAATTTCATTTGAAGCTTCTTTGATGTTGGAAAGTCAAGTTGAAGATGGTCCAAAAACTTGCCATTTTTGGAAACTTGAAATTACAGGTCACTTTCCATTTTTGGAAACTTTTGATTTGGCTTCAAATTCTTCAAGGTATGTGTTTTACATCATGAACACACCTCTTTTGGACATGAATGAGATGTTGAAACTCATTTCTCCCCCTCAAAGCCCTCAGCTCTTGCACAGTTGAGTGTATAGGTCCTCAGATGACCTTGACATGCTCTGATCAGCTTGAACCTCCACCACTTGAGGAATTGGCTCAGAAATGAAACCCTAGCTCAAATAAGCTTCTCCACATAAC
The DNA here is from genome assembly GCF_024323335.1 of Lathyrus oleraceus. NCBI lineage: Eukaryota > Viridiplantae > Streptophyta > Magnoliopsida > Fabales > Fabaceae > Lathyrus > Lathyrus oleraceus. Next base: position 242,633,318 of record NC_066582.1, on the reverse strand, counting down.
CATGTGATCTCCCCCTCAATAGAATACCTCTTCTCCTTGAAAATCCCTGGTTGAAAGAATGCCATTGATTAGGGTTGACCAGAGGTCAAAACCCTAATCCAAAGGAAACTGATCATGCACAATGAACCCCTTGAGAATGACATAACCATGATGATGGTAATACACCCTTGCCAACAAGATAACACTCAACCTTTTGAAGGACCAAGAAAACCCTAATTGAAGCTCAAGCCCTCAGATGGTTGATCACCAATCCATAGAAAACCCTTAGGCTTTAATCACACCACTTCTCCATCTCTGAAAAGACTTTGGAGGATGACTTCATTATTTCCACATGATATGCAACATGCAAATGCCTAATGTCCTAAAACATGAAATGCAATATGCTAAACTAGTCCCAAGAGAGGAGGGCAAATTTTGAGGTGTTACAGCTGCCCCTATTCAATCCACTATGAACCTGTCGATATGAACAACCTCGGCTTTCAGATGATCAAAGTGAAGAGTGATTGAATATAAAGAACAGACGAACAATTTGCGCTCCGCTGGGGAGTAATTAACAATACCTGTCAGAATCGACAAAGAAGCGATCTTAAAAGAAGAATCCGTCTGATACGGAGACAGTCGGCCTGAATACCGAAAAGAACGTTAACCTGGATACCAAAATAAATGGTAACACAAGAATACCCATGGCCTGAACGCCGCTCATCAGTCTGAATACTGGAAATGACTTCGATCTGAGTATCGGAAGATATGAGATTATCAATATTGGTCTGAACACCGAGAGATTGGCCTGAACACCACTTCAGTCTGATTACTGGAAAACTGGCCTGAATGCCACAAGTGCTTCAACCTGAACGTCGGAAACTTCTTCGATCTGAACTTCGGAAAACTTGCCTGAGTGCCACACGTACTTCGACCTGATCGTCGGAAACTTCTTCGATCTGATCATCGGAAAACTGGACTGAGTGCCATAAGTTCTTCGACCTGATCGTCGGAAACTTCTTCGATCTAAACATCGGAAAACTGGCCTGAGTGCCACAAGTACTTCGACCTGATCGTTAGAAACTTCTTCGACCTGAACATCGGAAAAACTGGCCTGAGTGCCACAAGTACTTCAACCTGATCGTTGGAAACTTCTTCGACCTGACCATTGGAACAACTAGCCTGAGTGCCACAAGTACTTCAACCTGAACGTCGAAAACTTCTTCGATCTGAACATCGGAAAAATTGGCCTGAGTGCCACAAGTGCTTCAACCTGAATGTTGGAAACTTCTTCGATCTGAACATCGGAAAAACTGGCCTGAGTGCCACAAGTACTTCAACCTGAACGTCGGAAACTTCTTTGATCTGAACATCGGAAAAACTGGCCTGAGTGCCACAAGTGCTTCAACCTGAACGTCGGAAACTTCTTTGATCTGAACATCGGAAAAACTGGCCTGAGTGCCACAAGTGCTTCAACCTGAAAGTCGGAAACTCCTTCGATCTGAACATCGGAAAACTGGTCTGAGTGCCACAAGTACTTCAACCTGAAAGTCGGAAACTTCTTTGATCTGAACGTCGGAAAACTTCATCCCTATCAGCATCGGCAGAAATAAGGAAAAGTGATAAATGAGGCGGCACGCGGGCCAACGACATATGCTGGGGATAATAAGTCATGGACATGCTATCCTTACTTAATCCATTGTGAACGAACAATTTGCGCTCAGCTGGGGATTATTATATTTTTTGCTTTTCTTGAACCCCACAACTTTTATGTCACTCTTACTGTCAAACAATGAACCACGTTCTCCATTTGAACCTCAGTCACCTGACGATAACTCACGATCGCCGTTGTAAACCCCGTTCTCCAGAAAACACCCTGTGTCTCCCTTTCTCCATTTGGACCCCGCTCTCCATTCTCTTGTGATAATTCCGCTGGCAACGTCGGAAATAACACCAAACACCACTCTGATGGCGACATATCAGAGGGTACACCTTCACAACAGGAAGGTAATCATGCGGATTTCTTACTCCGAAGACACCCATAACGACTTCTCTTGGCCTCGCCAAAGTCTAAGGTGACACATGATCAGAAGACAATCCTGAGGACCTCATCCCTGATATCATCTTCAACTCCAATCTCCAGTTGAACCCGTTCTCCAGAAAATGCCCCGCATTTCCCTTTCTCCATTTGAACCTCGCTCTCCAGAAAATACCCTGCACTTCCCTTTCTCCATTTGAACCTCGATTTTCGCGCTGATCGCGTAACGTCCTCTGATCTTCATTTCCATCTCCGCCCGATGGAATCTCTTCCTCCAATATCGCACTACTGGGGAATACTGTTGATTCAGAATCACGATGTCGAACTCCTCAGAGTAACATCTTCATCATCCGGCGAAACCAATCCTCAAACGGTAACCACGGCTTGAGTCGAATTTATACTTGCAACGCTAATCTTCCAACCAGCGAAACCAATCCTCAAACGGTAACCATGGCTTGAGACTAGTTTATGCTTGCAATGCTGATGCATGATTTTTTTTACAGCGTAATGCTCCAGAACCATGGAAATGCTACACAATTAGCTATGCAATATGCTATGCTTATCTAAATGATGAATGCCTAAAAAAGGATCCCCCTCAAGGGACTCTACTGGGAAGCTCGAGGCACTCTGCTGAGGAACTCGCTATCGCTCCAATCTCCACCCTATTGGGGGAATAGCACTGCCGCTGGGGAAAGGACAACCCTCAACAGGGATGAACTCCACTGAACCCGATCCGCTTGGGGACTTCGCTGGGAAACAGCTACCAACGCACTCTGCGGGGAAAATAGCAATCTTCGACTTGCTGGGGAAATAACAACCTCCACCCTGCTAGGGAAACAACCTCAGGCCTGGTTGTCGAAGAAACATCGACCTCGAACCTGCTGGGGAGAACAACAACCTTCAGGCCTGGCTGCCTAAGAAACATCGATCTCGAATCTGCTGGGGAGATACGGCATATCTAATACGGAACACCTGTCGACTCGTCGAACACTAGCATTCACTATCTAACCACAGTGTCAGCTTTCCACTTTTGAGAGCTCTCAGACTCGTCTGGACTTTTCTGATTCATCACCTTGTTTTCTTGACTTCTCCGGAGATCGAACCCCTCAAATTGGTATCAACTTTCCAATTCTTCAGACTTTGAAAAGTTTTCTTGATTAATCCTCCAGGATCGTCGCACGTTCTTCCGTCGTCTTTCACCGTTCCTCCATTCCTCGTCCCTGATTGGACTCCACGGGGATCTTTTGTCAAAAGGCTTCACATCACAACCTGCAAGTGAGTGAAAATATCTAACAGCACCTGCAAAAGAGATCGTTAGATAAAAACGTGCCCCAGGCGTGTCAAGATTTTAACACCTGGGTCACTCAACCTTCCGAATAAGATTTCAAGTTTTCAATCTTATAAACATGCATTGGAAGGGACCCGTATGTCTTAAAATGCAAATATTTTTTATCAAAATAAACCGGATGTTTTTGCAATCAAAGCGGTAATGAAAACAAAAACAAAATTATTTGACTGAATATGCAATTTATTGATTGAAAAAGGTGGCTCAAAAATCGAGCAATACAAAGGAAGCAATTCCTGAAAAGAGGTAATTGCGCAAAAAAGGAAAATCTATCCTAATGGCAATGTGAACCCGTGATCTCATCGAGTTCCAACTCGGTTACACCCCATATGTCCTCAAGACTCTCCGTGCTTTCTGCCTCCTGAACAAGACGCTTTCGACTGATCCCTGCTGGGGATTATCCAGGTGTCATATCCATAGCACAAACGATCATGCTAGACGCAGTTGTCCGTTTCAATCCCTCTTTTGCCTGGACCGCCCTTTCGGGTTTTCAGTCCACCGGGATACCCTTTTTTGCCCAAGCCGTCCTTGTGGGGTTTTCGACTTGCCGGGTGTACAGTTTTTTTTTATCCCTAACTTTTGCCCAAACCTTTTTTCATTTTATTCTTGGTTCGCCGGGATGCCCCTTTTTGCCTAGACTATTTTATTCTTTTCGTCCACTGGGTCTCTTATACGAAGTATTTTTTTTAATTGCGTCCGCATTCATAGGGGATGGAAAATGCTCGCCATCCATGGTCGTCAACAACAAGGCTCCGCCAGAGAAAACCTTCTTGACCACGAATGGGCATTCTTGATTGGGTGTCCACTTGCCCCTACGATCGTTTTGAGGAGGAAGGATCCTTTTCAACACCATAACTCCCACGTGGTACACACGAGGTCGCACCTCTTGGTCAAAAGCACGTCTCATTCGTCGTTGGCACAACTGCCCATGACAAACGGCCGCCAACCTCTTTTCCTCAATTAGGCTCAACTCTTCGTACCGAGTCCTTACCCATTCCGTCTCTTTCAATTTCGCGTCCATCAAGACTCTCAATGACGGAATCTGGACCTCGAGTGGTAGCACGGCTCCCGTCCCATACACATCGAGAAAGGCGTTGCCCCAGTAGACGTATGCACCGAGGTTCGATACCGATGCAAACTTCGTATTCAGCGACATCGTTGGTGCATTCAACTGCTAGTCGGGCAGCAAAAGGAATGTGGGATCCTTTCGACGTAACCAAAACAGCTCCAACTCATTACCATTCTCATTAACGGCCCCCATCAAACATCAGAATCCGTTCGGATTCAGGGTCAGGCCCCTCCTCCGGGATCGGTTCCTCACAATCTTTCGATTTGAGAACCATGATGTCCTCATCAGGGAATTCAAACTTCATCGGTTGATAATCCTCAATGGGTTGCTGGGCGAGGTAAACAGACAATACACTCCCCTTTATTGCTTTCTGAGAGGTGTACTGGATATCATATCAGTCAAAATCATCTGCCATCTCGCAACCCGTCCGGTCAATGATGGCTTCTCAAATACATACTTGATCGGATCCATCTTGGAAATCCATAAAGTGGTATGAACCAGCATATACTGTCTTAGTCGGCGAGCAGCCTATGCCAAAGCACAACAAGTTTTCTCGAGCAGTGAATATTTTGTTTCACAGTGGGTAAACTTTTTGCTAAGGTAAATTGCATGCTCTTTTCGACCAGACTCGTTATGCTGCCCCAGTACGCACCTCATAGACCCCTTGAGGGCTGTCAAGTACAGAATTAACGGTCGTCCCTCCACGGGAGGCATCAGAATCGGAGGCTCCTGCAAATATTCTTTTATTTTCAAATGCCGCTTGGCAATCATTATTCCACCTGACCGTTTGATCTTTTCTTAACAGCTTGAATATGGGTTCACACGTGGCTGTTAGATGAGATGTGAACCATGAAATGTAGTTCAATCTACCTAAGAGACCACGAACCTCCTTCTCTATTCTCGGTTCAGGCATTTCTTGTATTGCTTTTTCCTTAGCAGGATCAACCTCGATTCCTCTTTTCTTTCACAATAAACCCCAGCAATTTACCGGACCGCACTCCGAAAGTGCACTTATTCGGATTCAACCTCAGTCTGAATTGTCTCAACCGGTCAAACAATTTGGTCAGATCTACCAGATGCCCCTCTTCTGTTTGGGACTTTGCTATCATGTCATCAACATAGCATTCAATTTCATGATGAATCATATCATGAAACAAAGTCACCATAGCCCTCTGATACGTGGCACCGGCGTTCTTGAGACTGAATGGCATCACCTCCGCTCTTGACACTCGCCTCCAAGGCGGCCCCAACCTTTACTTCCCTTCTGACCTCGTCGGTCCCCTGATTAACAGCCTCGGCTTGCTCTTCATGCGGTTGAATCACCTTCTCCTCCTGTCTCAACAACCTAGCTAATCTTCCAGCATATCACAATCTTCTTCGCCTTCTTCTTCGACATGATAGATCGAATCGTCGAAGTCATACAAAGGTGTAACCGAATTGCTATCAATGAGATCAGGAGAATAGTCACATCTACATGAATGCGGATTCATGCATTGCTTTTGAGGTCGGAACGAGACAAATCAAAAGGAAAGAAAATGAAAACAAACATTGCCATTTTTTATTTTTATTTTAAACTGCAAAAATAAATGAAAAACAGGGAGCACCGCTTTTACTACAAAAACATCCATTCATTAATGATGCAAAATGTTGCAAAATGAAACACATGTGGTGGCCCTTACAATGGACCATTACGTTTCGGGCAAAACGTATGGCTTTCATGCAAACAAAATTGAAAAACAGAAATATTACTCTTCACGATGAGTGACAGTGATGATCATTGAGGCCTTCCAATTCCCTGGTACGCACGATTTTATCCACGAGTCAAGTTCGCAGTCACTGTCAATCTCTTCACCCACCGCACAGGCGTGACCTGGATCCAGCATTCCAGCACTGATGAACGTGAACGGTTGACGACGTCCTCTGTTTTGCCCAGACGAGTCTTGGCCCAGCTGATAGCCAACCCCGAACCTATTTGCTTTTACCGTAGTGTCTACCATTCTTCCCCAGCCTTGGGCTTTTCCATTCTTCACCACTTCCATGGCCTGTTTGTAAGAAGAAATGGACGGCCTTTTATCTTCTTCAGCAAAGATGGCATTCTTCATCTTGACGGTTTCAAAAGCCTGACAGGGTGTCCCAAATAGTTCACCGTCCACTTCCGCCTTCATCATTCTCTGAATCATTTCCCTCATCATTGCACACCCATTTGTGGCGACAGCCGTACACCAATTATCACAACCCGGAAAAACCCCATTCTTCAACAGTTGTCTCTTGATCTCAGCCAACGGAGTTCTCACCTGATCTACATTCATCAGCCCAGTCGTCCTCCTATCCTCAGAAATTGCATTTACCCCCATCTGACCATGCGCGGGCATGGGATTAGCATTAACGTTTGGAGATTGTGCAAAATTGATGGCCTTGGAATCCACCAGGTCCTGAGCAACATGTTTAAATGCCTTACAATTCTCAACATTGTGTCCAGGGGCACCAGAGTGGAATTCGCACTTGGCGTTCTCATCATAATTGGCAGGCCTCTGGTCAGGTCTCAACGGAGCCAACATCCTTGGTTGCACCAATCCAAGATCCTTCAACCTCTTCAACAGAAGAGCATACGTCGTGGGTGGCTTATCAAATGCCGATCTGTCTTCCCTTTTCTCACTTGGCACCCGGCTTTCTGTGCTCTCTGTTGAGGTGGCCGTTGTTATTGTTGTACAAATTGATTACCAGCAGTAATATTTACTGCAGCAGCATACGGGTGGTAACGATCCTTACCCCTTTTGGCATGCACATCAATTGATTCACCCTCCTTCTTGTGTTGACCATTACCAGAGGGTTTCTTTACTCCAGACGACGGAGCATTTCTCTGTATTTCCCCCATTCTCAGCCAGTTTTCAATCCTCTCCAACCTCTCGGAGATTGCTTTCTGCCCCAAGGCGAACCCTTGCATAGCACTTATCAACTCTCCCGTCTTCTCTTTCAGCTCGAGAATATCTGCGTTGGGTAGATCCATCAATTTGGATTTGTTGCACCTGGTAGGGTATCTGTGTGGACGTGCTACGTGTAGAGGAATGACTCGGTGTGCGCGAGCAATGATTCATGAGTCAATCAAATAGGTTAGAAACTGACACTTGCAAAACAGAAGACAGGTTATTATGACTCACGCATGAATGCAATGTCTATCCGTATGAGGAACATTCTGTCCTTCGATCCTGGTTTCATTGAGACGGATAAAAATTCGACAATAACATTCTGGCATCAGGATGTCTCTCAACCAGAATCTCAATCGAGAATGTACCCTGAGTATGGATAGACATGGGTTAGATGCAGATGAATGCAAAATGGGAATGATGCAGATGCATGAATGCAAGTCACTGGTGTCATCCTCCAAGTCATCTGAACATCCACTGCACTGAGTTACGGTCTTGGAACTGATCACAACCATTTGAGGTACTGAGTAACCATAAATCCAACTTGAGAGTTCTGAAATAAACGGAACCTGAGGATATACCACCATCATCACTGGAAAACCACTGGTCTGATAACAACAAGCTCCTCTGAACCAACCCAGGGAATCCTGAAATAAACAGATCCCCGCTGATAAATACCACGGACAGAACTCCGGCGTCTCAGAAATAAATCCATAAATCCCACTCATAAATAGGACCCAGATCAATAACTGAACCAATAGTCACCATCAGAACATCACCATCAGAACATGCATCTGCAGGAATCAACCCTCCCCTCAAAGGTGAATTCTAACAAGGTCATCCTAAGGAGGATAATGGTCTCGACCATCGGACAAGATACTCAACGGGTTTGCCCTTTCGGGTGTGCTGCTGCAGCTCTCATAAGATCGTCTAAACCAAAGATCCAGGAAAGAACAGTCACCGAAGTCAACAGCTCAGATGAGGTGACTCAACCAAAGTGGATACTCCACAAAGGAAGAGCTCCCTCAAAAGAACCTCGTCCGGCTTGTGGTATGTCACATTGCCAAAAACATGTTGACCTAACATGAGAGGCAACATGAGACCACGCTAATCCTAGGTGTATACTCGGGCCTGGGTTTTAGCCCCACTCAGAACACCCACCCCAAATCAGAGGAACCAACCTGTACAGAGTCCAGCACAGTAATAATATGATGCATGCAAACATATATGCAAATATATACAAAGTATAATAATCACAAATGCAATAAATAAAGCAGTAAAAGCAACCAAAACTATCCTAGAGAGCGCTAGGATTGACTCGCTTAGGGAAGATGGACCCGCAAGAGGTCAACTTCTTATGATGTCCCCAGCAGAGTCGCCAGATGTCGCAACGCGAAAAACAACGCGAAAAACAACCGGCGGAAAAAGAACACATAGCCGCCACCATGCGTTATTTATCCCAAAGGAGGGAAAGGAAACACTCGAAGTAAACCTGAAAGAAGGAAAGGAATGGTCTTACGACCAGAGATTGCAAGGTACGGGAGTCGGTTACGCAAGGGGAAGGTATTAGCACCCCTCGCGTCTGTCGTACTCGACGGGATCCACGCTCAAAAGAAAAGAATAAGGTTGCCAAATAACTGCTCAAAAGAATGCACACACACTGGAATAAAACACAGATGGAGGAAGACGGAGAAAGCGGACTCGGCAGGATATCGCATCTTGGGCCTACGTAGTTTAGAAACAAACATCAGAGTCGGCGTAGTTCGGGGAAATGGGGAACAGGCTCGGTAGGATATCGCATCCTATGCCTACATATCTCATCTGGAATGAGAATCAGAGCTGTCGTAGTTCGGCTAACGCACGCCGAAACAAAACACAACACAAAGACGCTGAGACGTCAAAAGAAACACACAAACGGAAACAGACTGCCAATGGCTGGTCTTACGTCCGACTCCGATCAACAAACACAAACAGGAAACGGAATGCCAATGGATGGTCTTACATCCGACTCCAAACACACGCAAAAAGCTAATAGGGAGTCTGGAACTCGGACCTAATAGCTGTCACGCAAACACCAAGAAGACGCTGAGACGTCAAAAGAAACAAAGATGTTGAACACACAGACTAAAAGGGAGTCGGGAACTCGGACCTAATAACTGTCAAGCAAAACACACATAAAAAGAAAAAGGGCGCCCGGAGAGATCTCGCATGATCTCCTGCCTACGTACCTCATCTGGTATGAGGATCAGGGCGACGTAGTTCCCCTTAACAGGGGAGAAATTTTCTCCTAACCAGAGACCAAGGAAATAACGGACTAAAAGGGAGACTGACTCGAGCCTAATAGTCATCATGCAAATTATAACCCTAGGTTGAGGTCTCTAACAAGAGTTTGACTCACACAGGCAGTGAGTCAACTCAAGTCTATCTCTACGTACGTTCAACTTCCTCGAAAGTTGATCATACGACTCCTACAGAAAGGAGATGAGAAACAAAAGCAGATAAACATCAAAAGCAATCACCACACGCTATATGCAAACAAGCGGCTCATACAAGGTTGGGCTTTAGTCAAGGGGTCATATCAACCTCGATAAACAAGCCAACACTGGAAGGGGTGTCTGAGGCTCTTAACCACTGACATTGACCGTCAGGGTGAGCAGATGAAAGGTAATGAGGGTTAGACCTCATAGCTCTTAACCCTGGCCAGGGTGAGCTTGAATCAATGAAAACATGGGGGTCCAGAATGAGGGACCCAACTCCACTTGACCGACTCTATACAAGATCTTGGGTTAGGTTCAAGAGCCTCAGCACGTAGTGCAAGCATAATGAACGACTCAAACGATTAGCAGGGGATTGATTGCAAATCCCTTCTATCTGCCAATTGCCTCTTCACTTAGGAGGTCTTAACAAAGTAACAGCACAAAAGTAAACAAACACAGTCATTGCCTCTTAAGGAGGACTTCAGCCAAATGCCTGCCAAACAGAAACGACAGGGCTTCCAGACTACATGGAGTTAGAGAGGTTACCTAAGTGGTATGCCAACCACAAGCAAAGCAAAGCTCAAGCAATGAGCTAAAGCGACTAAAGTACCTGTAAGAAAGTCAAACAAGTCAATATTCACATTCAGACAAATCAAACAGATGGTCAACAGTGTTACAACCAATATGTACTCAATACAAGCCAACAAGCAAACAACTCAAGTGAGTTTATCACCAAGGGACCTACAACACAAGAAAGGTTAGTGGACAAAGCAAATTTGCATCTCAAGTCATAAGATTGCATCAACCACTAGAGCTAATAGCTTGAACCTGAAATACAAAGCTCAAAAGATGAGTACAAACCACTAGTACCAAGACTAGGGTCAAAGACAAAGCAAAAAGTCAAAACAGCAGCCAATATTCAACATGAAGCATATTTAATCCAATAAGAACATGTCATAAAAAGGATCAAACTCAAACCAAAAGGCTAGGCCATCTAATGAACATGCTAAGGCAAAGGCACACAATGATGATCACAATTGGACATTCACATGAGAAAAACCATATTAAAACAGAAATGAATCAAATAACCATGGAAATTTTTATGTGCACACAACATGTTAAACACAAGCATCATGCAAAAAATTGGAATCAGAAGAGATCAAATGGCATGTCAATAAAAATGAACAAAAGCATCATCCAAATGTGTGACACACATTGTCACACCTTACATTCATGTGTCCAAAACAGAGATGAAAAATGATAAAAATGCACAACCAAGCCTCAAAAATCAAGAAACATGTTAGGAATCAGCATACCAAATTTCAAAGCCATTGGACAATGTATGAGCATTTCACAAGCAAATGAATGAAGCATGGTAGTTTTGCATACATGTTCAAACATACAATCTCAATTAAAAATCCAGAACCAATTAAATCCCACAAATGACATCTAAAAATAAAAGACATCAATACAATTAAGTAAAAAAATTGGAAGAAAATTGGATTAATATGCTATTTTTTATGATTTTTGGAAGTTAAGGAAAATATTTGAAATAAACATGAAAAAAATATTGAAAATGGAAAATGAATGGAAATTGGAAACTGCAGCCAGTGGGAATCGAACTGAGTATGCAAGGCCACTACTAGCGCGCTCCCAAAACGACGTCGTTTGGCATTAACAGAGGAATTGAAGTGAAAATAAAACACGCACGCAGGGAGGGATCGAACACGGTACATGTGAGTGAAAGGCGCTCAAACAGTGAGCCCTAGCGCGCTGAACCAGAGACCACTAGGCACTGTTCATGCGCGGTGGAGGACGGTGGTTTCCACCGTCTCCTTCGTTGGACCGGCGGTGCTACAGTAGCATGCATATTTTTTTTGCAGAATTTTTCAAGGCATATATCAATGGAAAGCTCTCATCATGTAGATTCATAAAATCAAATTATCTAAGCCTAAAACATCATATATTCCATGGATCGAGTGAAAACATCTTTCATGTTCAAAACTTAAAACTAACATATCTCCACCAAATCTCAACCAAATTCAATTCTATAACCATCAGAATTCTCAGCATGACGAGATCTACCTAAACATGGCAATGATTTGAAGAATTAAGAGATTCGAATTTTAACCAACCTGGACTTACAGTGACCAAAATCTTGTAATTAAGCCTCCAGAACTTCCAAATCTCCTTCTCCACTCTTGATATGAAGCTTTGAATATGAATTGATGCTTGGAAAGGCTTGGATCTAGCTCAACTTGTAACTTCCATCTTCATGTTCATGTATGGAGTATGCATAATTCTTCACCAATTTCTTCAATCCACAGCTTGATCCCTACCAAATGATGATCAAGGAACACGAATATGCAATAAAATTCAGGTGCTATGTGAAGAATTTTCAAATTTGGATTGAGAGATTTTTTGGAGGGAACTTGAATCTAGATCTAGAATGAATGAAAACTGAGAAATTCTGTTATGATTAACCTTTTATATGCTGTGTTAATTATCATGCTAATCCAAATTAGCAATGGCTAATGAAAAGTTAATGAGAAATAAGGTGTATGACCAAAAATAAAAAACTGAGGGTGCATGGCTCAATCCCACGTGAACAGTAGCATGTGGAGGTGTATTTGCACTTAAAATCAGTTCATGAACACAATTGGATTGGAATTTAACTCATGTAATGCACCAAATTTAAATTCTTCATTTTCCCTCCAAAATACTCATGCATGCACCAATGATCATGTGATGTGATTTCATGCAATGCAATGATAGATTTGGAAAATATTGGTCACGACATGCATTTTTCAAAAAGAGTGACTCCATTTGGAGTTTTGAAACAAAAGTTATGGCATTTTGAAGTTTCATGCACACTTGATGATCATTTGCTCATAACTCCTCAACCATTCATCAGATGCTCATGATCTTGGACTTTTTGGAAATGGGAGAGAAAGATCTTCAGCTTTCGTGTTGGACAAAATTTAATTTGAAGCTTCTTTGATGTTGGAAAGTCAAGTTTAAGATGGTCCAAAAACTTGCCATTTTTGGAAACTTGAAATTACAGGTCACTTTCCATTTTTGGAAACTTTTGATTTGGCTTCAAATTCTTCAAGGTATGTGTTTGACATGATGAATAAACCTCTTTTGGACATGAATGAGATGTTGAAACTCATTTCTCCCCCTCAAAGCCCTCAGCTCTTGCACAGTTGAGTGTATAGGTCCTCAGATGACCTTGACATGCTCTGATCAGCTTGAACCTCCACCACTTGAGGAATTGGCTCAGAAATGAAACCCTAGCTCAAATAAGCTTCTCCACATAACCATGTGATCTCCACCTCAATAGAATACCTCTTCTCCTTGAAAATCCCTGGTTGAAAGAATGCCATTGATTAGGGTTGACCAGAGGTCAAAACCCTAATCCAAAGGAAACTGATCATGAACAATGAACCCCTTGAGAATGACATAACCATGATGATGGTAATACACCCTTGCCAACAAGATAACACTCAACCTTTTGAAGGACCAAGAAAACCCTAATTTAAGCTCAAGCCCTCAGATGGTTGATCACCAATCCATAGAAAACCCTTAGGCTTGAATCACACCACTTCTCCATCTCTGAAAAGACTTTGAAGGATGACTTCATTATTTCCACATGATATGCAACATGCAAATGCCTAATGTCCTAAAACATGAAATGCAATATGCTAAACTAGTCCCAAGAGAGGAGGGCAAATTTTGAGGTGTTACACCATGCACCCATGCATCATCAATTGCCAATTTTGGAAAGTGATTTGGAAGGTGCTAATATCATGAGCTACAACTATAAATTGAGACCTCTAGCATCAGAATTGAAGACAGATTCATGCCAACTTTGATCCTAAACCCCTAACCCTTCCATTTGAAAGGATAATCTTGAGAATTTCATCTTGAAATTGAGTTTGAATCTCACTATTTTGAGATTCAAAACTCTAGGGATCCAAGATCTTTTGTGCATTTCATTCTACTTCTACAAGCATTCTGAGTGAGATCAAGCACGAGCCAAGGCAAGAAGAGTTGAATCCAGACCTACATTGAAGGTATTTTCCATAAAATTTCATCTCTTCAATTCTCTCTCAATCTTGCTCAATTCTCTTGATTCTTTGGTTGTCTGAAGTCCTACCAATGTAGGCAAGAAGATTGAGTTGCTTAGAGGTCAAATTGAAGCAACTCAGTTGACATACCTCAAAATTCAACTCCTCATATCTTTCTATATGTGAGGAGTTAGTTAAAATTTGAGGTGATATTTGTGATCTACACCATTTTTCCTTTCAGATCATGTCCTCCTTTTTCATTTATGATGTGGTGATGAATGGACCAGTCCGGCCAAGGTCGCCTGAAAAGACGACCTGCGCTTTGCTCCGACAATGATGTGGCATAGCCCTGAGCCATCAGATTGGTTCAAATTGTTTTAATCAGGAACGTTGTTTGTGATGACCAAGTGTGTGGCGCGCTGACTAGCGTGTACCATGGAACGCGCGTTTCTCACCACTTGATCTGCCACCTCAATTAATGAGGCAGATCAAGTAGTCCACGTTATTTTGATTTTTTATTTTAATTTTTGTTCCTTTGTTTTTCATTAATTCATACTACTTTTAATATTGATCCAAAATTATTTTTATTCCTTTGTTCCTTTGTTTTGTTCCTTTGTTTTTCATTAATTCAAATATTTTCCTCTTTCATATTCTGAATTAAATTATTTTTTGGATCATTATTAATATTTTTCATGATTTAATTGATTTTTCATTTGTTTTTAATTGTTAAAAAAATACTTTTAGGTCTTTTAAAATTCTGAAAAATTTTCTCCAAGGTCCTTTGACCTTGTTTGACCTATGATAAATCTCATGGCCATTTATTTGATGTTTTGATGAGGTTTTAGGAATTTGACAAACCATATTTAATTTAAATGTATTATTTTATTATTTTTAATTGGAATAAATGCCAAATAATTTTGTTGACCAATTGTGATGACTTGTTGGTGTTTGACTCTTGTTGTTGGGCCTTGGTCAAGGTTGATTTGACTTTGTCAAATTAATATCATTGGATTTAGGGGATTGATGGAATGTACATTCCATCTCCCAAAATGAATGAATGATATTAATTTGGTAAAAGTCCTCCTTTGATCAATTTGAGATTTCATCTATTCCCCTACTTCTTCATCTCATTCCCCTTCTTTATGCATTCATCTCATTTGGCCTATGATATCTCAAAGGCCTAAAGCTAGTTGATTGAAAAATTAACATGAGTATGGATGAGATTAGGCCACACCTTTTGCATATTCTTTTTGTGTGTGGTATGTTTCATGAGCATAGTTCATAATATTATGTCTCTAACATGCATTAACACCAAAATTCTATTGCCTGGCCTCAAATAGTTGTGACTTCTACATAAGTCCAATTACGATTGCTTAACATAGTGCTAAATTTGTGACATAAAAGGCATAGCATTCTAGTTAGTGAGATTGTAAGTCTCCCCTCTTTCATGGTATTGTGTGGAAACTTGGCCTTTTTTCCTTCCTTTGGAAGATGTCTTGGTTCAAGGATCCATGCTTATGATAAGTGGGTTGATTGTTCTCCAAAGAATGTCTAAGAATGAAAAGCAAAAACAAAACAATACTAACTCCTAACCAATTAACTACTAACTTTTAATTTCAATCCCTTTACTTTAATGTCATTTAATTCTAGCTTTTATACATTTGTCATTATTCATATCATTCTAATTGTTTATGTTAATGCAATTTTCACTTTGTCCATTTGAACCATATTGTGTGATATATTTTGTTTGTGTATACTTTGTTTGTTTGTGTGGTCTTTGACCATTAATGTACATAATAACAACAAAAACCCTAAAAAACTTTTGTGTGGACTGTTGGTTTGATCTTGGACAAATGGACTTAGAATTTAGGCAACATTCCTATGCTAAAGGACTTGGCCAATGCCAACTTATTGAGAAACCAAGTGCTTGCAATTTGAAACTTCATTTGATACATCATTCAAGATCTCTCTAAGTTCATCTGCAACATGATCATTGTGAAGCAGTTATTTTGAACCTGTGACTTGTGAAATTCATATGTTACATGGGCTACCTTGAAGAAGATCATGGAATGGGTAAGCTTGGATGTGTCCATCTTTATTTAATGCCTTGCTCTTCAAGATAATATAATTGTGCATTTGTGTGTTGCTTGTTTCTAAAAGTCCAAGGGAATTCAGGGTTTCTATTGACATTCATGTCTATTGGATTGCTACCCACTTGGTCAGATCTTTTCAACTCTAAACTTTTAATTTTGTACATAAGATTAGTCTCTTTATCTTCTCCCCATTTCTTTAATTTCAAAATATCTCCCTCCTTTTTCAAAACCTTCTTTGATTGAACTTATTTTGTTCTAAACTTTGACCACCTTTGCAAAAAGATAGAAACTTTGGCCTTATGTCATTGCATTTTCAAACTTCTTTTCTAAATCAAACTTGTCAATAGACTTAACTATACTTGACTTAGACTTTCAAAAAGCCAAAAAGAACTAACTCATTCAAACCATTTTTAGGCTTTTGTGCCTTTCAAACTTAATTTTTGTTAAAAAGCAATGCATCCACTTTGAAATTTGTATCACGAACTACGAGGTTTTGATCCCTCATTTTTATGTTGGCACGTAGGCACAAGACCAAAGGTCTTGCCAAACACAAAAATATAATTAATGAATTCTTTTCTCATCCCCCCATTCTATTTGTTTGTAAACATCACTTTGTACAAAATACATATGCACACAAAAAGGGCTCCCTAGGAGTACCTAGGACACTTTGGGTGCTAACACCTTCCCTTTGTGTAACCAACCCCCTTACCTGTAATCTCTGACTTTTTATTAGTTTTGATTTGAAAACTTCTTACTTTTAGGTTTTGTTCGTACTTTTTTCCCTTTTTCCCTTGGAAATTATAAAAGCGCGGTGGCGACTCTTGTTATTTGATCTCTAGCTTATCCATAGCTTGATGATCATGAATTTACCGCTACAGAAATTAAGTGGTGACTCTGCTGGGGAGTAGTCTCCAGTGGGTTTAGCCTATTTTTTGTGTGTATATATTTGTATATATGTGATGTTTGTATATATGTATGTGCGATATAATCTGCTTGTTGTGCTTGGTGATCTTTGAGTGGTGAGATAAGTTCTAACCCGAACTTGAGAGCAATTAAGATAGGAGGATGGTATAGTCATGTTCGACTTGTGTGGAGTAGTCCTTAACAAATTGGCTTGAGATCCATCCACTCAGTGGAGACTCTTTTGGATTTGGAAATGTCACACAAGTATTTATGGTTAGGCATTACTATCTCTAATTTGGGTCTGAGAAGCTGAGTACCTTAGAACATTTACCCCCTCTTGGCCTATTTTTAGGAGGTAGTGCAGAAACTGTTCAAGTGTAGACTTGATAACAGTTGTTATGCGATACTACACTCAGACAAGTTTCTCTTGAGAATATTATGGGTCGATGAGTCAGTCATCTTAACCTGTAATATCTAATAGATGGAATTAAATCTCTGGGAACTTTTTAGAACATGATCTACAGGTTATTTATCCTTAGTTCACTCCTTTGGGATGGTTCTTACCCAGACTCCATGCTCGTGACTTGCAATAAACCCTTGATTCTTGGTTGATCCAATCAAGTCTTGTCAATATCAATGGAACTTGGGTGTTGATAAGTGTAAGACCCTAAATTTTGTCCCTAAGATCCCCCTCATAGCATCATATCACATCATATCATTGCCTCAAGGATCATTGTGCACCTTTGCTTGCCTCCTAGTGGGTGGGTATCTTGTGAGTGTGGTTCTTGATCACCAAGCATGTTTAGCACTTGTATATCATTGCTTTTCATTTGTTTACTAACCAAAAGTACAAAAATATTGTCATCTAACCTTGTTACTTGCAGATGAAGCAAACTAGGTCAAACAGTCAAATCATTCATTGAGCAATAGATGGTGGCCATTCTTGAAGAATTTGGGCACCATGATCATTCATAAGAGATTCACATGAGTTATGGTATCATTTGGAATCAAGATCTCAAGAGAAAGAGGCTTGAAAGTCATCAGAACATGGCTCAGTCAACCAAAACCTTAGCAAAGTCAACTGTGGTCAACTATGCATTTAATCAGGGATTTGAAGGTGTGAGATGGTTGGAAAGGTCTCATTCATGTCCATACAAGCCTCAATTGACATTTCAAACATCCACAGTGAGGAATTGGAGGTCAGACAAAAAGTTTCCAAAAATAGTAATGACCTGTAATTTTCACCTACCAAAAATGGAAAGTCATTCTCCTCAAGATTACATGTCCAAGCAAGCTTCAAATCAAATTTTGTCCAACATGAAAGTTGAAGATCTTGCTCTTGCCTTTCCAAAAAGTCCAAGAACACTTATTTCTCATTTATGTTTGGCAAGTTATGATCAAATCAGTTTCAAGAATTTTGGAATTTCAAGGAGGCATAACTTTCAAACCATTTGGCCAATTTGGGTGATTCTTCTTTGAGCAAATCCCATTTGACATGTACTATCATAATGCATCATCACATTTCATCAAAAATCATCACATAAAAAGGTCATTTTTCAAGTGAACCAATTAAATTTTGGTGGGAAAAATAGTGATTTTCAAAAGTACATGGAATTTTCATGCCAAACCAATTTGAATAGCTTCTAAACATGATTTGTGACTTGCTTCAACAGATATTCACTGTTCCATTGGCTGCATCATCAAAAGGGTGATTTTGCCAAATTACATAACAAGCTCATTTTTACTAATCCATTTGGTTTGTGCTAATCATGTTTAGTAGCTGGATTAACAGAGGGTATAAGAGCTTAATCATAACAGAAATTCCAGATCCACAATCACAATCTCAAAATCAAAACAAAAATTCTCTCAATTCTCTCCAATTCTCTTCACACTTTTTTCACTTTTTTGATCGAATTTCTTCATTCTTTCTGTTTTCTTTGGTGCTAACCTTCATCTGTAGGATTCATTGAAGAACTGTTGAAGGCAATTGGTGGAAGAAGCTCGAAGAATTGGCACTGTTGAAGCATGGGATCTTCCATGGCAGTTTGAAAGTTCTTCATCATCGAGCACTGTTGAGCTAGAAGATTCACTCCATTCACCTTCCTAATCGTCATTGGACTTCTGTTTTCAACTTCCAAGCATCGAAATCACCAGAATCAAGAACTGCACATTCATAAGGTGAGATTTCAAAACCTTCGATTCTTGAAATTAACATGTGGCTTAGGTAGATCGTGGAACATAGGTTACACTGCAACTTAGATCATGAATTTTCATTGGATATTAAGGAAGTTATGTAGATCTGAACATTTGAATGTGAAATTAGTTTTGCTCGATCCGTGAAGCATGATTAGAATTAGGTTAATTGCTTGCTGGATTGATGTTCTACATGATGAGACGTTTCGATTGGTATATGGCATGATAGTTTTTGTGAGATTTTGTTCATGTTGATGATGAGCATGAAGAACACGATGAACACTTTGATTTTCTTCCCAGATCGCGCGTTTAATCCGTTTTGCGTGGCTTCATTTTCAAATTCCTGTTTCCCGCGCCATCTAGCCATTCGCGTGAGGACACCTCACTTAATGAAACGCAGAGTTTCATTAAGTGAGTAGATTAATTACAAGAATGCCACGCCTCCATTTAAATTCATTTTAATTCTTAAATGTTTATTTCATTTTCATCATCAATTTCAAAAATTCATAAATAATTCTTGGATGATCCAAATTGTGTGGGGATTTTTGCATCCATCTCCATTTTTCATCTAGTTTTTTATGAGCATGATAATACAAGTTGTGCATGGATGGTTATTATTTTGGTCTAATGTCTTTGATCATGTATGCTTTTTGCCTATGTCCTACCATTTCTTTCATGAAATCTTGATGCCTAATTGGAAATGCTTGAAATTTTACATGTGCATTCTAGACTCACTCCTGGTCATTTTGATATGTGGTTTGTAATTTTTGAGTTCCTGGATTGAGAGATATGATATGATCTTTGTAGGTGTTACATTTTATGCCATACCATTCCTTGTGCCTCTTCATGATTTTATTTGCCTTGCCATTTGAACTTTAATTGAGCTGGATTTTTGCATGATTGATCTTATGAATATTGAGAATACATGTGAATTTTTCTGGATTTGTTGAGTGCATTTTATATTTGTTTGATAATTTCTCCCCTGCTTGACCAATTGTTGACCATTTGTGAGACATGTTTGTATTTGATTTGTGAAATTCTGGTCATTAATTGGATGGATTTGAAATTTGGCATGTGTATTGTAGACATCTTGAGGTTTGCCATGGTTTTAGTCCCATTCATTTATCATGTTTTATCTCTGTTTTATGATTGGTTGAAGTGGATGCATGTTTTGATGCCATGTATGAGCTTGTATGAACTTGTGTTGACTTTATGATTTTCATTGACTTACTTCCTCTGGTCCAAATAGCATGAAATTTGATATGTTGCTCATTGGATGTGTCCTGTTTAAGCTTGAATTTTCTGGGAATTTATTGAGCTATTTTGGTATTGGTTTGATTGTGATCATTCTGTTTGCTCCCATGTGATTCCAAAATGCATAGTTTGACATGTTTTGCTTATAAAATGGATTTGGTGCATAGTTTTGATGTGAGACAAATTGGATTCTATTCTTCTTTGATAAATCTTGATTTTGATCAATTTTCACTTGCTGTTTTAAATTTTCTCACCTCCTTTGACCCTAGGCTTTGGCCTAAGGGTTCACTTCTCACGTTTGAGTTGTTTTTTTCAGGTTAAAGAAGCAATTGCTTTAAGGAGTTTAATTCAAGTTGATTGAGTTTGGTTTAATTGATTGTGATGAACTAACTTGGTTTATTTTTGTAGGATGCTAACTCATTTGCTTTGAGTTTGTGCTTTGCACATATGATTGATTGTGTTGTCTGTTGGTTCTTATGCTGTTTGTTTTGACTTTGTGATTGGGATACTTATTATATTTGATTGATTTCAGGTACCATAGTCGCTTTAGTTCCTTTGAGAACTTGCTATTGCTTTGCTTTGCTTAAGAATTGAGGTATACTCTCTTGTCTCCATGTAGTCTGGAAGACCTGGCTTGTTATTTAGCCAGGCAACTGTCTGAAGTCCTCCTTAAGAGGCAATGTTTGTGATTGTTTAACTTTGTCCCCAAGCAGGTAAAGACCTCATGTGAGGCAATTGGTAGACAAAAGAGATATGTAGCCTATCTCCTACTATTCTGTGAGTCACTCACCTTGCTCACACCACTTGTGTTGATGCATAGTGAGTAAAAGCCCAAGATCTATCGAGTCCTTAACTTGTGGAGAGAGTTCCATCTTTCTGAACTCCCACGCCTTCTGATATTCAATGCTCTCCCTGACCAGGGATAAGAGTGATGAGGCACACCCCTCATATCCTTTCATCTGCTTCACCTTGGCTCTCAATGTCAAGGTTAAGAGCACCATTTACCCTATTCCAGTTGACTTTTAAGTCTAACCCTTTGATTGAGCCTAATTGTTTGGTTATAGTGAGTGCTAAATGACTTTGTTTGATTGATTTCTTGTTGCATTTGTACATGCTTGCTTACATTTGTGCACTTATCATCATTGATTGTTCATTATTTCATGATCATCATTGCATACCTTTGTGATCCATGTTTGGTTTACCCATTGAGGACAATTGTAAGACCATGTTCTTTGGCCATTGTTCCTATGATTTGGAAGGGATAGAGTGTAAGACCATTTCATTGGTCACTCATATCCTCTTTGCTTAATGCTTGTTTGTTTGTTGTATGTGAGGATGCAATTGTAAGACCATGTTGTTGGCATTTGTATTCCTACGATCATCCTTTGGAGGTTGGTATAAGTCCAGATAGATTGGCATCTGACATCCAAGTTTTGTTTTACCTTAGGAGATTGGTGTAAACCCATTTATTGGTATCCGATATCCGCTTTTGCTTTGTGAGATTGGTATAAGTCCATTGATGGCATCCGGTATCATTGTTTTGTTTTAGGAGGTTGGTGTAAATCCATTTATTGGTATCCGATATCCGCTTTTGTTTGTGAGATTGGTATAAGTCCATTGATGGCATCCGGTATCACCTTGCTTTTATTTGCTTGCTTTGTTGCCTATTCCTAAGGACACACTTGAATCATCTTCTATATGATTTCGAGAGGTGAACCTTTCTAAGAAGTTTTACATTCCATCATCCATACCCTCTTTGTCCTAAACCTTTTCACACTTTGCTTTCAGAAACTTTGACTTGTTGTGCAAACATCTTCATGTCTTTTCAAATTAGAAACCTGGACCATAAGTCCTTGACTTTTCAAACTTCACTTTTCATAACACTTCTTTGAATCAATCTTAATCATACCTTGACCATATTTTGTGAATACTCATAATCAATTAACTTCACCCATTCAATTGTTTTGGCTTTGTCCACTGTTAATATCTTTTCATGCATTAGCCTTAGGTTTTAATTGCCATAGTGGTTGATGTAAATCTTACCTTATCCTTAGTGAGTTGATTGTAAGTCTTCCATACTTATTATAGGGTTAACCCCTCACTAGTATGTTGAAGCCGTCCTCGCATGGTGGATTGTTGATTCGGGTTAAGTTTTCTCCCATTGGTAATGAAAAGCCTTAGTGCTTGTGTTTTAAAATGAACTCACTAATTTTTGGAAATCTTTTAGCCGAACTACGGCGTTTTGATCCTTACCTTTGATGGAAGGTACGTAGGCAACGGGTTCATCCGTTCAAACACAAAAATAATAAAATTGTACATTCTTTTCTCATCATCCCATTCATGTTTGCACAATATGTCAAAACAAATAAACATTTTTATACAACAAGTGTGAAAAGGGCTCCCTAGGAGTACCTAGGACGTGATGGGTGCTTAACACCTTCCCATTGCGTAATTTACCCCTTACCCAGATTCTCTGATCTTTTATTGGTTTTCTACGTGTAAAACTTCTTAGGTTTTTGTTCGCTTTTTAACCAGTCCTTAGGATAAATAAAAGTGCGGTGGAGACTCGATTCATTGTATACTTTGCTTATGGTTTAATCAATAAATCATATAGCGACGAATACACCGGTACAGAAAAGTGGCGACTCCACTGGGGAACAACATTAGACCTTCCCTGGTGGTATTGCCTACTTTTCACCCTTGTTGTATGATATTGTTTATGTGTTATTTGACATATGTTTGTACAATTTGGGATAACTGTATTGATTGTAATGTTTGAATTGCTTGATATACAATTGCTGTTTGCTTTGGTGATCTCTGTGAGATGAGTTCTATACCCGAACTCGAGAGCACTCTAGGATAGGAGAATGGCGTAGTCTTGTCGACTGGTGTGGAGTATTCCTTAGCCAGTTGACTTGCGAGTCCATTCACTTGGTGGAGGTCATGTTGGATTGATAATGTCACACAAGTTATTTGTGGTTAGGCATTATTCTTTCTATCATGTGCCTTAGAAGCCAAGGACCTTAGTTTACCAAACCCATCTTGGCCTATTTTAGGACGTAGTGCGGAGGTCGTTCAGATGTAAGATCTGATGTGATTGTTACGCGATACTACACTCATAAGAGTCTCTCTTGAGAATATTTTTGGAATACGAGTATTCGTTCCTCCGATAATATCCGAGAGATGGGATGATGATTATGGGAACCTCTGGTAGAACATGTCTGGCAGGTTTAAACCCTAGTACACTCCCGTTGGGTGGTTCTTAACCAAGACTCCATGCTCGTGACTCTCAGCAAACCCATGATTCGTGGTCGAGTCGTTCAAACATCGTTAATATCAATGGAACTTGGGCGTTGATAAGGTGCAAACCATAATCCGCCAAAATGGATGATTGATATTAAGGATGTTAGAGTCGGTTCATGTACCGTTAATATCAATGGAACTTGGGTGTCGATAAGGTGAAAACCTAAATCCACCAAAATGGATGATTGATATTAGGGATACAACGAGCTTTCCCACGACCTTTGTTTGGTGTGACTTGCTTGATCCTTGAGTGTGATTGTTGCATTCATACATTCATGCATTCATCTACATTCATGTCATCAGAAAAAAGAAAATTTTCAAGGAACTTAAAGGGTTTATTTGCAAAATTTTCAGACATGGAAAGACCAAAAAGGCATACAAAGAAGTACAGCTTTAGACAGCCCGATGTGAAAGAGTTAAGGAATCTGACATCTTATGTATTAGATCCCTTGGTTTTCAAAGCTCGCTATGGGAAGCTTCTGCCTCTGCTGACTACTCAGGTTGATGAGGGATTGATGAGTACTCTGGCTCAGTTTTATGATCCTCTGTATCACTGCTTCTCATTTCCGGACTTCTAGCTGTTGCCTACCTTGGAGGAGTATTCTCATCTTATTGGGATTCCTATTCTGGATCAGGTGTCGTTCAGTGGCTTAGAGAGTATTCGGACTGCTCGAGAGATTGCAGATTTGTTGCACATAGATGAAGCTTTGATTAAAGCTAACCTGACTACTAAAGGCGGAATTCAGGGTTTTCCTTCCGAGTTCCTCGTCGCTCAAGCTACCATCTATGGGAAGGCCATGAGTGAGGATGCCTTTGAGGCTTTATTTGTGCTGCTCATCTATGGGTTGGTCTTATTCCCCAACTTCGACAAATTCGTGGACATGAACGCCATTAGGATCTTCTCAGTTCTTAATCCCGTTCCGACTTTGTTGGGTGATGCCTATGTCTCTTTGCATCTGAGGAATGCAAAGGGCAGAGGAGTTATTATCTGCTGTCTACCTCTGCTGTACAAGTGGTTTATTTCGCACTTGCCGCAGACTCTTGCCTTCAAGGAGAACAAGGGATGTCTACGGTGGTCTCAGAGACTCATGTCTCTCACTAATGATGATATCTCTTGGTATGATCGCGTGTATGATACTGTGCAGATCATTGACTATTGTGGTGAATTCCCTAATGTGCCTCTTCTTGGTACATGTGGTGGGATCAGCTACAACCCTATTCTCGCACGTCGTCAGCTGGGTTCCCCCTAAAGGATAAAACTCATAACATTCTGTTAGAAGGTGTATTCTTTCAGGAGGGTAAAGATCCTCAAGGCCTGAAAGCCAGATTTGTCCGCGCTTGGCGCAAGATCTACAAGAAGAGTAGGAACGAATTGGGTCCGGAGAATTGCATTGCTTTGGAGCCCTATACCTCTTGGGTTAGACAGAGAGCTGACGTGTACTTGATGCCATACGACCATCCGAGACCTACACCGTTGGATGTGGCTGGGCCTTCAACCCTCCCTACCCAACGTGTAGAGAAGTTGAGAGAAGAAGACCTTTCACGTGCTTGGATCCGTGAAAGAGAAGAATTGCTGCAGCAGCTTAAGGAGAAAGACGCTCTGATTGAGTTTCTCGAGCATCGAGTGATCGACGATCCGAACGACACTTGGACTTCTCTGCTTCCTCAGTCTTCCAAATTCTGGAAGAGGAAGTATGATCAGCTTGCAAAGGAGAAAGCAGATATGGAAGCTACCTATGAGAGAGAGATCAAGAAGCTGTGTGTTTCTCGTCTTCCAGCATCCCGAGCTACTAGGGATCCATAGGATGTTATTTTCCTTTTCTCTTTGTAATATGATCAAAAAATGTTGTACTTCTTTGTCTCGATTATATTGAATGAGATATTTTCCATAATGATAATAAATGCTTTAAAAATTCAAAATTTGCAAATAATACCCCAAGGGTTCCTTGAAAATAAAACAAAGCATATGCATGAGCATTTCATGCATCATTTTGCATAAGCAGGTACCTTGTTTTTGGTCTTCTTGTTCTGACTCTGTGTTCTTCATTTATTTTGAAGACAAGCTGACTCACCGGTACTATACTCGAGCCAATTCTGCAAGAGTTATGGATCAGCTAGAGCAAGAGAACCGAGAATTGAAAGAAGAGGTCGCCAGACTTGGCGCTTTGATGGAGCAACTTCTTGCTGCTCAGAACCAACCTGCTCAACCGCCTGCAACTCCTGTTCAGAGGACAGTTGTCTCAGAGATTGTGGTTCCGACTGTGCCTGTCGCCAGTGCTCATTTCACATCTCACGCCATGCCAGCCGGGTTCCCTTGGGGTATGCCTTCGGGTTTCATGCCTGACATTCCTGCTCCAACCTTTGCTCATATGCCGGCATCTAGCCCGGTCCCTGTTGCTGCTCCTCCTGTCGTGCATACCATGCCGAGGGTAGACGACACCATCTATCATTCCGAGCCGTTTGAGGGCCCGGATGTTAATGAGAAGATGGAAGCGATGAATGACCAATTCCTTGAGCTGAGGAAGGAATTGAAGACCCTCAGAGGTAAAGATTTGTTCGGCAAGTCTGCTGCCGAGTTGTGCCTTGTTCCCGATGTCAAGATACCGATTAAATTCAAAGTACCTGACTTTGAAAAATACAAAGGGAACACCTGTCCACTTGCTCACCTGGTCATGTACGCCAGGAAGATGTCAACCCAAACTGATAATGATCAGCTTCTGATCCATTATTTTCAGGACAGTCTGTCCGGTGCTGCGCTCAGATGGTACATGAGTTTGGACAGTGCTAATATCCGATCCTTCAACGATCTTGGCGAAGCCTTCGTCAAGCAGTATAAATATAACGTTGATATGGCGCCTGACCGTGATCAGCTCAGGGCCATGTCCCAGAAGGACAAGGAAACTTTCAAGGAGTACGCCCAGAGGTGGCGAGAGCTGGCTGCTCAGATTACTCCACCGCTGGAGGAGAAAGAGATGACTAAGATCTTCTTAAAGACTCTTAGGTCATTCTATTACGAGCGGATGGTAGCAAGCGCTCCCTCTGATTTCACCGAGATAGTGAACATGGGGATGCGACTTGAGGAAGGTGTCCGTGAAGGACGGTTAGCCAAGGATGAGAGCTCTTCTTCTAAACGGTATGGGGCGTTTAAGAAGAAGGATGGGGAGGCACATGCTGTGCAATCCCATACCAAGCCCAGAAGACCCTCTGTTCAGAGGAAGCCTGCACGGCGCAACAGCAATCAGCACCAGGTGGCTCATATAGCACCTGTATTCAGAGACAGTGCTCAATACCAGCAATCTCAACATCAGCCGCAGTATCAGCAACAGCAGCGTCCACAGCAACAGGCTTATCAACCTCGTGGAAGTACAACCAACCAAGCTAATTTGAATTATGATAGGAAGAAGATCAGCTTCGATCCAATTCCTATGTCATATGCAGAGCTTTATCCTTCCTTGTTGGAAAGGAAGTTGGTTTCTCCCAGGGATCCTCCTGTCGTGCCTGCAAATCCCCAATGGTGGTATAAACCAGACCAGCACTGCGTTTATCACTCCGGTGCTCCGGGTCATAACATTGAGAATTGCTATCCACTCAAGACTAAGGTTCAAGACCTTATGAGATGTGGGATTCTGAGCTTTTAAGACTCGAGCCCGAATGTCACCAAGAACCCATTGCCCGCGCATGGGAAATCTGTCAATATGGTCCAGGGATGCCCTGGGAAGTACAAAGTCAAATATGTAAGCCATATTAGACAGTCGCTGGTCGAATTACATCGGTTGCTGTGTCAGTACAGCCACATGGAGCATGACCACGACAAGTGCCGCATTTGTTCGGTTAACCGTTTGGGGTGCAACCAAGTACGCAGAGAACTTCAAGAACTGCTAGATGAGGGTACCATTGAGATTTTGCAGAATCGCAATGTGGATGAAGACGAACCCGAGGTGAACGTTATTTCACCGGTGTTCAAGCTACCCGAGCCTGTTGTTATCCGATATGATAGCAGCAAGCCGAAGGTCTCTCCTTCTTTGGTCATTAAGCCTGCAGGCCCTGTGCCTTATGCTTCAGACAAAGTTGTGTCGTTCAGGTATAATCCTGTTGCTGTGCAGGATGGGGTAGAAGTGCCTTTGCCTTCAACGTCTGTGACTAACATTGCTGATGTGAGCGGGTTGACCCGTAGCGGTCGCGTGTTCTCTGCACCTCCCAAGGCTCCTGTTGCTTCTGATACTGCTGAGCGTCCCGTGGGGACGGCTGTGAATATTCAGAATCCGGCATCTGTTACCAGACCCTCCTCCTCTGTACAAAAGGCTCCTACTTCTTCAGTTGGCCCGAGTGGCATTATGAATGAAGAATCTGATGAGATGCTGAGGCTCATCAAGAAGAGTGAGTACAACGTTGTAGACCAGCTTCTACAAACGCCTTCCAAAATTTCCGTTCTATCTCTGCTGTTGAATTCAGAACCCTATAGGGAGGCTCTGCAGAAGGTATTGGATTTGGCGTATGTTGATCATGACGTCACGATCGAGCAGTTCGATAGTATTGTTGCAAACATTACCGCTTGCAACACTTTGAGTTTTTGTGACGCTGATCTCCCTGAGGAGGGAAGAGACCACAACATGGCTTTACACATCTCCCTGAATTGCAAATCTGATGCCATGTCCAACGTGCTGGTGGACACTGGATCATCTCTGAATGTATTGCCAAAAACCACACTCTCCAAGTTGTCATATCAAGGGCCTCCTATGAGGCAGAGTGGTGTTGTTGTGAAGGCGTTCGATGGGTCGCGCAAAACTGTGATTGGGGAAGTTGATCTCCCAATCAAGATCGGACCAAGTGATTTCCAAGTTACCTTCCAGGTAATGGATATCCACCCATCTTACAGCTGTCTCTTAGGCAGACCATGGATTCACGAGGCTGGCGCCGTGACATCCACCCTGCACCAGAAGCTAAAATTTGTGAAAAACAAGAAACTGGTTGTGGTAGGGGGAGAAAAGGCTCTCCTGGTTAGCCACCTGTCTTCTTTCTCATATATTGACGCTGAGGATGAAGTTGGGACTCCGTTCCAAGCTTTATCTATTGATGAACCAATTGAGAAGAAATCTCCTTCATTCACTTCCTACCGTGATGCAAAACTGGCCATTGAATGTGGTGCAGTTGCTGGTTTAGGGAAGGTGATTGAGCTGGAAGACAACAGATCCCGGGCTGGCATTGGCTATTCGTCTGGGGCGTTTAATGAGCAAGGTTTGTTCACGAGTGGAGGATTCATCCATGACGATCAACCTGAGGAAGAAGTTGCTGCTATCTTGGAAGAGGATGCAGAGGACCTGAACAATTTCGTCATTCCTGGTGGTGTCTGCCACAATTGGGTCGCTGTAGATGTTCCTACAGTCATCCATAGATCAGAGTAATTGTTCACTTTGTTTAAAACCCTTCTCCCATGCCAAAAGGAGAAGTGATGACATTGTTGGCAGCATTTAATACAATGATGTTTTCATTCAATTAATGCATTGTTAAACATTTGTTTTCACTTTTTGCTTTTTGCATGAAATCAGTGATCACAAAAAACCCATAAAAAACAAGAATAAAAGCAAACATTTTTCATCTGCATAATGATTTGCTTGTTTAAATTCTAAAGTTTTTCCTTAACCAAAATCATTATGCAGGTTGATCTTAAAACCCATTGAACATAATGATCCAACGCCATCTCCCAATTTTGAATTCCCTGTATTCGAGGCAGAGGAAGATGATGTTGAAGGAATTCCTGATGAGATTTCCCGTCTCCTTGAGCACGAGAAGAAGATCATTCAGCCGCACCTTGAAGATCTGGAAACAGTCAACTTGGGGTCTGAGGATTGTGTTCGTATGGTGAAGATTGGGGCACTTCTTGAAGAGTCTGTCAAGAAGGATTTGATCGAATTGCTACGAGAATATTCCGATATCTTCGCTTGGTCATATGAAGACATGCCGGGTCTAGATACAGATATCGTGCAACATTTCCTGCCTTTGAAGCCTGACTGCGTGCCTGTGAAGCAGAAGCTCAGAAGAACTCATCCAGACATGGCAGTGAAGATCAAAGAGGAAGTTCAGAAGCAAATTGATGCGGGGTTTCTGGTGACTTCTACATATCCTCAATGGGTGGCCAATATTGTGCCTGTTCCTAAGAAGGACGGAAAAGTCCGTATGTGCGTTGATTACAGAGATTTGAATAAGGCTAGTCCGAAAGATGATTTCCCTCTACCACACATTGACATGTTGGTAGACAATACAGCTAAATTCAAAGTCTTTTCCTTTATGGACGGATTTTCCGGTTATAATCAAATCAAAATGGCACCCGAAGATATGGAGAAGACAACATTCATCACACCTTGGGGAACATTCTGTTATCGAGTGATGCCCTTCGGTCTGAAGAACGCCGGAGCCACGTATCAACGAGCCATGACTACCTTGTTTCATGATATGATGCACAAGGAGATAGAAGTATATGTTGATGATATGATTGCCAAGTCCCGAACGGAAGTTGAACATGTTGAGCATTTGTTGAAGCTTTTTCAGCGTCTGAGGAAGTTTAGACTTCGCCTGAATCCGAACAAATGTACATTTGGAGTCCGTTCCGGCAAGTTGTTGGGTTTCATAGTCAGCGAAAGAGGTATTGAAGTTGATCCTGCCAAGGTCAAAGCAATACAAGAGATGCCTGCACCCAGAACTGAGAAGCAAGTCCGAGGTTTTCTTGGCCGCTTGAACTACATTTCCAGATTTATATCCCACATGACTGCCACATGTGTGCCGATATTCAAGCTCCTCCGGAAAGATCAGTCTCATGATTGGACTGAGGATTGCCAGAAAGCTTTCGACAGTATCAAAGAGTATCTGTCCGAACCTCCGATCTTGTCTCCTCCCGTGGAAGGAAGACCTCTGATTATGTATTTGATTGTGCTTGAAGACTCGATGGGTTGTGTTTGTCGCAACCTGAAAAATACAGGAGGTGCAAAAAAACAACCGGCGAAAGAAAAAGATGACAGAAGAGTCGCCACCGTGCGTTATTTATCCCAAAGGAGGGAAAGGAAACGTTCGAAGTAAACCTGGAGAAAGGAAAGGAAAAGACAAGGTCTCGCAACCAAATCTTGGGTTCGGGAGTCGATTATGCGAAGGGAAGGTATTAGCACCCCTACGCATCCGTAGTACTCTACGGGATCCACTCTTGTTTGTTTCTTGTCTAAAGGGTGTGTGTTTATCTAATGTACTATTTACTAAAAGGGTCAAGAGAAAAATGACTCGCACAGATATCGCATCCATTGCATACGTATCTCATCTGAATATGAGAATCAGAGTCTTCGTAGCTCGGGTACCTATGGGTGAAAGAGATGTGTGCTCGCTAAGACATCGCGTCTTATGCCTACGTATCTCATCGGGAATGAGAATCAGAGCAAAACGTAGTTCAGCTAACTACGGGAACAAAGGTCTCGATTGCAACTAGGGCAAGAGAAAGGGAAAGTCTCAATCGCAACGAGGGCGAGAGAAAGGATCGCAACAAGGGCGAAAGCAACCAAGGATTAGTTGTTAGTTGTTAGTCAAACTCGGCAAGACATCGCATCTTGTGCCTACGTATCTCATCTGAACATGAGAATCAGAGTTGCCGTAGTTCGGCTACATAGGGATTGCCATCTGAACATGGACTTACAAAAGGAGGACACCAGTTGTGTCAAAGGAGAGTGGGCGATGTGTTCACGTCCTAGCAGTAGGTGTCGCAGCTCGCGGAATCGAGTCTTAGGCAGTTACCTCTTTGCAATAGAACGGATTGACATGCCACAGGATCGGAGACGCACGAAAGGTCTAAAAGAAACGGGGAAGCTCTGCCCTAGAGTTGTCATGCAATATGTACTTAAGTGTTAGGATTTACAAATCTACACTCGGAAAAGCGTCATCTATCTCTACTCAACAAACGTATCTGAAACATTGTTTTGTATCTCTTATGACAATACATCTTTCATTTTAAAAGGTTTTTGATTGGTCGCACGGCGGCGAGAAAAAAAAGAGTTTGATTGGTTGGATGTGCTTTGAGTGATGGCGAGAACCAGGATTGGCGAGATATACATCTCGAATCCTAGCCTCAGGAGTGCATGGTATACACCATGTTCCATTTCCACCTTTATTGAAAAAGTGTTAAATAAGAATTAGGTATTTTGAGTTTTTTGTTGTGAAAATGACTTGACCTAGATCAAGTATTGATGGACGTTTGAGAAAGATTTGAATGAGTGTTTAAGAAAATAAAGTGGGTAAATTGGATGATGGCGAAAGCTAGGATTGGCGAGATATACATCTCGAATCCTAGTCTCAGGAGTGCGTGGTATACACCACGTTCCACTTCCATCTTTATTGAAAAAGTCTTGACTATGAATTAATATTTTTTTGAGTTTTTATTAGAGAAAATGGCTTGACGTTGAATCAAACATTTGATGAAAGTTTGAAAGAAAAGGAATAGAATAGGAATGAATTGATTTGTTTATTGAGAAAATACTCGACGTTGGATCGAGTCATATTTTTGTATTTTTCAGAAATGGTGGATTTTACTCTTTGGTTAGTAGCTAACTAAACAGTCAAGCAAATAAAGAAATGAAAAGCAGTAAAATTATTACACATCGGGGGAGTGGGGTACATTTTGTCAAATGGGGATTTGAAATACTGAAATAATTAAATCGGGCCCAAACAACAAATAATGCAATGTATGAGTGTAAGTGCAAGAGAACTGTCTCATTGTAAGAAGGCCCAAGAGTAAGCTATGTGAGGTTGATGGCGATGCTTAAAAAGCAATCGACTTACAAAGGTGTGGAAAATGGGCTCGATATTAAATCGAGAAAAATATGATTTTTATAGTTTTAAAATGGTTTTGAATGAATGATGAAATTACAAGAAAACAAATTTGCATTATTAACAAATGAAACTATGAGTATACTAAAGGCATAAACATAAAAATAAAATGTTAAAAGAAATAGAATACTAAAGGAAAATAAAATGCTAAAAGAAAAATAAAATACTAAACAAAAAAGTGCTACACATGAGTATTGAACCCACTCCACTCAAGACTATAGAAACCACCCCTCTCCACCAGACCACTCATGGTTATTTATTATTTTGATGCTACTTTAAATATATAAACCAAAATAGATTAAACGTTAGAATAAAGAAAAGAGTCTGTTGGACTATCCTAATAAATGATGGGGAACCAAAAATTAAAACCCAGCCGCCTGGCTGTTGGGTTCTTCAACAGAATGTGCATTGAAAATGTGTAATATTTATTAACTAAAATTTAGGAAGTTTAAACAAATTTTTTAGTATTTTCAAAATAAACCTATCCTATTTAAAATGAAATAAAGAAAAGAAAAAAAAAGAAAAAATGGAACAGTAGCAGACTCGTTCTCTCCCTCACTCTCTCCCCAATCTCACAAACTCCCTCAAGCTCAGAGAAATCTCTCCCTCATCGCTCTCTCAATCTCGTTCCCAATCAAACTCAGATGCTTAACAATGCTAAACAAAAGACAAGCATAAATCCACGGTTTCAAAGAAACATCAAGTAGGAATCTCACCTTTGGCGATGACAATGAATCAGGTGAGCTTAAATCTTCCTCCTCCTTTCCAATACCGGGTTTTTTTGATTTGGGATTTGGGTTTTGCTTTGCTTTTTAGGTTTCGATTCCGCCTCTTTTTGTTTATGGTTTTCTCCAATTTTTCGTTGTTCAAAAATCCCCCCTTACTGATTCACCTTTTTTTCTATTTATGCCTCCTGATTTAGGGTTTCAATTTGGTATCTTGGATTCAAAAGAGGCGTTCCTGCAAAGCACTTTCTTTGTGCTCAGTATCGGATTGGCTTGTTTAATGCTAAAACCGAAAACGGTATTCTGAACCCACTCTTTCTTCTTCATTTTTGTCTCTATGCCAAATTGGGATATTTTCTTGAATTACTGCTTTTGCTAATTACCTTATTCTTTTTACTGCAGTGACTTTTTTTGTGAAAACTCAAGAGCAGT
The DNA here is from genome assembly GCF_024323335.1 of Lathyrus oleraceus. Classification (NCBI taxonomy): domain Eukaryota; kingdom Viridiplantae; phylum Streptophyta; class Magnoliopsida; order Fabales; family Fabaceae; genus Lathyrus; species Lathyrus oleraceus. The sequence continues at coordinate 242,599,654 of NC_066582.1, read as the reverse complement.
TTCGGTTGAGGTTCAATGGTCTGTTATAGAAGTAGGCACTTGTGGACTTGCAGTAGGTATTGAGGACCATGGTTGTCATGTTTTGTAGCAGGTAACCTTAGAGCTAGGATTAAACCAATTGAATTAGATGCAACCTATTGAATTGGTCATAGCCATTACAAGCTTAACATGTACGTCCTTTCATTTGATTAATTCTCATGACTCCACTAATTATTCATGCTCTTTTTCCACTGCAGACTTTGATGTCCGCTGAATCCACTTCATGGGACAAATTGTTCATGGCCTGTGATGCGCTTGGTTAGGAAATTCAATGGCTAGCACTTGTGCACACTGAGTTGGTAGGTCTTGTAAACCATGCCCTGTTACATTGCATTGATTTGCTGTTCATTTGGTATGCTCATATCCTGTTAATGCAGGCTGTGGTTGATGTTCCATAGGTCCCACTTGCCTTCTTTTGCTGTAGCACATGCCTGAATTGATGGCTTTGGAGGTTTGGCAATTTGCTTCAGCTGACTGTTTTCAACAAGAACTTAAATGCAGTTGCTATGCCTTGGCTTAATGATGAGAAAGATGTTGTTGGCTCAAGTTGTTGCGTGATTTTGCAGTGCAGGTTGTGTTGGAGCTCCCTACTAGGATAGAACTGGGTCTGACATGAGATTATGGTATTGCTGCAGGTCTGAACTAGTTTGTAGGCTTAAAACAAGTTGGTCATTGACACACATATTCATGGATTATGCATTGAGGTTTCTGGATGGTCGAGTTCATGCAGAGATGATTCTTTTGCTGCAGCTTTCATGAGCCCTTCATCATTACAATTTTAAGGCCAAATGCAGGTGCTAGCATGTCTAAATAGTTATGTAAGCTCAGATGACTGTATGATTGCAGCTGGTAGCAGGTTCTTCTTTTCATCTTCACTGGTTTGACATGGTTTCACCTGGATTATTGCAGCAAGCTATGGTCATGGTAATTTGGCTTGATGCAGGTGGGTATAGTCATAGTATGGCAAGGCAAGCTGGGTCGATGGTTTGAGTTAGCAGCATATGCTTCCAATGAGGAATGGGGTTGATGATTGTAGGTTTAATGTTGCTCAATTCTGCAGCACACCTTATCCATGTATTTCCACTCGCCTAAGTTCAACCTTGGTCTGGTTTTACACAGCAGTGTTCCCACAGGTATGTTACTAGGTTGTGGTTGGTCAATTAGCATTGGATGGTTGTTGCAAATGTTAGCTGAATTGGACTGCTATGCTTATGATTAAAAGGTCATTACTTGATGATGCAATGTTGTGGTTTTCCAACTGCTGCAGGAGGACTCTACAATTGGTCCTTGCTTTGAACCACAATATTCATGGCAGAAATGATGTCGATAAGAATGTTGTGTGTTGGTGCATATTCACTGCGGGGTTATGGTCTGCTGTATAGGTTGCAGGGTGTTGTGATTCTGCACAAGAGGTTAGGCATTGGTTTGTGGGCATAAATATGATGTGTGGATTTTGCATTGGCAACAACAGCAAGCAAGGAAAGACAAGGTTCATGTGCCTGTAGCCATGGTGAGCTTTGCCATCTTGCTGAGTTTTGGATTTAGCCAGGCTTCATTGTGCACTTCAAGGTATCTCAGGCCATGTTTACATGGTTGCAGGACATGTTTGGCCAGATGGAGTTAGGATTGGAAGTGCAGCAACACATATAACATGGTGGACATGAAATTGAACATGAGCCAAATTACTTAAAAATGAAGAAACCAAACAAAAGTATATCAAATCAAAACCTTTGGATGAAGCATCAAGGCCAAATGGGTTAGATTAGATTTTTGATGGTCAACAAATGGAGAGGTTGACTTTGGTCAAAGTTGACCAAAAAGACAACTGTTGACCAAAGTCAATAATAGGTCAAAACTTTATTTTTTTTGGTATTTCCTTTGTAAATGGACAATGGATTGATGATCATGGGAAAATTTTAGGGTATTAAGGTCTTGGGTTGACTTTAGTCAAAGTTGACCAAAAGGTCAATTGTTGACCAAAGTCAACAATTGGTCAAAAATGTCAAATTTTGGTATTTTCTTACGTAGAATCAAATGTAATGGTTTAAAATGATGTGAAATGAATTGAAATGGATTAACAAATGGTTTGAAGTTGGCTTCCAAATTGTTTTGTCTTATGACTTGAATGTTTGACTTTTGAAAAATAATTTGACTGATAATGTACATGAACAAGGCCATGAAATGAGACCATAAGGTTAGGGTTTTGACATAGTATCCATGAACCAATAACATGACTAGCAAGTGGCTTGAAACACAAGAAGCTTGGTTGTTTGGATGACCAAGACCATATGAGTATTAACAATCACATGAACCACACCATGACTTTGGACCAAGACCAATCCTCATATAAGACCAGAGTAAGGTTAGGCCAAACGTGCTAAACAAAAGTGAAAACATAAAAAATTCAGGACCAAAATCGGGGTATGACAGTTGCCCCTATTTAAGCGTCTTCAACTAGAGAATATGAAGCAGGACGTTCTTCATATGATCATAGTGGGAGATGATTAAATACTAAGAAGACCCGAATTTTGATCCTGAGTCCCTATGAAATGGTTAACAATGCCTGTCAGAATCGGCAAAGAAGCAATCTCAAAAGAAGAATCCGTCTGGTACGGTGAAAATCGGCCCGAGTACCGGAACAGAAAGTTGACCTGGATACCAAAATAAATGGTAACACAGGAATACCGATGGCCTGAACGCCGCACATTAGTCTGAACACTAGGCATCAGAATATGAGAGTATCAAATGTTGGTCTGATCACCGGAAATCTGGCCTAAATGCCACTTCGGTCTGGATACCGGAAACTGGCCTGAATGCCACAAGTTGCCTCGACCTGAATGTCGGAAACTTCTTCGATCTGAATATCAGAAAAAACTGGCCTGAATGCCACTTCGGTCTGGATACCGGAAACTGGCCTGAATGCCACAAGTTGCATCGACCTGAATGTCGGAACTTCCTCGATCTGAAAATCGCAAAAAACTGGCCTGAATGCCACTTCGGTCTGGATACCGGAAACTGGCCTGAATGCCACAAGTTGCATCGACCTGAATGTCGGAACTTCCTCGATCTGAAAATCGGAAAAAACTGGCCTGAATGCCACTTCGGTCTGGATACCGGAAACTGGCCTGAATGCCACTTCGGTCTGGATACCGAAAAAAAACTGGCCTGAATGCCACTTCGGTCTGGGTACCGGAAACTGGCCTGAATGCCACAAGTTGCATCGACCTGAATGTCGGAAACTTCTTCGATCTGAATATCGGAAAAACTGGCCTGAATGCCACTTCGGTCTGGATACCGGAAACTGGCCTGAATGCCACAAGTTGCATCGACCTGAATGTCGGAAACTTCTTCGATCTGAATATCGGAAAAACTGGCCTGAATGCCACTTCGGTCTGAATACCGGAAAATTGGCCTGAATGCCACTTCGGTCTGAATACCGGAAAAAACTGGCCTGAATGCCACTTCGGTCTGGATACCGGAAAAAACTGGCCTGAATGCCACTTCGGTCTAGATACCGGAAAACTTCATGCCTGGCAGCATCGGCAGAAATAGGGAAAATGATAATTGAGGCGGCACGTGGGCCAACGACCCATGCTGGGGATAATAAGTCATGAACAACCTTCAGTCTGAGCACTGGAAACAAACTTCTGGCTTGTCACTTGGGATGCCGAGAATGTTTTATGCTTACATGCGTATGTTTGAATTTTTCAATGGCGTAATGCTCCATGAGAATGGAAATGCTACGCGATTTGGGAGGATGCAATGCAATATGATTCTACATGCAGGGATGCGAAATGCTGGGGAAAATGCCAAGCCGAAGCAAGGAATCCTGTCGGGGAAATAACTGGCCGCGCGGTGTTGTGACGATAACGAAATACCGAGACTCTGACTGGGGAGAGAATGGCACTGCCAACCTGTTGTTGGGGGAAGTGATAGTGGTTCTGGCAACCATAATCTACGAGAGATGACTCAGCAGGGGGGGAGAAAACACCGATACGGTACCGAGGTTATGTTTCAAGGCAAGAGATCATCGATCTGGCATCGGGATCATCGATCTGGCATCGAATTCTGAGGAGCAACTACTTCTGCTGGGAGGATACGGTCTGGCACTGTCAACTCCGCTGGGGATATACAGTCTGGCACCGTCAACTCCGCTGGGGATATACAGTCTGGCACTGTTAACTCTACTAGGGAGTGTATAGTCTGAAACAACCGCTTGGGGAGTACAGTGGTGAGAACCTGCTGGGGATTGAAGAATCCAACACTCTGATCAGCTCTGCAGGGATAAGACACCGGATTCGTCTGTTGGCGACTTCACTAGGGAAGATATTCACGATCATCTGCAGGGGATTTTAAGGAAATGCCCTGAGGGTATCTGTTCTGAATAGATGATCCAAAGCACTTAAAATTCACATCAACTTTAAATGTTTATTAAGCATGTACCTGTAAAGCCCTTATGTGTCATGATGCAATGTTTATCAAAAATTCGGACGTCATTTTTGCAAACAAAACAGTAAAATGAAAATGAAAACAGAGATATACTGAGTAACATGATTTTATTGATTGAATGGCCTCTGAATAGGCATTTACATCAGGAAGCAATCCCTGGAAAGAGGTAATCGTACAAAAGATAAAAACAGAAATTAATTTAATGGCAATGTGAAATGGATTTCTATTGGGTTCCAATTCTGCTATGACCCGCTCGTCTTCACGATCCTCCATATGATCGGCCTTCTGAAAAGGTGATTGGACTGTTTCCTACCTTTTGAAAGTTTCCAGTCATTGACATGAGATGAGATTCAGAACTAACTCAGAACGCAGTCATTCGCTAAATCCCTAACTTTTGCCTGGATCGCCCTTTTCGGGTTTTCAATCCACCGGGATACCCATTTTTGCCTAAGTTGCCTTTTCAGGTTTTCAACTTACCGGGTGTACGATCTTTTCATTTTTAAATCCCTAATTTTTGCCCGAACCTTTTCATTTTCTTGGTTCGTCAGGATGCCCATTTTTGCCTGGACTGTTCTTTTACCGTCCAGCGGGTCTATTTTATGCGAAGTATTTTTTAACTGCGTCTGAGTTTATCGGGGAAGTGAAGTCTTCGCCATCCATCGTTGCGAGCATTAAGGCCCCACCATCGAAAACCTTGGTGACGATATACGGTCCCTCATAGTTAGGAGTCCACTTGCCCCTGTGATCCGTCTGAGGAGGAAGGATCCTTTTCAACACCAAATCTCCGACTTGGAAACATCGAGGACGCACTTTCTGATCAAAGGCTCTCTTCATCCGACTCTGATACAACTGCCCATGACAAATGGCTGCCATTCGCTTCTCTTCGATAAGACTCAACTCATTGAACCTTGTCCGAATCCATTCAGCTTCATCTAGCTTGACATCCAACAGGACTCTTAGAGATGGAATCTCCACTTCAACAGGTAGGACTGCTTCCATACCATACACAAGGGAGTAAGGGTTGCCCCGGTCGATATACGTACTGAAGTGCGGTACCCATGCAAGGCGAAGGGTAGCATCTCATGCCAATCTCTGTACGTAACGACCATCTTCTGCACGATCTTCTTTATGTTCTTATTTGCTGCCTCAACAGCACCGTTCATCTTAGGACGATAGAGGGAAGAATTGTGATGCTGAATGTTGAAGTTCTGGCACAACTCCTTCATCATTTTGTTATTGAGATTGGAACCATTATCAGTAATGATTCTCTCGGGAATCCCATAGCGACAAATGATTTCCTTCTTAATGAAACGGGCAACCACATGTCTGGTGACATTTGCGAATGATGCTGCTTCGACCCATTTGGTGAAATAGTCGATGGCAACAAGGATGAAGCGATGCCCATTGGAAGCAGTCGGCTCAATCTTTCCAATCATGTCAATGCCCCACATCGCAAACGGCCACGGCGAAGACATCACATTCAGAGGATTCGGCGGTACATGCACCTTATCAGCATAAATCTGGCATTTATGACACTTCTGAGCATACTTGAAACAATCTGATTCCATGGTCATCCAGTAATAACCCGCCCTTAATAATTTCTTAGCCATTGCATGTCCGCCGGCATGAGTACCGAAGGAGCCTTCATGAACTTCCTGCATTAACATGTCCACCTCGTGTCTATCCACGCATCTGAGCAAAACCATGTCGAAGTTCCTCTTATACAGCACATCGTCTTTGTTCAAGAAGAAACTGCCTGCCAATCTTCTCAAAGTTTTTCGGTCATTGTTGGATGCCCCTGCAGGGTACTCTTGATTCTTCAGAAAGCATTTGATGTCGTGATACCAGGGCTTGTCATCAACCATTAGTTCAACGGCAAACACATACGCGGCCCTATCAAGGCGCATCACATCGATCCTGGGAGCATGATTCCACCGAACCACCTTGATCATGGAGGATAGAGTAGCAAGAGCATCTGCCATCTGGTTCTCATCACGAGGTATATGATACAGCTTTACTGTTGTGAAGAAAGTCAACAGTCTTCTCGTGTAATCTCTGTAGGGGACCAGAGTGGGCTGGAGAGTGTTCCAATCACCATTTACTTGATTGATCACTAGAGCTGAATCTCCGAAGATGTCCAGAGTCTTAATTCTCAAATCAATGGCTTGCTCAATACCCAAGATACAGGCCTCGTACTCAGCTTCATTATTGGTGCACTCGAAAGTCAGACGAGCGGTGAAAGGCATGTGGGCACCTTTCGGAGTAGTAATGACAACGCCAATTCCACTTCCTTTGGCGTTGACGGCCCCATCAAACGACAAAGTCCACTTTTCGTCTAGATCAGGTCCCTCCCTAACAACTGGCTCTTCACAGTCTTTCATCTTGAGGAACATGATGTCTTCATCTGGAAAATCAAACTTCATCGGCTCATAGTCTTCAATCGGTTGTTGAGCAAGATAGTCTGACAGAATACTCCCCTTGATGGCTTTCTGGGATGTATACTGGATATCATACTCTGTCAGTACCATTTGCCAACGAGCAACCCTTCCGGTGAGAGCTGGCTTCTCGAATATATACTTGACTGGATCCATCTTGGAGATCAGTAAGGTTGTGTGAGTCAGCATGTATTGTCTCAATCGCTTAGCAGCCCATGCAAGTGCACAACATGTCTTTTCAAGCATTGAGTATCTCGACTCGCAATCTGTGAATTTCTTACTCAAGTAGTAGATGGCATGCTCTTTCCTACATGTCTCGTCGTGTTGACCGAGAACACAACCCATAGAATTGTCGAGTACTGTCAAGTACATAATCAGCGGCCTCCCTGGGACTGGAGGCATGAGGATAGGGGGATTCTGCAAATACTCTTTTATCTTTTCAAAAGCCCTTTGACAATCGTCATTCCACCTGATAGCCTGATCTTTCCTCAGCAATTTGAAAATTGGCTCACACGTGGCTGTTAGATGAGAGATGAACCTTGCAATGTAGTTCAACCTCCCTAAGAAACCACGGACTTGCTTCTCCGTTCTTGGCTCAGGCATTTCCTGTATTGCTTTCACTTTGTCAGGATCCACCTCAATCCCTTTTCCGCTAACAATAAAACCCAACAATTTTCCAGATCTCACCCCGAAAGTGCACTTGTTCGGATTAAGCCTCAGCTTGAATTTCCTTAACCGTTCAAACAATTTCTGCAGATTCACCAAATGTTCTTCTTCTGTCTGAGATTTGGCAATCATATCGTCCACATAAACCTCGATTTCATGATGAATCATATCATGGAATAGAGTCACCATAGCTCGTTGATATGTTGCCCCAGCATTCTTCAGGCCAAACGGCATCACCTTGTAGCAGAAGGTGCCCCATGGGGTTATGAAAGTTGTCTTCTCCATGTCTTCTGGTGCCATCTTGATTTGGTTATAGCCAGAAAAGCCATCCATGAAGGAGAATACCGAGAACTGAGTCGTGTTATCCACCAAAACGTCGATGTGAGGTAATGGGAAATCATCTTTTGGACTGGCTCTGTTCAGATCCCGGTAGTCGACACACATCCGTACCTTTCCATCCTTCTTAGGTACTGGAACAATATTTGCGACCCATGGCGGATAATTGGTAACCGCTAGGAACCCTGCATCCAACTATTTCTGCACTTCTTCCTTTATCTTGACAGCCATCTCTGGTCTTGTTCTTCTGAGCTTCTGCTTGACCAGAGGACAACCTTCTTTGAGAGGCAAACGGTGTACCACAATATCTGTGTCAAGCCCTGGCATGTCCTGATAAGACCAAGCGAAGACGTCAACATACTCTTGCAACAGTTCAATCAACCCCTTCTTCACATCATCTTCCAAAGCAGCCCCTATCTTGATTTCTTTCTTGACGTCTTCGGTGCCAAGATTAATCACTTCAGTAGACTCTTGATGCGGTTGAATGACCCTTTCCTCCTGTTTTAACAGCCTGGCAAGTTCTTCAAGGAGTTCACAGTCTTCATCACCCTCTTCTTCAGCTTGGAAGATTGGGTTTTCGAAGTCGAAGTGAGCCATAGCAGAATCGTTATCAATAGGATCCGGTGATGTGCATCTGCATGAGTGATGGTATGTGCTTATGAGTGTGAACAGTGAGTGAAAACTAAACAAAACATTGCCAAATATTTTTATTCTTTTGAAATTTTGAAAACTGCAAAAAATAGAAAGACAGTGAACAAAATATTTGAATGCAAAAGACGTCCTTCATTTATGATAAACAATGCAGGTATTCACATAGATGAGCCCTACAATGAGTCATTACGCCCTGGGCGGAACGCAAGACTTGGACATGCATGAATAAACAAAGAAAAATTACTCCTCTAGAAGAGTGACTTGGACAATTTCCTCGGAAGACCAATTGTTGATGACTTCACCAGGGATCCTCGGACGCACCCAGTTGTCGATGTCACAATCACTATCCCCATCTTCATCGTTGATCGCCGAGATCTGGCCATATTGGATGACGCCAGCACTAGAGAAAGTAATCGGCCCCTGGCGAGTCTGAGGTGCTGAAGTTGTAGATGTCAAAGCTGGCTGGTACCCAATCCCGAACTTGTCGTCTTTCATTGGTAACTCCAACAGACGTCCCCAACCGGGAGCAACACCTGAATCCACCAAGGTTTGCGCCTGCTTGAAAGATGAGATAGGGGCTCCTGCTTTAACCCCTTCCACCGGAGCTGCGTCCTTGATCTGAACTGCCTTAAAGGCCTGGCATAGGGTCTCATGAAATTCACCTTCTACCTCTAAATACTTGAATGTAGACAGGTTACTGACCAGAATGTCCTCCTCACCACAGACAGTGATAATCCTTCCATTGACCGGGAATTTAACCTTCTGATGTAAAGTTGAAGAGACTGCCCCAGCATTGTGACATGTTATGGGATATGCAAATGCACTGACATGTTTATCAATTCCAAAGGGCATTCTACCCCCTTGATTCCAGTCTCACATTTGATAAACAGTGTAAGAAGAAAACCCCGACTAGAATCAAGAAGAAGATATGAACCCCTGGGAATAGATAAACATGTGTTAAATGATATGAATGCAGAATGATGTGATGCAATGCAGTGACATGGAAATCAGGACTGCTGTATCTGCTTGAACATTTGTCGGGTTGCACTGTCTGAAGAGAAAACCCACTGAAGAATATAATATAAGATCAAAACTCTGCTCCAGAAAACCGGGTTGGTTGGAGGTTAAGGTTCCCTGAATTTAGCCCGCCCCTCACTGGTAGGTTCTAAGAACAGAAGTTTGTCAGCTTCAGCCCTTCAGTCGAGAATAATACGTTTACCACTGAAGGTTTGGTATTATTACGGGATAAAAGACCTCTGCTGACTCCCCTCAACAGGATATCCTAAAGCAAGTTCCCAGTCTCGGGGTCCTCGGATTGAGCAGCGAGAATGCGCCCACCAGAGCTAACATAAACGCGTCTCGGAGGAGAGGCCTCGACTGAGTTCTCGGGAAATGGTCACCAGAGTCGACGATTTCTAAAGGAATATCTGTCGTTATGGAACACCCATAGGACAAAATATATCCAACAGAAACTTCGTCTGGAATGTGGGTCTCATGAACGACTTAACGTAGCAACATACCACGCAAGCCTCATGACTATCCACTCTAACACCTATGTGTACACTCAAGCCTGGGTAGTGGGCTTATCTCTCATAGAACAGTCCCAACCCAACAAACAAACAAACCACAGAACCCACAGATACAACAAACATATGTACATGAATGCAATAAGATAGAGCAGGTAAATGCGGAAAGTAAACGACTGTACAAAAGCATAAACACCCAACAAACAAGAAATCTACAAAAGCTAGGAGGGACTCGCTTAGGGAAACCGGGTCCCCAGCAGAGTCGCCAGCTGTCGCAACCTGAAAAATACAGGAGGTGCGAAAAAACAACCGGCGAAAGAAAAAGATGACAGAAGAGTCGCCACCGTGCGTTATTTATCCCAAAGGAGGGAAAGGAAACGCTCGAAGTAAACCTGGAGAAAGGAAAAGAAAAGACAAGGTCTCGCAACCAAATCTTGGGTTAGGGAGTCGATTATGCGAAGGGAAGGTATTAGCACCCCTACGCATCCGTAGTACTCTACGGGATCCACTCTTGTTTGTTTCTTGTCTAAAGGGTGTGTGTTTATCTAATGTACTATTTACTAAAAGGGTCAAGAGAAAAATGACTCGCACAGATATCGCATCCATTGCATACGTATCTCATCTGAATATGAGAATCAGAGTCTTCGTAGCTCGGGTACCTATGGGTGAAAGAGATGTGTGCTCGCTAAGACATCGCGTCTTATGCCTACGTATCTCATCGGGAATGAGAATCAGAGCAAAATGTAGTCCAGCTAACTACGGGAACAAAGGTCTCGATTGCAACTAGGGCAAGAGAAAGGGAAAGTCTCAATCGCAACGAGGGCGAGAGAAAGGATCGCAACAAGGGCGAAAGCAAACAAGGATTAGTTGTTAGTTGTTAGTCAAACTCGGCAAGACATCGCATCTTGTGCCTACGTATCTCATCTGAACATGAGAATCAGAGTTGCCGTAGTTCGGCTACATAGGGATTGCCATCTGAACATGGACTTACAAAAGGAGGACACCAGTTGTGTCAAAGGAGAGTGGGCGATGTGTTCACGTCCTAGCAGTAGGTGTCACAGCTCGCTGAATCGAGTCTTAGGCAGTTACCTCTTTGCAATAGAACGGATTGACATGCCACAGGATCGGAGACGCACAAAAGGTCTAAAAGAAATGGGGAAGCTCTGCCCTAGAGTTGTCATGCAATATGTATTTAAGTGTTAGGATTTACAAATCTACACTCGGAAAAGCGTCATCTATCTCTACTCAACAAACGTATCTGAAACATTGTTTTGTATCTCTTATGACAATACATCTTTCATTTTAAAAGGTTTTTGATTGGTCGCACGGCGGCGAGAAAAAAAAGAGTTTGATTGGTTGGATGTGCTTTGAGTGATGGCGAGAACCAGGATTGGCGAGATATACATCTCGAATCCTAGCCTCAGGAGTGCATGGTATACACCATGTTCCATTTCCATCCTTATTTGCGAAAGTGTTTAATAGAGAATTAAGTGTTTTGAATTTGATTGAGAAAGGGTTTGGAGAAATCGCATTGACAATTTTAGGCGATGGCGAGAGTTAAGATTGGCGAGGCATACGTCTCGAATATTAACCTCAGGAGTGCATGGTATACACCATGTTCCATTTCCACCTTTATTGAAAAAGTGTTAAATAAGAATTAGGTATTTTGTGTTTTTTGTTGTGAAAATGGCTTGACCTCGATCAAGTATTGATGGACGTTTGAGAAAGATTTGAATGAGTGTTTGAGAAAACAAAGTGGGTAAATTGGATGATGGAGAAAGCTAGGATTGGCGAGATATACATCTCGAATCCTAGTCTCAGGAGTGCGTGGTATACACCACGTTCCACTTCCATCTTTATTGAAAAAGTCTTGACTATGAATTAATATTTTTTTGAGTTTTTATTAGAGAAAATGGCTTGACGTTGAATCAAACATTTGATGAAAGTTTGAAAGAAAAGGAATAGAATAGGAATGAATTGATTTGTTTATTGAGAAAATACTCGACGTTGGATCGAGTCATATTTTTGTATTTTTCAGAAATGGTGGATTTTACTCTTTGGTTAGTAGCTAAGTAAACAGTCAAGCAAATAAAGAAATGAAAAGCAGTAAAATTATTACACATCGGGGGAGTGGGGTACATTTTGTCAAATGGGGATTTGAAATACTGAAATAATTAAATCGGGCCCAAACAACAAATAATGCAATGTATGAGTGTAAGTGCAAGAGAACTGTCTCATTGTAAGAAGGCCCAAGAGTAAGCTATGTGAGGTTGATGGCGATGCTTAAAAAGCAATCGACTTACAAATGTGTGGAAAATGGGCTCGATATTAAATCGAGAAAAATATGATTTTTATAGTTTTAAAATGGTTTTGAATGAATGATGAAATTACAAGAAAACAAATTTGCATTATTAACAAATGAAACTATGAGTATAATAAAGGCATAAACATAAAAAGAAAATGTTAAAAGAAATAGAATACTAAAGGAAAATAAAATGCTAAAAGAAAAATAAAATACTAAACAAAAAAGTGCTACACATGAGTATTGAACCCACTCCACTCAAGACTATGGAAACCACCCCTCTCCACCAGACCACTCATGGTTATTTATTATTTTGATGCTACTTTAAATATATAAACCAAAATAGATTAAACATTAGAATAAAGAAAAGAGTCTGTTGGACTATCCTAATAAATGATGGGGAACCAAAAATTAAAACCCAGTCGCCTGGCTGTTGGGTTCTTCAACAGAATGTGCATTGAAAATGTGTAATATTTATTAACTAAAATTTAGGAAGTTTAAACAAATTTTTTAGTATTTTCAAAATAAACCTATCCTATTTAAAATGAAATAAATAAAAGAAAAAAAAAAAGAAAAAATGGAACAGTAGCAGACTCGTTCTCTCCCTCACTCTCTCCCCAATCTCACAAACTCCCTCAAGCTCAGAGAAATCTCTCCCTCATCGCTCTCTCAATCTCGTTCCCAATCAAACTCAGATGCTTAACAATGCTAAACAAAAGACAAGCATAAATCCACGGTTTCAAAGAAACATCAAGTAGGAATCTCACCTTTGGCGATGACAATGAATCAGGTGAGCTTAAATCTTCCTCCTCCTTTCCAATACCGGGTTTTTTTGATTTGGGATTTGGGGTTTTGCTTTGCTTTTTAGGTTTCGATTCTGCCTCCTTTTGTTTATGGTTTTCTCCAATTTTTCGTTGTTCAAAAATCCCCCCTTACTGATTCACCTTTTTTTCTATTTATGCCTCCTGATTTAGGGTTTCAATTTGGTATCTTGGATTCAAAAGAGGCGTTCCTGCAAAGCACTTTCTTTGTGCTCAGTATCGGATTGGCTTGTTTAATGCTAAAACCGAAAACGGTATTCTGAACCCACTCTTTCTTCTTCATTTTTGTCTCTATGCCAAATTGGGATATTTTCTTGAATTACTGCTTTTGCTAATTACCTTATTCTTTTTACTGCAGTGACTTTTTTTGTGAAAACTCAAGAGCAGTTTCGGTTGAGGTTCAATGGTCTGTTATAGAAGTAGGCACTTGTGGACTTGCAGTAGGTATTGAGGACCATGGTTGTCATGTTTTGTAGCAGGTAACCTTAGAGCTAGGATTAAACCAATTGAATTAGATGCAACCTATTGAATTGGTCATAGCCATTACAAGCTTAACATATACGTCCTTTCCTTTGATTAATTCTCATGACTCCACTAATTATTCATGCTCTTTTTCCACTGCAGACTTTGATGTCCGCTGAATCCACTTCATGGGACAAATTGTTCATGGCCTGTGATGCGCTTGGTTAGGAAATTCAATGGCTAGCACTTGTGCACACTGAGTTGGTATGTCTTGTAAACCATGCCCTGTTACATTGCATTGATTTGCTGTTCATTTGGTATGCTCATATCCTGTTAATGCAGGCTGTGGTTGATGTTCCATAGGTCCCACTTGCCTTCTTTTGCTGTAGCACATGCCTGAATTGATGGCTTTGGAGGTTTGGCAATTTGCTTCAGCTGACTGTTTTCAACAAGAACTTAAATGCAGTTGCTATGCCTTGGCTTAATGATGAGAAAGATGTTGTTGGCTCAAGTTGTTGCGTGATTTTGCAGTGCAGGTTGTGTTGGAGCTCCCTACTAGGCTAGAACTGGGTCTGACATGAGATTATGGTATTGCTGCAGGTCTGAACTAGTTTGTAGGCTTAAAACAAGTTGGTCATTGACACACATATTCATGGATTATGCATTGAGGTTTCTGAATGGTCGAGTTCATGCAGAGATGATTCTTTTGCTGCAGCTTTCATGAGCCCTTCATCATTACAATTTTAAGGCCAAATGCAGGTGCTAGCATGTCTAAACAGTTATGTAACCTCAGATGACTGTATGATTGCAGCTGGTAGCAGGTTCTTCTTTTCATCTTCACTGGTTTGACATGGTTTCACCTGGATTATTGCAGCAAGCTATGGTCATGGTAATTTGGCTTGATGCAGGTGGGTATAGTCATAGTATGGCAAGGCAAGCTGGGTCGATGGCTTGAGTTAGCAGCATATGCTTCCAATGAGGAATGGGGTTGATGATTGTAGGTTTAATGTTGCTCAATTCTGCAGCACACCTTATCCATGTATTTCCACTCGCCTAAGTTCAACCTTGGTCTGGTTTTACACAGCAGTGTTCCCACAGGTATATTACTAGGTTGTGGTTGGTCAATTAGCATTGGATGGCTGTTGCAAATGTTAGCTGAATTGGACTGCTATGCTTATGATTAAAAGGTCATTACTTGATGATGCAATGTTGTGGTTTTCCAACTGCTGCAGGAGGACTCTACAATTGGTCCTTGCTTTGAACCACAATATTCATGGCAGAAATGATGTCGATAAGAATGTTGTGTGTTGGTGCATATTCACTGCGGGGTTATGGTCTGCTGTATAGGTTGCAGGGTGTTGTGATTCTGCACAAGAGGTTAGGCATTGGTTTGTGGGCATAAATATGATGTGTGGATTTTGCATTGGCAACAACAGCAAGCAAGGAAAGACAAGGTTCATGTGCCTGCAGCCATGGTGAGCTTTGCCATCTTGCTGAGTTTTGGATTTAGCCAGGCTTCATTGTGCACTTCAAGGTATCTCAGGCCATGTTTACATGGTTGCAGGACATGTTTGGCCAGATGGAGTTAGGATTGGAAGTGCAGCAACACATATAACATGGTGGACATGAAATTGAACATGAGCCAAATTACTTAAAAATGAAGAAACCAAACAAAAGTATATCAAATCAAAACCTTTGGATGAAGCATCAAGGCCAAATGGGTTAGATTAGATTTTTGATGGTCAACAAATGGAGAGGTTGACTTTGGTCAAAGTTGACCAAAAAGACAACTGTTGACCAAAGTCAATAATAGGTCAAAACTTTATTTTTTTTTTGGTATTTTCTTTGTAAATGGATAATGGATTGATGATCATGGGAAAATTTTAGGGTATTAAGGTCTTGGGTTGACTTTAGTCAAAGTTGACCAAAAGGTCAATTGTTGACCAAAGTCAACAATTGGTCAAAATGTCAAATTTTGGTATTTTCTTACGTAGAATCAAATGTAATGGTTTAAAATGATGTGAAATGAATTGAAATGGATTAACAAATGGTTTGAAGTTGGCTTCCAAATTGTTTTGTCTTATGACTTGAATGTTTGACTTTTGAAAAATAATTTGACTGATAATGTACATGAACAAGGCCATGAAATGAGACCATAAGGTTAGGGTTTTGACATAGTATCCATGAACCAATAACATGACTAGCAAGTGGCTTGAAACACAAGAAGCTTGGTTGTTTGGATGACCAAGACCATATGAGTATTAACAATCACATGAACCACACCATGACTTTGGACCAAGACCAATCCTCATATAAGACCAGAGTAAGGTTAGGCCAAACGTGCTAAACAAAAGTGAAAACATAAAAAAATTCAGGACCAAAATCGGGGTATGACAGTGTCCTCGGTCAACAAGATGAATCAGGGAAGAAAGAATCTGCTATATACTACCTCAGTAAGAAGTTTACTGACTGTGAGTCTCGGTACTCCATGCTTGAGAAGACGTGTTGTGCTTTGGTTTGGGCTGCTAAGCGTTTACGCCAGTACATGATAAATCATACAACTTGGTTGATATCCAGAATGGACCCAATCAAGTATATCTTCGAGAAACCTGCTTTAACTGGGAGGATTGCCCGTTGGCAGATGTTGTTATCTGAGTATGATATTGAGTATCGAGCTCAGAAAGCTATCAAAGGTAGTATCTTGGCTGACCATTTAGCGCACCAGCCGATTGAAGATCATCAGTCCGTTCAGTACGACTTCCCTGATGAGGAAATTCTGTATTTGAAAATGAAAGATTGCGATGAGCCTACACTTGATGAAGGTCCGGAACCTGGTTCCAGATGGACGATGGTGTTTGATGGCGCTGTAAATCAGTACGGAAATGGTATTGGGGCAGTAATCATTACTCCTCATGGCACGCATATTCCGCTTACAACAAGGCTAACTTTCAAATGCACGAATAGTATGGCAGAGTACGAGGCCTGTATTATGGGACTTGAAGAATGTATTGATTTGAGAATAAAACATCTTGATGTTTATGGTGATTCGGCCCTGGTTGTCAATCAGATCAAGGGTGAATGGGAGACGAATCAGCCAAGTCTCATTCCATACAGAGATTACGCAAGAAGGATTTCAACTTTCTTTACAGAAGTTGACTTTCATCATATTCCTCGAGAGGATAATCGGATGGCAGATGCTCTTGCTACGCTCGCCTCAATGATTGTTGTCAAGTATTGGAATGAAGTCCCCAACATTGTCGTGATGCGCTTGGATAGACCAGCTCACGTCTTTGCAGTCGAAGAGGTGAACGATGACAAGCCTTGGTATTTTGATATCAAGAATTTCCTCCAGAACCAGGTCTACCCGCCTGGGGCATCTGTGAAAGACAGGAAAACTTTGAGAAGGTTGTCAGGCAGTTTCTACCTCAGTGGTGAAGTGTTGTATAAGAGAAATTTTGACATGGTTTTGCTCAGATGCGTGGATAGACACGAAGCAAACCTGTTGATGACTGAGGTCCATGAGGGTTCATTTGGTACTCATTCCAATGGACATGCCATTGCTAGAAAGATGTTGAGATCAGGCTACTATTGGCTGACAATGGAGTCTGACTGCTGCAAATATGTGAAGAAATGCCACAAGTGTCAGATTTACGCGGACAAGATTCATATCCCTCCGACACTTCTGAATGTGATTTCATCACCATGGCCTTTCTCTATGTGGGGAATCGACATGATCGGCATGATTGAACCAAAAGCGTCCAACGGACACAGGTTTATTCTCGTAGCAATTGACTACTTCACCAAATGGGTTGAGGCCGCTTCGTACGCGAATGTGACCAGACAGGTGGTTGTGAAGTTTATCAAGAACCAGCTGATTTGTCGTTATGGTGTGCCAGATAAGATCATTACTGATAATGGATCTAATCTGAATAACAAGATGATGGATGAGTTGTGCGCTGAATTCAAGATTGCACACCATAATTCCTCTCCCTACAGACCCAAGATGAATGGGGCTGTTGAAGCTGCTAATAAGAATATCAAGAAGATCATCCAGAAGATGACAGTTACGTACAAAGATTGGCATGAGATGCTGCCATTTGCTTTGCATGGATATCGTACATCTGTCCGCACTTCAACAGGGGCAACCCCTTTTTCTCTTGTTTACGGCATGGAGGCTGTACTCCCAGTAGAGGTGGAGATCCCATCAATGAGAGTCTTGATGGAAGCCAAGTTGACTGATGCTGAATGGATTCAGAGTCGTTATGACCAACTGAATTTGATTGAAGAGAAGAGATTAACTGCCATGTGCCATGGTCAGTTATATCAGCAAAGAATGAAGAAAGCATTCGATAAGAAGGTCAAGCCTCGAGTGTTCCGAGAAGGTGACCTCGTGCTCAAGAAAGTCTTGTCTTTCGTACCCGATTCCAGGGGCAAGTGGACTCCAAACTATGAGGGTCCATATGTTGTTAAGAGAGCCTTTTTAGGCGGTGCTTTGATGCTTACAACAATGGATGGGGAGGATTTCACTCGTCCTGTGAATTCAGATGCAGTCAAGAAATACTTTGCCTAAAAAAAGTATATGCAAATGAAAAACAGAATAGCTCGCTAAGTTGAAAACCCGAAAGGGCGGCTTAAGCAAAAATGAGCATCTCGGTGGAAAACCCGCAAGGGTAATCCAGGCAAAAATTAGAGACTTGGAAAAAATTGAATTTTGCATCCCGCTAGATTGAGTACCTCACCCTGGGGCAATCTAGGCAAAAATTAGGGATTTGGCAAATAACTGCATCCTGACAAGACTTTCTATTCACCAGCCGTCTTTTCGTCAGAAGATTCTCGATTCGTCGTCAACTGAAGCCTCGCATACATCGAGATTCAAATTGGTAGAGAAAGGATCATTATGTTCAATGTAGCCCTCTTCCAATATATATCACTGATTTCAAATTTGTACAGATCTATGGAGTCTTGCCATTTGCAGGCTACCATTCCATCAAATAAATTTGAGCTTTATCCAATTATTTGCACTCTTATTTGTCTCAATTCAACAAATGTTTTGCATGTTTTAATTGATAAAATGTCATTGTTTTAAACAAATAAATTTTTTCAAAATTGTTGTTTTAAACAAAGTGAATATTCACAATGATGAAAGGATACTCAAGAATGTCTCAGTGCTCTCCCGAGGGTGGCATGATTCCCAACAGGTAAGACCTTGGTTCATATTCCTGGCATTTGATTGTATCCTCTCTCTCCCGCTTTGCTGTTGGGATTGTCCCATAAGCAGTGTCGTTGTTGGGGTTGTTCCCCAAGCAGAGATGTTGTTGAAGACTCAGTTTCTTCTCCAGCGGTAATCGCCCCAGCATGGTTGTTCTCCTTGTGGTGGATTCAGTGGTCGGTGGATTGATATCCCGGTACTTTACCGCTTTCCCCCAGCATTATCGCAAGCAGAGCTGTTGGTGGGGTTGTTCCCCAGTATAGTCGCAGGCAGAGATGTTGTTGAAGACTTTGTTTTCTTCTCCAGCAGTAGTCTCTCCCCAGTGCAGTCGCCAGCGGAGTTGTTGTGTCTCTCCTCAGCATGGTTGCTTTCCATTTTTCCCAGCTTAGTCTGCAGAATGGTTGTTGTGGCAGTTTTTGCCTGTTGAAAGCTATCTCAATCCCCAGTAGGGTCGGTTGGTGGCTCTAGCATCCCAAAGATTGGAGTGATTTCCTGATTACTTTTGATCCTCAGTAGAGTGACTTATTTGCAGAATCTACTTGTGTGATCCGTCGGATGTATGTTCTCCCCGAGTAGAGTGGCTTGTTACAGAATCTACTTGTGTGGTGCTTTCTCCTTCAGTGGTTTGTGCGCTGAAAGGATAGTTGATAGCTTTTCCCCAATAGAGTTACTTGTGCAGTTAGATTCTACTTGGATGATTCTCCTTCAGTGGGTTGTTCCCGGGAGTTGTTTGGAGTTGCTTTTGCAGCAGTTCTTGGTTGAGCCATGAACTTTTGTTTCTCAGTTGATGCTGGGATCCCCTGCAGATATCCTCAGGATTCTCCTGATCCCCTGCAGTACCCGCAGATCTTTGCTTTACAGCATGTGGATCTCTAGCAGATTGGCTTTCCAGTTGGTTTTACCCCTGGAAGTATAGTACCGGGCGTTTGATTCCTGGGCCTGTTGTGTTAGATATGTCTGTTTTGTCAGCATTCATCAAACATAAATCACGCATATTCATGCATAATCATAAAACATTCAGATATTCATGTTGCATTTTTTCCATATATCGCTTGATTGTTGGTCTCCTGCTTTGGGTGATATAGATCTCTCCTATAGATCTTCCCAAGCAGATGTCGGGTGTTTAATCTCTCCATATAGAGTCAGCCCATAAGCAGAAAGTGTCTGTTTTTTCTTCTGCAGTTCCCCACTGAGATTATCCTCGTGGATGACGGTTTCTTCCGTTTCCTCCCAACACATATATTGGGATGGATTTTCCTATTGAGTTATATTCTCATAGGACGTGTTTTGATTCAGTCTGTCTTTTCGGATCAATCCCGAATCGGCGTTGTGTCAGCTATTTCTTGTGCTTCCCTGTGGAAGAAATGAATGGTTTGCCCAGTAACCGGCATCAATTCCTTTATCCCCAACGGAGTTTTGTTGGGCCTCTACCCAGTAACCGGTAGTTGTAAGTCCTATGTTCTTGCTTCTTGGCGGAATTTGTGGTTATATACCTTTTATTCCTCAAGCAAGAGTTGTTGGTTTTCTACCCAGTAGTCGGTAGTCGTAAATCCTGTTTGCCTGCTCTCCAGCAGTTTGTGGTTTGTTATAAACCCTATTTTGTTTCCCGTGCGGATTGTGATTCGTTCCATCCCCACGCGGAGTTGTTGGTTTTCTACCCAGTATTCGGTAGATGTAAACCCTAATTTGTGGTTCTCCCACCAGAGTATGGCTACTACCCCGTATTCGGTAGTTGTAAGTCCTATCTTTTTTCCCCTAGCAGAGGTAACCTTTGCGGTTCGTTCTGGTTGATGGTGGATTTTCTGTTGTTGTGGTTTTTATCCCCAAACAGAGTTTGCGTTTCCCTGTGGTATAAGTTGAATAAGTGCTCATTATTTGGCCTTCATTCACCCTATCCCCAGTGGAGCCTGTGGTCTTCTACCCCGTATTCGGTAGTTATAAATCCCATGTTGTTTTGTTCTCCCCAGTGGAGTTTGTACCTTATGGTGCGTGTGGATAATTGCCGGATGCTAGCGATTTATCCCCAGCAAGTTGTCTTCTGGATCATTGCCATATGCTCGCAATGTTATCCCTTTTGAAGTTGCCAGTGGGTCTTTTCACCGTTTGCTAGTGATTTGTTCCCCGGATCATTGAGTGTTTATCAATGTATCCCCAGCCAGTCCCTGTGGATAATTGTCGGATGCTTGCAATTCATTCCCAGCGGATCGTCTTTCATTTACCCGTTTGCTCGGTAATGATTGTTGCTCCCTTTGATTGGTCATCATTATATACCTAGTTTTGGTATCCCGATGCCTTTCTTTTCGGTCGATTTATCCTTTGTTAACCCAGTAACCGGTTGTGGATAATCTTCCATGCGAGTGTGTTATCCACGTTCTGACGGTAATGGATAATATATCTCATGCACTCTTCAGTCGAAGCCTTTTGTGTTTCCCTAGTCGAGTAAGATTCGTTATTCCCTTTGCGGAGTCGAATATTTGTTGTTTGGATAATTGTCGGATGCTTGCAATTTATCCCTTTTGAGTTGTCTTTCGTTTACCCGGATGCTTGGTATCGATTGTCTCTCCTTTGGTTAGTCACCTATCATATACTTCGGTATCTCTGGTGTCTCTTCCTTTTCGAGTATATTATTCACGGTCTGCCGGTAATGAATAATATGTCTCATGCGTTCTTTGGTTGGAATCCTTTGTTGATCTTCCCCAGTAGAGCAAGATTCGTATTCTTCGTAGAATCGAATATCCATCCTTTAACCAGTTTGTGTTTTGGGTGATGAGTGTTTTGGCATATATACCAATCCACGTTTTCGGTAGATCACCTATTATATACTTCGGTATCCCTGGTGTTTCTTACCATGCGAGTGTATTATCTACGGTCTGCCGGTAATAGATAATATATCTCATGCGAGTATTCTGTCCACGTTCTGACGGTAATGGATATTATATCTCATGCACTCTTTGGGTTTGTGTCCCCAATTGAGTAAGATTCGTTTTCCTGTGGTGGATTCGAACGTCCATCCTGTAAGTCGATTTGCTTTGTTAAGCCCTCCTTTCGGATGATGAGTGTTTTGGCATATATACCAATTCACGCCTTTGGTAGGTCACCTATTATATACTCCGGTATCTCTGGTGTCTCTTCCTTTTCGAGTATATTATTCACGGTCTGCCGGTAATGAAAATATGTCTCATGCACTCTTGGGTCAATCTGTTGATTGTTTTCTCCGCAGAGTAAGATTCATATTCCTTGCGGAATTGAGTATCCATCCTATAAACAAGTCTGCTTTTCTAGCTTTCTTCAGGATGATGAGTGTCTTGGCATATATACCAATCCACGTTTCGGTCGGTCACCTGTTATATACCTCGGTATCCCTGGTGTTCCTTCCTGTCTGCTCCCTATTATGACCTTGGTCCCCTATGGAGTCAGATTTCCCTGAGTTTACGTACCTTTTTCAGGTCTTTCTCAGATGTTTGGTCGATTGATATCTCTCACCCTTATACTGGTCTTAGATATTCATTCTTCCTGAGTTTGTTGCCCTTATACCGGTAACATCTCATCCTTGGCTTCCCCTGGAAAGTCTTTTCTAGATTTCCCCAGCGGATTTGTGTTCCTATTTGTGTTGCTGTATTGGCGTTCTCCCCAGTACGTGCATTTTGTGGGTCAGTTTGAGTCTTTCCAATGGAAGTGTTTTCCTTTGGAATTTCTTTCTCTCCCCAATTCGAGTCCTTTACTTCCCCAGTAAAGTCTCCAGTCTGATGTTTTCTGTGTTCCCCAAATCAAAGTCGTGTCCTGCTCACGCATTCTTTTTCTTTTATTATCCCCATAAGAGTCTTGTTAGAGTCTCTGTGCCTGGTGAGTGTATTACTCCGATGGATCGTCTTTTCTTCTGTGTGAATTATATTCCCCACAGAGTTTGTGTCTTTTACACGCATACATTTGCATCATGAGGTCTCTTATGGACCAAAATTTGTCTCATTACCGTTATTTAAGCACATTCTACCGCGTCGAGATGAAGATTTCTAAACTTCACTTCTCCGGCTAGAATGACCTTAAATAGG
Organism: Lathyrus oleraceus; assembly: GCF_024323335.1. Lineage (NCBI taxonomy): Eukaryota > Viridiplantae > Streptophyta > Magnoliopsida > Fabales > Fabaceae > Lathyrus > Lathyrus oleraceus. The sequence goes on along the minus strand of NC_066582.1, from coordinate 242,576,709 downwards.
GGCATCTGTAAGACCCCAAATTTTGTCCCTAAGATCCCCCTCATAGCATCATATCATATCATATCATTGCCTCAAGGATCATTGTGCACCTTTGCTTGACTCCTAGTGGGTGGGTATCTTGTGAGTGTGGTTCTTGATCACCAAGCATGTTTAGCACTTGTATATCATTGCTTTTCATTTGTTTACTAACCAAAAGTACAAAAATATTGTCATCTAACCTTGTTACTTGCAGATGAAGCAAACTAGGTCAAATAGTCAAATCATTCATTGAGCAATAGATGGTGGCCATTCTTGAAGAATTTGGGCACCATGATCATTCATAAGAGATTCACATGAGTTATGGTATCATTTGGAATCAAGATCTCAAGAGAAAGAGGCTTGAAAGTCATCAGAACATGGCTCAGTCAACCAAAACCTTAGCAAAGTCAACTGTGGTCAATTGTGCATTTAATCAGGGATTTGAAGGTGTGAGATGGTTGGAAAGGTCTCATTCATGTCCATACAAGCCTCAATTGACATTTCAAACATCCACAGTGAGGAATTGGAGGTCAGACAAAAAGTTTCCAAAAATAGTAATGACCTGTAATTTTCACCTGCCAAAAATGGAAAGTCATTCTCCTCAAGATTACATGTCCAAGCAAGCTTCAAATCAAATTTTATCCAACATGAAAGTTGAAGATCTTTCTCTTGCCTTTCCAAAAAGTCCAAGAACACTCATTTCTCATTTATGGTTGGCAAGTTATGATCAAATCATTTTCAAGAATTTTGGAATTTCAAGGAGGCATAACTTTCAAACCATTTGGCCAATTTGGGTGATTCTTTTTTGAGCAAATCCCATTTGACATGTACTATCATAATGCATCATCACATTTCATCAAAAATCATCACATAAAAAGGTCATTTTTCAAGTGAACCAATTAAATTTTGGTGGGAAAAATAGTGATTTTCAAAAGTACATGGAATTTTCATGCCAAACCAATTTGAATAGCTTCTAAACATGATCTGTGACTTGCTTCAACAGATATTTCATTGTTCCATTGGCTGCATCATCAAAAGGGCGATTTTGCCAAATTACATAACAAGCTCATTTTTACTAATCCATTTGGTTTGTGCTAATCATGTTTAGTAGCTGGATTAACAGAGGGTATAAGAGCTTAATCATAACAGAAATTCCAGATCCACAATCACAATCTCAAAATCAAAACCAAAATTCTCTCAATTCTCTCAAATTCTCTTCACACTTTTTTCACTTTTTTGATCGAATTTCTTCATTCTTTCTGTTTTCTTTGGTGCTAACCTTCATCTGTAGGATTCATTGAAGAACTGTAGAAAGCAATTGGTGGAAGAAGCTCGAAGAATTGGCACTGTTGAAGCATGGGATCTTCCATGGCAGTTTGAAAGTTCTTCATCATCGAGCACTGTTGAGCTAGAAGATTCACTCCATTCACCTTCCTAATCGTCATTGGACTTCTGTTTTCAACTTCCAAGCCTCGAAATCACCAGAATCAAGAACTGCACATTCATAAGGTGAGATTTCAAAACCTTTGATTCTTGAAATTAACATGTGGCTTAGGTAGATCGTGGAACATAGGTTATACTGCAACTTAGATCATGAATTTTCATTGGATATTAAGGAAGTTATGTAGATCTGAACATTTGAATGTGAAATTAGTTTTGCTCGATCCGTGAAGCATGATTAGAATTAGGTTAATTGCTTGCTGGATTGATGTTCTACATGATGAGACGTTTCGATTGGTATATGGCATGATAGTTTTTGTGAGATTTTGTTCATGTTGATGATGAGCATGAAGAACACGATGAACACTTTGATTTTCTTCCCAGATCGCGCATTTAATCCGTTTTGCGTGGCTTCATTTTCAAATTCCTGTTTCCCGCGCCATCTAGCCATTCGCGTGAGGACACCTCACTTAATGAAACGCAGAGTTTCATTAAGTGAGTAGATTAATTACCAGAATGCCACGCCTCCATTTAAATTCATTTTAATTCTTAAATGTTTATTTCATTTTCATCATCAATTTCAAAAATTCATAAATAATTCTTGGATGATCCAAATTGTGTGGAGATTTTTGCATCCATCTCCATTTTTCATCTAGTTTTTTATGAGCATGATAATACAAGTTGTGCATGGATGGTTATTATTTTGGTCTAATGTCTTTGATCATGTATGCTTTTTGCCTATGTCCTACCATTTCTTTCATGAAATCTTGATGCCTAATTGGAAATGCTTGAAATTTTACATGTGCATTCTAGACTCACTCCTGGTCATTTTGATATGTGGTTTGTAAGTTTTGAGTTCCTGGATTGAGAGATATGATATGATCTTTGTAGGTGTTACATTTTATGCCATACCATTCCTTGTGCCTCTTCATGATTTTATTTGCCTTTCCATTTGAACTTGAATTGAGCTGGATTTTTGCATGATTGATCTTATGAATATTGAGAATACATGTGAATTTTTCTGGATTTGTTGAGTGCATTTTCTATTTGTTTGATAATTTCTCCCCTGCTTGACCAATTGTTGACCATTTGTGATACATGTTTGTATTTGATTTGTGAAATTCTGGTCATTAATTTGATGGATTTGAAATTTGGCATGTGTATTGTAGACATCTTGAGGTTTTCCATGGTTTTAGTCCCATTCATTTATCATGTTTTATCTCTGTTTTATGATTGGTTGAAGTGGATGCATGTTTTGATGCCATGTATGAGCTTGTATGAACTTGTGTTGACTTTATGATTTTCATTGACTTACTTCCTCTGGTCCAAATAGCATGAAATTTGATATGTTGCTGATTGAATGTGTCCTGTTTAAGCTTGAATTTTCTGGGAATTTATTGAGCTATTTTGGTATTGGTTTGATTGTGATCATTCTGTTTGCTCCCATGGGATTCCAAAATGCATAGTTTGACATGTTTTGCTTATAAAATGGATTTGGTGCATAGTTTTGATGTGAGACCAATTGGATTCTATTCTTGTTTGATAAATCTTGATTTTGATCAATTTTCACTTGCTGTTTTAAATTTTCTCACCTCCTTTGACCCTAGGCTTTGACCTAAGGGTTCACTTCTCACGTTTGAGTTGTTTTTTTCAGGTTAAACAAGCAATTGCTTTAAGGAGTTTAATTCAAGTTGATTGAGTTTGGTTTAATTAATTGTGATGAACTAACTTGGTTTATTTTTGTAGGATGCTAACTCATTTGCTTTGAGTTTGTGCTTTGCACATATGATTGATTGTGTTGTCTGTTGGTTCTTATGCTGTTTGTTTTGACTTTGTGATTGGGATACTGATTATATTTGATTGATTTCAGGTACCATAGTCGCTTTAGTTCCTTTGAGAACTTGCTATTGCTTTGCTTTGCTTAAGCATTGAGGTAGACTCTCTTGTCTCCATGTAGTCTGGAAGACCTGGCTTGTTATTTAGCCAGGCAATTGTCTGAAGTCCTCCTTAAGAGGCAATGTTTGTGATTGTTTAACTTTGTCCCCAAGCAGGTAAAGACCTCATGTGAGGAAATTGGTAGACAAAAGAGATATGTAGCCTATCTTCTACTATTCTGTGAGTCACTCACCTTGCTCACACCACTTGTGTTGATGCATAGTGAGTAAAAGCCCAAGATCTATCGAGTCCTTAACTTGTGGAGAGAGTTCCATCTTTCTGAACTCCCACACCTTCTGATATTCAATGCTCTCCCTGACCAGGGATAAGAGTGATGAGGCACACCCCTCATATCCTTTCATCTGCTTCACCTTGGCTCTCAATGCCAAGGTTAAGAGCACCATTTACCCTATTCCAATTGACTTTTAAGTCTAACCCTTTGATTGAGCCTAATTGTTTGGTTATAGTGAGTGCTAAATGATTTTGTTTGATTGATTGCTTGTTGCATTTGTACATGCTTGCTTACATTTGTGCACTTATCATCATTGATTGTTCATTATTTCATGATCATCATTGCATACCTTTGTGATCCATGTTTGGTTTACCCATTGAGGACAATTGTAAGACCGTGTTCTTTGGCCATTGTTCCTATGATTTGGAAGGGATAGAGTGTAAGACCATTTCATTGGTCACTCATATCCTCTTTGCTTAATGCTTGTTTGTTTGTTGTATGTGAGGATGCAATTGTAAGACCATGTTGTTGGCATTTGTATTCCTATGATCATCCTTTGGAGGTTGGTATAAGTCCAGATAGATTGGCATCTGACATCCAAGTTTTGTTTTACCTTAGGAGATTGGTGTAAACCCATTTATTGGTATCCGATATCCACTTTTGCTTTGTGAGATTGGTATAAGTCCATTGATGGCATCCGGTATCATTGTTTTGTTTTAGGAGGTTGGTGTAAATCCATTTATTGGTATCCGATATCCGCTTTTGTTTGTGAGATTGGTATAAGTCCATTGATGGCATCCGGTATCACCTTGCTTTTATTTGCTTGCTTTGTTGCCTATTCCTAAGGACACACTTGAATCATCTTCTATATGATTTCGAGAGGTGAACCTTTCTAAGAAGTTTTACATTCCATCATCCATACCTCTTTGTCCTAAACCTTTTCACACTTTGCTTTCAGAAACTTTGACTTGTTGTGCAAACATCTTCATGTCTTTTCAAATTAGAAACCTGGACCATAAGTCCTTGACTTTTCAAACTTCACTTTTCATAACACTTCTTTGAATCAATCTTAATCATACCTTGACCATATTTTGTGAATACTCATAATCAATTAACTTCACCCATTCAATTGTTTTGGCTTTGTCCACTGTTAATATGTTTTCATGCATTAGCCTTAGGTTTTAATTGCCATAGTGGTTGATGTAAATCTTACCTTATCCTTAGTGAGTTGATTGTAGGTCTTCCATACTTATTATAGGGTTAACCCCTCACTAGTATGTTGAAGCCGTCCTCGCATGGTGGATTGTTGATTCGGGTTAAGTTTTCTCCCATTGGTAATGAAAAGCCTTAGTGCTTGTGTTTTAAAATGAACTCACTAATTTTTGGAAATCTTTTAGCCGAACTACGGCGTTTTGATCCTTACCTTTGATGGAAGGTACGTAGGCAACGGGTTCATCCGTTCAAACACAAAAATAATAAAATTGTACATTCTTTTCTCATCATCCCATTCATGTTTGCACAATATGTCAAAACAAATAAACATTCTTATACAACAAGTGTGAAAAGGGCTCCCTAGGAGTACCTAGGACGTGATGGGTGCTTAACACCTTCCCATTGCGTAATTTACCCCTTACCCAGATTCTCTGATCTTTTATTGGTTTTCTACGTGTAAAACTTCTTAGGTTTTTGTTCGCTTTTTAACCAGTCCTTAGGATAAATAAAAGTGCGGTGGCGACTCGATTCATTATATACTTTGCTTATGGTTTAATCAATAAATCATATAGCGACGAATACACCGCTACAATAAGGTATAAACCATAATCCACCAAAATGGATGATTGATCTTGACAATGACTTGATTCATCCCTTGACCTTTGTTTGCCTTGTGTGTGATCCCTTATTTGTGATTGTTGCATTCATGCATTCATGCGCATCATAACATTCATCACACGAAAATTTCAAGGAATTGAGGTATTATTTGCAAATATTTTCAGACCATGGACTGTGGACGAAGGAACACTAAGAAGTATAGTTTCAAATGTCCCGACTTGAAAGAGTTAAGGAAGCTAGCATCTTTTGTATTAGATCCCTTAGACTTCAAACAATGTCATGGGAAGCTTTTGTCCATCTTGTCTGCTGATGTGGTTGAAGGACTCTTGAGTGTACTAGTGCAGTTCTATGATCCTCTCTACCGTTGTTTTACTTTCCCAGATTTTCAGCTTGTGCCTACCTTGGAGGAGTATTCTCATCTTTTGGGGATACCTGTTTCTAGTAGAGTGCATTTTCGTGGATTGGAGGAGATTCCCCAATCTAATCTTATTGTTGAAGCTCTTCACTTGAAGAAGTCTGAGATAGAGGCTCATTGGGTGAAGAAAGGAGGGTTATTTGGGTTGTCATCTGATTTCCTCATCAAGGAAGCTACTGCTTTTGCTCAAGCTGGTAGTGTGGACGCTTTTGAAGCTATCTTTGTGTTGCTCATTTATGGATTAGCTTTGTTCCCTAACATTGACGATTTTGTTGATGTTAACGCGATTAGACTTTTCTTGATTGGGAATCATGTGCCTACTTTGTTGGGTGATATGTATTTCTCTTTGTATCTAAGAAATTCTAAGGGCGGTGGTACTATCGTTTGTTGCATTCCTATTATGTACAAGTGGTTTATTTTGCACTTGCCTCAAACACCTGCTTTTGTGGAGAACAAACAATGTCTAAGGTGGTCTCAAAGACTTATGTCTCTCACTAATGATGATATAGTTTGGTATGATTCGTCTTTGAGTAGTTTGGATATTATTGATAGTTGTGGTGAATTCTCTAATGTGTCTCTCATTGGTACACAAGGAGGAATTAACTACAACCCTGCTTTGGCTCGTCGTCAACTTGGGTTCCCCTTGAGAGACAAACCTAATAACACTTTGTTAGAAGGTCTTTTCTATCAAGAGGGTAAAGATCCCCAACATTTGAAGCAGAAGATTATGCATGCTTGGCATAATGTGCATAGGAAAGGAAGATCCAAGCTTGGTCCATGCAATTATGTAGCTTTGGAAGCTTACACTCTTTGGGTGAAGAAGAGAGCTTTGGAGTTAAAGATGCCTTATCCTTGTGAAAGACCTATGTCTATGGTTGTGGTTGAGCCATTAACTCTCCCTAACCAAGATGTAGAGGAGTTGGAAGACGCGATTGTCAAGATGAAGCAAGAGAAGGACATGTGGGAAGAGCGTTTATGTGCTTTGAGCAAGAAGCATGAAGAGTTGCAGTTGGAGTCTAAGGACAAAGATGCACTTATTGAGCTACTTGAAGACTGAGTGACGAAGAGACAGAGAGAGCCAGAGGTTTCATCTTCTAGCATGCCTCAGCCTTCTGTTGCTTGGAAGAAGATTGTTGATCAGCTTGTCCTCGAGAAGACTCATTTAAGGCTTCTTTTGAGACCGAGATTTATCGCATTCGAAGGAAGTACGCGCCTACAACCAGATATTATGACATTGTTGTTAGGGATCCTTAGGATGACTAGTCTCCTTTTCTCTTGTATTTTTCATTTGGTTTCTGAAATTGTACTCAGTATAATCCTTCCAACTTATATAAATAAAAAGAGATTTTTGGTCATATCAAATTGTTGCAATTGCTATTTAAATACATATATTTGCAGATGATATAGTAAGTTCCTTGAAAATAAAAACAATCAAGCATTGCATCTCATGCATCATTTGCATAAGCAGGTTTTCGCCAGATGTATGATTGGTGTTTCTTCTGTGCTTTAACCAAGCTGACTCACCGGTACGATACCTGAGCCAATCATCTGAGAATCATGGAGCACCTAGAGCAAGAGAACAAAGAGATGAAGGATGAAATTGCCCGCCTGACTGCCATGATGGAGTCAGTTCTTGCCGCTCAGAGTCAATCTTCTCCAACGTCTGCAACTCCTCCTACAAGGATTGTTATTTCAGAGGTAGCTACCTCTACCGTGCCTGCTGCTGCCGCCCATTTCGCGCCAACTATGCCTGCCGAATTCCCGTGGGGAATGCCGTCCAACTTTGTGCCCGAAGGCATTGTGCCTACCTTTGCTTCCATGTCAGTATCTAGCCCGGTCATGTCTGTGCCACCTCCCGTTGTGCACACTTTGCCTCACGTAGAGGACACCATTTATCACTCCGAGCCGTCTAAGGGTCCGGATGTCTATGAGACAATGGATGAAATGAAAGATCAGTTTCTTGAGTTGCACAAGGAAATGAAGACGCTGAGAGGTAAGGACCTGTTTGGGAAGAGTGTTGTCGAGTTGTGTTTGGTGCCCAATGTCAAGATCCCGATGAAGTTCAAAGTGTCTGACTTTGAAAAGTATACGAGGAACTCTTGTACGCTCAGTCATCTTGTGATGTATGCTCGCAAGATGTCTATTCAGACCGACAATGATCAATTGCTTATTCACTACTTCCAAGATAGTTTGACCGGCGTTGCGCTTCGTTGGTACATGGGATTGGATAGTGTCAGCATTCGCACTTTCAATGACTTGGGAGAGGATTTTGTCAAGCAGTATAAGTATAATGTGGACATGGCGCCAGATAGAGACCAGCTGAGGTCTATGTCTCAGAAGGACAAAGAGACATTCAAAGAGTATGCGCAGCGATGGAGGGAGTTGGCTGCCCAGATCACTCCTCCTTTGAAGGAAAAAGAAATGACAAAGATCTTCTTGAAAACTCTGAGTTCATTTTATTATGAAT